>NW_006399813.1:7828369-7854410 GCF_000299155.1 Elephantulus edwardii
TGGGATGGGAGTGTCAGAGACAGTGCGATTGGCACAGGACAGAGTGGAGTTTAGGGCTGTTGTACATAGGGTCGCTATGAGTCGCAGGCGACTCGACAGCACATAACAACAACAACAACACCCCCTTCACCCCTAATTCACTCTTCTTGAAAAGTACAAGAAAAACTCTTCAATTGTTATGCAATCCTTCCCCCCAAATCTACTCCACTGTGCAGCCTTCATTCTGGACTCCTGTCATGACAATATACCGAGTCATATATCTCTTAAACAGTTCTCTCCCTCATCTGTTTCAATGCAGTATACATCATTCCTCCCTCCTTCTCTGCCTTCTCCAATGTCAGTCCATTTTACAACAGTGGACCTATGCAATATCTGTCCTTTTGTGACTGAAATGTTTCACTCAGCATAATGTCCTCCAGGGTCATCCATTTTGCAGAATATTTCATGCGTTCCTTATTTTTCAATGCTGCATAGTATTCCATTGTGTAAATTCAACAAAGCTTCTCATTCCATTCATTTGCTGATTGGCATTTGAGTAGTTTCCAGCTCTTTTCGATTGCAAGCAAAGCAACAATAAACATGGATGTGCATATATCTGCTTAGGTGGCAGTTATGGTTTCTTTAGGATAAATTCCCAGTAGTGGAATTCCTGGGTCAAATGGTATTTCTATTTGCAACTTTTTGAAAAAGTCCCACACAGCCTTCCATAGCGGTAACACCATTTTGTACTCCTACCAAGAGTGAATAACTGTTCCAGTTTATCCACAACCTCTCCAGCATTTGATGTTTGCTGTTCTGTTCAATTTTGCTATTCTTACTGGGGTGAGACGATATCTCATAGTTGTTTTCAGGCTTTTTTTTAATGTAGCAATCTAATTTCAGATTTATTTCATCTTACTTAGATCCACAATTAATACACTTTGTACCAGCATCAGGCAAGAGATCAGGAGAGGTATTGCACTGGAAAAGTCTACAGTCAGGGACCTCTCTAAACTATTGAGCAGTGATGATGACAGTTTGAAGACTAAGGTCCCCTGATTAGGCCTTGGTCTTCTGAATCACATGCTGTGTATTTGAGAGCTGGACAGTGAATAAAGATGACAGAAGAAGAAGTGATGTCTTTGAAGCATAGTGTTAAAGAAGAGCCCTGAATATCTCATGGACTTCCAAAGTAACAGATATGTTTCAAAGCTTCATCTTAAATATTTGGACATGTTGATAGGAGAGGCTATTCTTCAGAGAGAGGGATCATGCTTGGAAGGGTAGCAAAGGACAGGAAGACCCTCAACCAGGAGAATTGACACAGTGACTGCAGCAATGGGATTGGTTGTGTCAGCTATTGTGAGGATGTCAGGGATCAGATCTGTCATTCATAGGATCATTGTGGGTCCTACTTGACTCCAGAGCACCTAACAACAAGGCTTATCTGAATTTACTCCCTTCAGCCTGCAGCAAATTTCTGTAGGACAAAATAATGCAGAATGATAACTCTGGAGGCGAGAAAGCACATCCATGCTTCTTCGAATTGTATAGTTTAAATGACTTTGGAAAAAGAAAGGGGCATTCTGAACAGCTAGCTTCAAGCACTGGGTTCTTGTTGTTGTGGTTATGTGGTCTTATGACCCTATGTACAAGAGCTCTAAATGCTATTCTATCCTCTGCCAACCTAGCCATCTCAAACGCACTTATTCCCACTGCTCCAGTCACAGAATCGATCCATCTCATCAAAGGTCTTCCTCTCCTTCGCCGCCCCTCCACTCTGCCAAACGTGATGTCCCTCTCCAAGGACCAGTCCCTCCTTGCAACATGCCCCAATTATGACAGACGAAGCTTCAGAATCCTTGACTCGAAGTAGTATTCTGGCTTCACTTTCTCCAGGACAAACTGTTTGTTCTACTAGCAATCCATGGTATATTCAACACTCTTTTCCAGCACCACAGCTCAAAGGCATCAATTCTCCTTCTATCATCCCTATTCACTGTCCAGCTCTCCAATGCATAGCACGTAATTGCGAAGATTATAGCCCAGATCAGGCTCACCTTATCTCCAGCCTGACGTTGTTGCTCTTCAGTACTCTTGAGAGGTCCCTCACAGCTGACTTTCCCAATGCAATTCATCTCTCCATTTCCTGGCTGCTATTACCAAGAGTGTTGATTGTGGCGCCAAGTAAATGAAAACTGTTAAGTATCTCAATCTCTTCACCATCCATACTGATGTTGCCAATTGGCCCAATGGTGAGAATCTTTGTTTTCTTGATGTTGAGCTTCAATCCATACAGGAGGCTGTAGTCCTTGAGCTTCTGCAGCAAGTACTTCAGGTCCTCCCAGTCTCAGCAAGCAGGGTTGTGTCATCTGCATAACGCAGGTTGTTGATAACTCTTCGACCAATCCTGATGCCACATTGCTCCTCGTACAGCCCAGCGTCTCAGATGATCTGTTCTGCATACAGATTGGAAAGGTATGGAGACAGAATACATCCCTGATGGACCCCCTTCTTGATTTTAAACCATGTAGTATCTCCTTGCTCTGTTCTGACGACTGCCTCTTGGTCCAAGTATAGGTTTCACATTAGCACAATCAAATGTTCTGGAATTCCCATTGCTCTCAGAGTTAGGCACAGTTTGTTGTGATCCACACAGTCGAAAGCCTTTGCATAGTCAATGAAGCACAGATAGACATTCTTCTGGTATTCTTTACTTTCTGCCAAGATCCATCTAATATTAGCTATAATATCCCTAGTACCACGACCTCTTCTAAATCCAGCTTGCACATTTGGCAGTTCTCTGTTGACATATTGTTCCAAATGTTTTTGGATAATTTTCAGCAGAATCTTGCTTGCATATGGTATTAATGATGTTGTTTGATAATTTCCACACTCTGTTGGGTCACCTTTCTTTGAAATGGGAACAAATATCGATCTTGACCAGTCAGTGGGCCAACTGGCTGTTCTCCAGATTTCTTGGAACAACTTAGTGAGCACATCAGGACAGTGTCTTTTTGTTGAAATATGTCAATTGGTATACGATCTATTCCAGGGGCCTTATTTTTTGCTATTTCCTTCAAAGCAGCTTGAACTTCCGCCTTCATCACCGTAGACTCTTTCTTATTTGTCAAACACTGGGTACTTTATATATCATACGGTCTCCTGAAAGTTTTATGCTAAACTTATTTCAAACTAATTTTTTAGGTTTTTATTTTATATTGATGTGCATACCAAATTTTTATACATTATGTTTTACACTCTCCTTCCCTCACATTGTGTTTCATACAATCATGCCCATTCATTGTTTTGTAAAATGAATCACCACTGAACATGAACATGTCTTTTTAGATCCCCAATGAATCTTTCCCATTTCCTTTACCCCTTCCCTCTACCCACAAAATTGTGCAACCTGGTCATTTCCCCTGCCAGTCCTCAACTCTTTGCTCCCACTCATTTCCCCCTTGGACCTTTATACACATTTAACTTGTTAACTTTTGTTTTTAAAATAATGATTTTATGCAATATTTGTCCTTATGAGAGTGAGCTAGTTCACTCAGCATAATGCTCTCCAGTCTCTCACAAGTTTTGCAATAATTTTTTTAATTGTTGCTCCTGATTGCTGCAGATTATTGCATCTTGTGAATGAACCACAATTTCTCAATCCATTTGACTGTGGTTGGACATTTCATCTGTTTCCACATCCTCACATTTGTGAATAATGTGGCTATAAACATTGCTGTACAAATCTCTGTTTGTGTCTCAGTTCTAATTTCCTTGGGGTATGTCCCTAATAGTGGAATAGCTGGGTCATATGGAATCATGCTCCTCATTAATTTAAGAAGACTTAAACCTGACAGATTCTCAGCTCACAAAGGGAATAGATATTGACTCTTTAATAAAGTGCTCATTATGGGGAGGAGGTACCCATTGTGATAGGGTGAAAAATACGTGCAACTGTTCACTACAGATTAGACTGTAAGTGAAGTAAGCCCATGCTTGCCTCATTTACTGTACTCTATCCCCGTCAGGTATTTTACATTTAAGAAGAAGCATCAGTTTTGTAGGAAGCTGATGGGGATTAAAAAAGAAGTAGGTACCACCCAAATCTATAAGCAGTATCTCTGATGTGATGAAAAGTGTGAATTATTCACTATAGATCAGAAAGTTAACCCTAGGAAGCCTGTGCTTGATTATAGGATAACCTCACACTTGAAATGCAGCATATTACGCTAGAGAGGAAAGAAAAGTTCTCTGTACATAACTACTTACACCCAATCCACTGCCATGGAGTTGGGTCTAACACAAAGAGACCTTCCATTAGGTTTGCTAGGCTTTAAGTCTTTACACAAGGAAAGTCTCTCTTCATCCATGATAGTGTTGTTGCTGTTGGAACCAACTGATAGATAATCTTCCAAGGGAGTTTTCAGAGGCTGCAAAACCTATGGGAGGAAACGACCCAACTTTCTACCATGAAGAGGCTATTGAATTTGAACAGCTTGCTTTGAGTTAGTGGTACAATTGTTTGCTAATAAGTCAAAGTTGTTGTTCTTAAGTGCCATTGAGTCACCTGTGACTCATAGCGACCCTATGTACAACAGCTGTGAACCCTGCCCTGTAGTGAGTCTCACTAATTTCAGTCTCACCAGCCCCCATCATCCCAGTTACTATATCAATCCATCTCTTCCAGGGTCTTCCTCTCCTACACTGTCCCTCCACCCCTCCAAGCATGTTGTCCTTCTCCAAGGATAGGTCCCTTCTGGCCATGTTCCAAGAATATGTAGGGTGGAGCTTCAAAATCCTAACCTCCAAGGAGACACTTGGTTTCACCTTCTCCAAGACAGACATATTTGTTTCCCTGGTGGTCCGTGGTATGTTCAAGACTCTTCTCCAGCGCCACAATTCAAAGACATCAATTCTTCTTCTGTCATCCTTAGTGCTTGCTCAGTTCTCTGATACATAGCAAGTAATTGTGATGACCATGGACTTGATCAGGTGCACTTTAGCCTCTAGACTGATATTGTTGATTCTCAGTACTCTGGAGAGATCCCTGACAGCAGATTTACCTAGTAAATCTTTTAAATCTTTTGATTTCCTGACTACTGGTTCCAAGAGGGTTGATTGTGGACCCAAGCAAGGCATAAATGTTAAAACCTCAATCTCTTCTTCATCCATCATGGTGCTGACAATTGGCCCAGTGGTGAGAATCTTTGATTTTTTTATTTGAGCTTCAATCCATATTGAAGACTGTAGTCCTTGACTCTGCAACAAGTGCTTTAGTTCCTCCTCAGTTTCAGCAAGCAAAGTTGAGTCATCTGTATAACATAGATTGTTGATGAGTCTTCCTCCAATCTTTATGCCACATTCCTCCTCATAAAACCCAGGCTCCCAAATGATCCGTTCTGCATAAAAATTGAAAAAGTATGGAGAAATTTAAAAAGTATGCATCCCTGATGCACTCCCTTCCTGATTTTGAAACGTGCAATCTCCCTGCTCTGTTCTAAGGACTGCTTCCTGGTCCAAGTATATGTTTCATATAAATACAATCAAGTGTCCTGGGATTCCCATTTTCCTCAAGGTTAACCACAATTTGTTGTGATCCACACAGCCAAATTCCTTTGCATAGTCAATGAAACACAGATAGATATCCCTCTAGTGTTCTTACCTTTCTGCCAAGATCTGACATTGGTCTCTAGCACCATGGCCTCTTCTAAACCCAGCTTGTATTTCTGGTAGTTTTCTGTTAGTCTACTGTTCCAGTCATTTCTGTATAATCTTCAGCAGGATTTTGCATGTGTGATATGAGTGACATTGTATGATAATTTTCACACTTTTTCAGGCACTTGTTTTTTTTGAATGATAATAAATATGGATCTCTTTCAATGAGTTGGCCAGGTAGTTGTCCTCCAGATTTCTTGGCACAACCTGGTGAGTACGTCCAGGGCAGCATCTGTTTGTTGAAAAATATAAATTGATATTCTATCAATTCCTGGGGCTTTGTATTATGCCAAGTCCATCAGAGCAGTCTGAACTTCCTCATTCATCACCATTACCTCTTGATCATGTGTTGTTTCTTGAAAATCTTCTGTGTCATCAATTCTTTTTGGTATAGTGACTCTGTATACTCCTTCCACCTTCTTTTAATACTTCCTGGATCAGTCAATATTCTTTCCACAGCAACCTTAATTATTACAACTTGAGGCTTGAATTTGTTCTTTTATTTCAAGCTCTTGTAAATACGTACTTTGACAAATTTTTAGAATATTTTTCCAATAAAATGTCTATACTTTCCTTATAATCTGACAGTCTTTGTCACAGGGGGGAAAATCTATTTTAACCAGGCTAGTGTATAGTTAAATAGCCCACTCATGCATTCTCCTAATGGAAGTGCTGTCCAGACAACTTTGCCTTCGGTTAAGTTTAATTTGTCATGGGACAATATGTTATACTGTTCCCCAGAAAACAAAACTATTTGCTCTAGGTAGATGAGGAATAAAATCAAGACAAAGAAACTATTCAATTTTGTACAAAAAAAATATTAAACCAAAAAGTATTGTCAGGATAAATATGAAGCTCTATCATAAAATGTCTAAAATAAGCAAATACATAGATACAAAAGTTTATTAGAGATTTTTGTTGTTATGTGCCATCGAGCTGCCTGCCACTCATAGCAACCCTAAGTACAACAGCTCTGAAGCCTGCCCTGTCCTAAGCCAGTCTCACTGACTCCGACACACCTGTCCTCATTGCCTCAGTTATTGTATCAATCCATCTCATCCAGAGTCTTTCTCTCCTGTGCTGTCCCTCCACGCCTCCAAGCAGATGCCCTTCTCCAAGGACCAGTCTCACCTGGCCACATGCCTCAAGTGTATGAGGTAGACCTTCAAAATCCTAGCCTCCAAGGAGGACTTTGATTTCACCCTCTTCAAGACAGACCTATTTGTTTTCTTGGCAGTCCATGGAATGTTCAAGACTCTTCCCCAGCACCACAACTTGAATGTATCTAATTAATCTTCTGTCATCCTTAGTCATTGTCCAGCTCTCTGATGTATAGCTAGTAACCGTGAAGACTATGGCCTGGATCAGGTGCGCCTTACTGTCTAGACTGACATAGTTGCTTCTCAGTACTCTGGAGAGGTCCCTGACAGCAGATTTTCTCAGTACAATTCATCCTTTGATTTCTTGACTGCTGTTGCCAACACAAGATGGCTTGACATGGTGACTGGAACAGTGGATTTAAGCTCAGTGGAGTTGTGAGGATTGGGCGGAGTTTTGTCTAGTGTGCATATGATCACAATGAGTTGACGTCAACTTGACAGCACCTAACAAAAACACGGGTTGGAGGTCAGGGTGAATGGAAATTATTAATACATTTCTTATATTGAATAGATAGCCACTCTGGTAGCCCAGTGAGTAAAGAGTTAAGCAAGCTGCCAGACATGGTTCAAGTCTACCAGATTTTTCATGGGAGAAAGATGGATAATCTCCTTCTGTAGGATTTACTGACTCTGAAGATCCACTAGAGTGTCAGTTATGATTTGGTTGCATCTCCGCGGCAATGAGGCTTTCTTTAGTTCCATGTTTTTATTGTTTTTACGTGCCATTGAGTCATAGACGACTCATAGCGACCCTATGAATGATAGAGCTAAACACTTGTATAACTTTCATTGTTTCTCTAAGTTCATAGATTTTCTGGAGGCAAGCTGTTTTGGAAGTGGATGCTGCTCCTGCTTCCAAGCTTGTTTTAGTCGGGAAGCTCCACCACACACTGTCCACCATTGGTGACCATTATTGCATTTGACACTTCAGTGTTACAATGTTCTGCATCACAGCAACCACAGTTACCTCTGTACAGCAAATGGACAAACCAGTGCTATAGCACTTAGAAGAATGTTTGACCAAAAACAATTAACACCAGGGGTGAGAGCCGCAGATTAAAATCGTCCACCTTTGACTTGGTAGCATAATTTTCTATCCACTAGGCCAATTGAGCTCTCTCTTTGTTGTTGTTGTGGTTGTTATTGTTGTTAAGTGTCGGTGAATCATAGACGACTCATAGCAACCCTGTGAATGAAAGACCTGAGCACTTGTATAACTTTTATCATTTCTCCAAGTTCATAGAATTTCAGGAGGTTTTAGTACCATGCTGACTATAGTAATTCTGGGGTTTTTCTTTAAAGAAAAACAAACACCCAACCAATGTGTTGTATGTGTCTTTCAGTACAATCACACCATTGTCTAGATGCCTAGGTCCTGAGGCATAAGAAAGATGAACAAAAGAAATGGCTCATAATTTGCTAGCAGGTGGTAGACATGTATTATACATGTATGCTTATTACATGTATAATAACATGTACATGTAGTACATGTTATTTGATAGTTTCATCACAAATTTTCACATTGGTCCCTGTTTTTATATCTTTGAGTATTTTGAAATAAGTCTTGTCATTTCTTAAAATTAAATTGAATGTCAAAATGTTAATACATATTTCTGATAGATAAACTAATAATACTAAATACTCATAGCACGGAAATAGATAAAACATTACACAGAAATGTAGTATCTCATTGCAGTAGGAAAACAGTTGTGAATCTTAAGAACGAAATCAGAATAAATGTATGTACTTGTAAAAAAAAAAGATTATTGTTTCACATAATTTACATGATTAAAAGTCATATGGATTAGAAATATGAAATAGAGAGGGTGAAACCAGGCTGCTCCTTAGAGTCAAGGATTCTGAAGCTCCGTCTGACATACTTTGGGCATGTTGCAAAGGGGGACCAGTCCTTGGAGAGGGACGTCATGCTTGGAAAGGTGGTAGGACAGCGCAAGAGAGGAAGACCCTCAATGAGATGGATTGATTCAGTGACAGGGATATTAGGGGTAGGTGTGTCAGAGACAAAAAGATTGGGAAGAGATAGAGCAGGGTTTTAGGGATGTTGTACATGGTGTCACTATGAGTCGCAGGTGACTCGATGACACATAACAACAACAATAACAATATGTGTTTTTAGTACATGTTGTGTGTGTACCCCTGGAGAAAGGGAAGTAGCGGGTCCGTGAAAAAGAGGAAAGTCCTCAACAAGATAGAGTGACTCAGTGATTGTACCGTTGGGCTTGAGCTCAGCAGCAACTGGGAGGGTGGTGTGAGCTGGGCAGGGTTTCCTGCTGTTGCACACGGGGTCATTGTGGGTCAGAGCTGACTTGCTGGTACCTAACAACGTGTGTGTGTGTGTGTGTGTGTGTGCATATTTACATGGTAAAAATTGAGAATAGCAATCCAATCATCTTGACCAATACCAGAAACAGAGAAATTAAAAAGGAAGATACTTAATTACATTTCAAATGATGTATGGTACAAGCTGCTCTAAATGTCATTCATGGAGAGAATATTTGCAACCTGTACAATAAACAACAAGTTCAAAACCGACATAAAATTCTACAAATAAATAAGAAAAACACAAACAACCCAGGAAGAGATTGGGTAAAGCATACAAATCACCAATTACCCAGGGGCCTAAGTATAACCAGATGATATAAAAAAGAAATCCAATCACACAGGCTCTGAGAGACATGCAAATAAAAATTTAGACGTTAATACCCAGACATCAAATTGGCAAAACTTGAAGTATTCATTGTTGAAAAGATCTTTTGGAAATTAAACATTTATTAGCAATAAAAGTATGGATTTCAACAATTAGAAAGTAATTGGGAAGTAAATGACAACATTTCGGTATATATTTGTTTAGCCTAGAAAGCTCACATTTGTTGTTCCTAGCCTATCAATCTTATGTATAGTAATCCATGCATTCTTACGTAATTAAAGAAATAGATATGTAAGAGTATTTTCATTGCAGACATTCATCTATATGATAAAAGCAATTTTCTGTAGTTGGAAGTAAGTCTTCCAACTTGGAAAGGAATCACAGAATTTCAGGTAGAAATGATGAAAAAATACAAAACAATATCTCTACCTGAGAAGATTCCAAAAAAATTCCCTAAATTCCAAGACAGAAAAGTGTTGAAACTTTTTATGTTATTATATTAGCCTTTGTTGTTGCAGTTGTTCTTAGGTATTGCTCAGTTGAGTATGACCCACAAGAGACCCTATGAAAAACAGACCCCACCTATCATGTGCCATCCTTACCATGTCTGACATCTCAAGCCCATTGCAGCTGTCACCAGGTCAATCCATCTGGTTGAGAATCTTCCCCTTCTTCCACAACCCACTACCTTTTGAAGCATGGTTTGTCTTTCCAAGGCATAAGCTTTCCTAGCAACATGTCCAAAGTATTTGAGACAAAGCTTTGTCATCTTCACCTCCAAGGAACACTCTGGCTGCACCTTCTCCAGGACATACCTGTTATTTCTTTAGTTCTTTTGGGATATTTAGTTCTCCTACACTACAGTTCAAAGGAGGCTTCTTCTTCTGTCTGTCATCCTTATTCATGGTCTAGCTCTCAGATGCATAGCAAGTGATTGGAAAGACCATAGCCTGAATTAGACACACCTGGAGCAATCCAGTGACAGGAATGATCCTCAAATAATTTGGAGAAGTCCTTAACTGCAGATTTTCCCAGTGCAATATGTCTGCACATCTCCTGATTGTTGGTACCAAGGATGTTGATTCTGGAACCACGTAAGATGAAGTCATTGAAATGTTAAGTATTTTATCCATCTATCCATAATGTTGCCCATCAGTCCAGTAGTGAGAATTTTTGTTTTCTTGATGTTGATGTGTAATCTACATTGAAGGTTGTATTCCTTGATCTCCTGCAGCTAACAATTCAAGCAATCAAAGTTTTGTCATTGGCATAACTTAAGTTACTGATGGGCCTTCCTCATCCTAATGCAACATTCCTTTTCATAGAATCCAGCTTCTGTAATAATTTGCTCAGTATATAGATTTTGTACATATGGAGAGAAGATATAATCCCGGTGCATATCTTTCTTAATGTAGTCCTTTTACCATTCTATAATTAAAGAAAAAATACATTGTAGATGTTGTTCTAAGAAGTTTGTACAATCAAAGTTTAATTGTATTTTTACAGCTGGCTTGGGTTGTTTCGTTGTCTTTTTCAGTCTTTAACTCTCTGGTCCCAGAGATTTCAGGTCTTAACATGTCATCCAGAAAGTGCTTTCTAAATTGTCATCTCATGCTTTCAAATATTAAAAAGTTAAACAAGCGCATTATGTTAAAATAGTGAAGACACTTGTTTTAATATTAAATGTTCTAGTGTTCTATAACCTTCACATCTAAAATTAATGGGGGCCAGACGCTTAAATAAGCAAGTAAACTTTGACTCATTATGTTATGTCTCCATCTAGTGGTGAAAATATATTCTAAGTATTTGTGTAGTTATGGAGTCCTGGTGACACAGTGGGGAGCTCTGGTGACACCAGGGGGAGCTGGGCTACTAACCAAAAGCCCCATCTCTCTGGCAGTTGGAATCCACCAGGGGCAACACAGAAGACAGAGGAGCAACCTCTTTGCACTCAATGCTGTTTTTGAAACCTTGCTAGAGGTCAGCTGTAAATTCCCACACTATATAGCAACGCCATTTTTACTCTGGTGGCACAGTAGGGAGCTCTGGCGATTTAGGACATAGGGAGTTGCACTGCTAGCCCCAAAGGTCATGTCCCTCTCGTGGTTTAAACCCACCAGTCGCTCCCAGAAAGAAAGATGAACCATCTTCTTCCATGAGATTTGCAGCCTCAAAAACCCACCAGAGGTTTAGCTCGGAGTTGGTTTCAACTTGACAGCCCTAAGTTTTTGAAGGTCGGGCTTTAGAGTTGTTGGGGGGTGTTTTTGGTGCCACATGATTAAACTTCTAGACTTACTAACAGAAATGTAAAAAACCAGAAAAGTTCAAACTTATCAGCTGCTCCATGAGGAAAAGATGTGGCAGTCGACTTCTGCCTTTGAAACTCTGGGGAGCGAGTATACTCTGCCCTTGCAGTGGCCGGTGAAGACCAGAGCTTCAGTGGGCAGCATCTGGACAAGGGAGTGTAACAGTGCTAGGGTAGCCTCAAGAGAGATTGGAGAAGCTTCAGTAGGAAGACCGGCATCACTGAAGTTACAGGGAGCCTGAGCCACCATTTCTAGGGATGGCTGGGGGGAAGGGTGGGTGTACGGACCAGGCAAGGTAGGGGTCAAAGTGGGAGGGGTGGAAGTGGGTGCTGGAGGATGTGGATGCCGGCAGACCAGGGCAAGGGTGGAACTAAATCACCTGCACCAAAGGGGTTGGGGCAGGAAACCAGCAGTTAACTGGTTACTTTTACTATGTGAAGTGTATCTCATCTGTTCTTCTGGGTGAAATGCTTGTCTGCCACATATTTCTCTAAGTTAAACATCTAAGTTAAGGCAGACTAAGAGAAAGATTTGCCATCACTTCTGAAACAACCGACCTTTGAAAACCCTATGCACAATAGAGAACATTTAAATTAGATGAGTAGATAAGGCATCGGAGACTGAGCCCTCCAGTTGGCAAACACAAAGGAAGAAGAACAGTTGCAAGCAGACATTACTTATTGGAACATGGCAAGAAATAAATGGGGCACATAAATATTGACATACTAGGCATTGGAGAAATGAGATGGATTTGCATGGGATATTTTGAATCAGACAATCAGATGAAGAGGTGAGGAAAAACAGAGTCACATTCACAGTTAAAAAGACCATTCCATGCACACCCATGTTTATTGTGGTTTTGTTCACAATAGCAAGGATTTGGAAACAACCTAAGTGCCCATCAACAAACGAATGGATAGAGAAGCTGTGGTATATTCACATGATGGAATACTACACTGCATTGACAAAAAAGAACTCATGCAATATTATTCAAAATGGGTGACCCTGGAGGACATTATGCTCAATGAAGTATCTCCATCACAAAAGGACAAATACTGCATGGTGCCACTGTTGTAAAACAGAACTGACATCGGGGTTGGGGAGAGACTGAGAAAGATGGGTTCAATAATGTATACTGCATTGAAACAGATGAGGGAGAGAACTGTTTAAAAGAGATATGTGATTAGGTATTTTTGTCATAATAGGAGTCCAAAATGAAGGCTGTGTAGTGGAGTGGACCTGGGGGAAAGGATTGTAAAACAATGAAATATTTTTTCTTGTACTTTTTCAAGAGGATAGTGTACTAGCGGGGAGGGTTGGGAGGGGAGAAAAATGCAACAATGAATAAATGGAAACCCAAAGTCTCTGTAAATTTTCATTGAAATTAATAACAAAAAAGAAAGAAAAAAAAATTAAAAAGACCATTCCACCTAAGAATATTGTGAGTGACAGGATAACATCCATATGTATATAAGGAACATCTGGAAACAACCAGAGCCAAAGAGGAGAAAATGGAGGAAGTCTATCAACTTTCACAGTTAGAAATAAATCAATCATGCAACCACGATGCACTAATACTACTAGGTGACTGGAATGCAAAAGTGGGAATGGGGAAGGATCAGTAGTCTGAAAACATTGTCTTAGTGACAGAAACAAGGCTGGAGAGAAAATGACAGAATTTTGAACAAACAATGATTTATTAATTACAAATAACTTTTACAAGAAACATAAATGGAGACTATATAATAAGATCTCACCTAATGGTCTGCACAGAAATCAGATTGACTATATCTGTGGAAAGAATCACTGGAGAAGCTCAATACCAACTGTGAAAACTAGGCCAGGTGCTGACTGTGCAATAGTATATCAAATACTCATATGCAAGTTCAAACTGAAGCTAAAGAAAATTAAACCAAATCCACAAGAACCAAAATTTTACCTTGAGTCTATCCCACCAGAATTGAAAAACCATCTCAGGAACATATTTGAGGCCTTAAACACTAATGAGTGAAGGCCAAATGAGTGGTGGGAGGATATTAAGAATATTATTCATGAAGAATGCAATAGATCATTACAAAGACAAAAGAGTAAGAAAAGAGTGAGGTGGATGTCAGAAGATACGCTGAATATTGCCCTGCATTATGCTCAGAGAAGCCAAAGCAAAGGGAAGAAACCCAGAAGAGCTGAGCAGAAGATTTCAAAGGGAAGTTTGGGAAGAAAAAGCAAAGTATTATAAGAAATGTGCAAAGAGCCAGAGTCATAAAGTCAATGGATCAAATTCACTCAGCATTTCTGAAGCTGAAAGAAATGAAGAACAAATTTAAGCCTGAGTTGCAATACTTAAGGATGCTATGGGCAGAATGTTGAATGATCCAGGAAGCATCAAAAAAAGGAAGGAGTGTACAGAGTCACTGTATCAAAAAAGAACTGGCCTATTTAGAAGTATTTAATAAAACAACTTATATTTAAGAGACAATGGTGCTAAAGGATGAAGTTTAAGTTGCCTGAAGGAACAGGCAAAAAACAAGGCCTCAGGGTTGATGGAATACTGATTTACCTATTTCAACAAATAGATGCAGTCCTGGTAGTGTTTACCAGGCTGTGCCAGGAAATCTAGAGGACAGCCACCTGCAACCGCCTGGAAGCAATCCATATTTATTTTAAAAAATATGATCCACTAGTGTGGAAATTATATAACAATATCACTAATATCACATGCAAGCAAAAACCTGCTGTAGATTATCCAAAAGCAACTACAACAGTATATTGACAGAGAACTACCAGAAATACAAGCTGGGTTTAGAAGAGGCTGTGGCACTAAGGACATCATTGCCAATGTCAGAGGGATCTTGGCTGAAAGTAGAGAGTGACAGAGGAATGCCTATCTGTTTTTTATTAACTATGCAAAGGCATAATTAA
This sequence comes from Elephantulus edwardii, assembly GCF_000299155.1. Classification (NCBI taxonomy): domain Eukaryota; kingdom Metazoa; phylum Chordata; class Mammalia; order Macroscelidea; family Macroscelididae; genus Elephantulus; species Elephantulus edwardii. Next base: position 7,843,120 of record NW_006399813.1, read on the forward strand.
TAAAATGGATCACAACAAATTGTGGCTAATGTTGAGAAGAATGGGAATCCCAGAATATCTGATTGTGCTCATGTGAAACCTTATACTTGGTCCAGAAGGCAGTTGTCAGAACAGAGCAAGGAAATACCACGTAGTCCAAAATCAGAAGTGTGTCAGGCATGTGTCCTGTTTCCATACCTTTTAAATCTGTATACAGAACAGATCATTCGAGAGGCTGGGCTTTTGGGGAAGAATGTGGCATCAAGATAGAAAGAAAACTCATCAGCAGTCTATTATGTAGATGACACAATCTTACTTGCTGAAACTGAGAAGGGCTTGAAGCATTTGCTGCAGAGGGTCAAGGACTGTAGTTTATAGAATGGATTGAAGCTCAACATCAAGAAAACAAAGATTCATAAAAAAAACAAAGATTCTCACCACTGAGCCCATTGGCAGCATCATGGTAGATGGAGAAGAGATTGAGATTATTGACAATTTAAGCTTACTCAGGTCCACAATCAACACTCTTGGCACCAGCAGCCAGGAAATCAAAAGAAAAATTTCATTAGGAAAATCTCTTGTCAGGGAACACTCCAGAGTGCTGAAGAGCAACAGTGTCTGTCTAAAGACTAAGGTGCACCTGATCAAGGCCATAGTCTTTTGTTCTTTCTTTTAAATTGAGATTTTAATGAAAGTTTATAGAGAACTTGGATTTACATTGCTTCATTTTAACACATTTTCCTCCCTGCCCCCCAGTTTGCTCTTCTCTGTGAAAAAAAGAAAACTCTTTCTTTGTTGCACAATCTCCCTGTCTCCAACACACACCCCCACCCCCCACCCCTGCTCCAGTCCACTTTACTATGGCAGCTCTTATTCTGGACTATTGTCATTCAAATAATACCTAATCATATATTCCTTTTAGTAGTTCTTTGCTTCGTCTGTTTCAATGCAGTATACATTATTTATCCCCTCTTTTCTTAATTATTTCCCTCCAACCCCCATGTCAGTTCTGCTTTATAACAGTGGCATTATGCAGCATTTGTCCTTTTGTGACAGATATTTCACTCAGCATAATGCCCTCCAGGGTCTCCCATTTTGTATATTTCATAAGTTCCTTGTTTTTGTTTTTAAGTATGGCATAGTATTTCATTGTGTGAATATACCATAGCTTCTCTACTTACTCATTTTTTGATGGGCACTTGGGTTGTTTCCCTCTCTTCACTCTTGCCAACAATGTAGCAATAAACATGGATGTGTATATATCTGCTTGGGTGGCAGTTCTGGTTCCATTAAGGCTTATTCCCAGTAGTGGAATTGCTAGGTCAAATGGTATTTCTATTTCCAACTTTTTTTTTATTAATTTCAATGAAAGTTTACAGAAACTTAGGGTTTCCATTCATTCATTGTTGCACTTTTCTCCCTGACCTTCCCCTCCCCCACATTCACTTTTTTCCTTGAAAAGTAAAAGAAAAATTCTTTCATTGAGATGCAGTCCCTCCCCTCAAGTCCACTCCACTGTGCAGCCTTCATTCTGGACTCCTGTCATGACAATAATATCCAATCATATATCCCTTTTAAACAGTTCTCTCCCTCATCTGTTTCAAAGCAGTATGCCTCATTCATCCCCTCCTTCTCTTTCTTCCCTCAACCTCGATGTCAGTTCCATTTTAAAACAGTGGCATTATGCAGTATTTGTCCTTTTATGACTGAGATATTTATAAACCTCAGCATAATGTCCTCCAGGGCCACCCATTTTCTATAATAATTTATTAGTCCCTTGTTTTTCAGTGCTGTGTAGTATTCCATTGTGTGACTATACCATACCTTCTCTATCTACTCATTTTTTGATGGGCACTTGGGTTATTTCCCTCTCTTTGCTATTGTCAACAATGCATCAATAAACATGGGTGTGAAAATATCTCCTTGGGTAAAAGTTCTGGTTCCTTTAAGGTATATTCCCAGTAGTGGAATTGCTGGGTCAAATGGTATGTCTATTACCAACATTTTGATAAAACACCATACTGCCTTCTATAGTGGTTGCACCATTTTACACTCTCACCAACAGTGAATAAGGACCTATTCAAAGAAAATTACCCAAATTACAAGAAACAAAAAGAAACCTGGGAAGAAAGGAGCAAACTGGGGCGGGGGGGAAGGTAGAGAAAAAAGTGCAACAATGAATGAATGGAAATCCAAAATCTCTGAAAATGTTCATTAAAATTTATAAAATAAACTTTTTTAAAAAAAGAAACCTGGAGAAATGGAAGAATATACCTTGCTCTTGGATAGGAAAACTCAATATTGTGAAAATGACAATTCTATCAAAAGAAATCTATACATACAATGCAATCCCAATACAAATACCAATTACATTCTTCAACGAGATGGAAAAGACAATCTCCAATTTTGTCTGGAATGGAAAGAGACCCCGAATAATCAAAGCACTCTTAAAAAAGAAACAAGGTAGGAGTCATCTCACTGTGATTTCAAATTCTGCTACAAAGCCATAGTCTTCACAGTTACTTGCTATGCATCAGAGAGCTGGACAATGACCAAGGGTGACAGAAGAAGAATTGATGTCCTTGAGTTGTGGTGCTGGAGAAGAGTATTGAACATACTATGGATGACCAAGAGAAGGAACAGATCTGTCCTGGAGAAGGAGAAATCAAGCTGCTCCTTGAAGGCATGGATTTTGAGACTCCATCTCACATACATTAGGCATGTAGCAAGGAGGCACTGGAGGAGGATACAGTGTTTGGAAGAGGAAGAGGAAGGCCTTGGATGACATGGATTGACACAGTAGCTGTGTAATGAGAGTAGGTGTGTCACAGCCAGTGAGGTTGACTCACGGTAAAGCAGGGTTCAGGGCTATTGTGCATAGGGTCGCTATGAGTCGTAGTTGACTTGACAGCACATAACAACAACAATATTTCAGAATTGACTTAAAGCAATTGGTTTGGGGTTTTGTTTGAGGATTATCCTCCCCCTTTTATCATGTTTATCCAATAGGAGTCTCCTGGTGGAGCGAATGATTAGTGCACTCAGGAACTAAGCAAAAATAGGCTTTATGGTATCTCTTCATAAAAGCAGCCACTGGAATCCCTGTGTAGCACAATGCAACTCTGACACCATGGGAAGAAAGGTCCCACGATTAATTCTGAAAAGTTAACCATTGCAAACCCTGTGGTGCACACTCGGCTTTCCTCAGACACACATGGGGTCGCCACCCATCAGTAGGAATCCAGTCCATGGCAACTGTTTTGGCTTTGGGTTTATTTGCACAGTAAGTGAAGCCATGGCAAACACACACATTGTTAAATAAGCAGCTGTGAATGGCTCTTTAAAGTACTTAGGTGCTGAGCAAAAGGTCAGCACTTCAAAACCACTAGTGAGTCATGGGAGAAAAGAACTGGCAAATAATTGTGTAAAGATGACAGCTGAGATATCTCTATGCAATAGTTTTACCCTGTCATAGAGGGCTACTATGAGCTCGACTCCCACAGCACATAATAATAACAAATATGGTTGTTCGTGATATACATGTCAGCGGAATATATACACTTTATGATAAGAATTTATCTTCTTGTGTTTTCACTTAAATGTGTTCATTTAATTTTTACTTTATTCCACCCAAGGAGTTATGTTGGATGTTAATCAAAGTTGGCAATTTGAATCCATCCTCAGCTTTGCAGGAGAAAGATGGATACAGGCTCTTCCCATAAAAATTACAGCCTTGGCTGCACAGTGGAGTGGATGTGGGAGGAGAGATTGTATAACAGTGCAAGTATTTTCTTTTCTTTTTCAAAGAGAGGAGCAAATTGGAGATGGGGGAGGGTGGGCAGGGAGAAAAGAGCAACAATCAGTAGAAATCCTAAGTCTCTGTAAACTTTCATTAAAATGAATTAAAAAACATAAACAAATTACAACCTTGGATAATTGAGGGAGGGTCAGCATGAGTCAGAATCAGTTCCTTGTCAGTGGGTTTGATTATTTGGGAGTTAGTCTGTCCATTTTAATGTTTTAGAAATAGTAAAAAAAGAAGGTATTTTCTATTGAAACAGAAAGTTTACATTGAAAAGATGTTAAATATGTTGTGGTATTGGGTAAAATTCGCATATAGATGTTTCATCATCTCTGTGCCCATCAGTCTATAGATGGGATTCTCCGTGCTGCCAGGTGCTGCTGAGTCAAAAGCGATCCTAACAGCCTGTGAACAACGCATCTGAATCCTATGCATCCTTACAATCCTTGACACACCTAAGCCCATTGCCGCAGACACCGTGTCAATCCACCTGGTCTTCCTCTCTTTTGCCTTTCCTCCACCTTTCCAAGCATGCTGCCCCTCTCCTGTGAATACCTTCTCCTAGCAATAGCCTCTCTCTTCCTGCCTGAAGTATGGGAGATGAAGCTTTATCATCCTTGCCTCCAAGGACTATTCTGACTGTACCTTCTCCAAGACATATCCTTTCTCTTGACAGCCAATGGGATATCCTCTAACACCACTGTTCAAAGGTATCAATTCTTCTGTCACCCTTATTTATTGTCCAGCTCTCAGAAGTACAGCAAATTTTTGAAAAGACCATGGTTTGAATAAGGCATACCCTAGTCCTCAGACTAACATCATTTAAAGACTTCTTATCTACACTTTACTAGAGCACTCAGGGTTTGTTTCACTATGTGAAATGTACATACCTTTCTAATGACCTTTCATCATATGATAACTGAATATTTCAGATTCTTTATTTCTTAATTTGTGATAATGTCATTAAACATCTGATAACTGTATATTACTTTCTGTATTTTCTACATTATTTCATCTAACCTTTCTCACAACCCTGCAGAGGACACAAAGCAAGTGTTTGTTGTATCTGAAGGAAAGTGTGATTTGAAGAGATTTAAAAGAACTAGGTGGTGCCCAATTACCACTCTGGTCCTCTCTGACGAGGGGCACAATAGGAGGTCCCAGTTAGAATGAGATAAAAATGTAGAACAAAATTCAAATTTATAAAATAGGCCAGAACCACAATTATTGCCAATTGAGGGTAGAGAAATAGTGTGTCTGATAGAGACTGACAGAAATGTTGACACTACGGCCTTTAAAATTAATTTCCATTTAATTGGAAGCAGGTCAAAGCTAACCCTACCTTGAGTTTCCAACAATGTAAATCACATGACAGGAGCTTGCCCGTCTTTCTCCCTCAGAGCACCTGGTGGATTTGAGAGGTACCACCTTTGGAAAGCAGCACAACTCCCTACAGATTATGCCACCTGGAAAACTCCCCTCACCCTTCCTGTTTGACTTTCACCCAAACAATTGACAATTCTGAAAGGCAAATAACTATATCAGGCAAGTTATCACTCATTAGAATAATCAACATGCAAGAGTGAAGGGGCAGCATTTTCACAGGGAGAAAGCTCAGTGTGAAAGGTCAGTAGAAATACAAAGGAAGAAGACAAGATTGAGATGGATGTCAGAAGAGACTCTGAAGACTGCACTAGAGCGCCAAGAACCCAAAGGAAAGGGAAGAAATCAAGAAATTAAGGAGCTGAACAGACTATTTCAAAGGGAAGCATGGACAAACAAAACTTTAAAATTAAATGTGCAAAGAGTTGGAGTCAAAAAATCAAACCAGACAAACTCACTTAACATTTTTTAAACTGAAGGAACTGAAGAACAAATATAAGCCCCAAGTGGCAATACTTAAGGATGCTATGGGCAGAATATTGAATGACCCAGGAAGCATCAAAAGAAGATGGAAGGAATACATAGAGTTACTGTACCAAAAAGAATTGGCTGACACAGAAAAATTTAGTGCAACAACATATAACCAAGAGGCAATGGTGATGAAAGACGGAGTTCAAGGTGCTCTCGGGGAGCTGGCAAAAAACAAGGCCCCAGGAGTTGATGGAAGGCCGATTGACATGTTTCTACAAAGAAATGCAGTACTGGAAGTGTTCACCAGGCTATGCTAAGAAATCTTGACATATTTAACAATTGTCTTGAGGTTAATAAAGACATGCTACATTTGAGAGAAAATATGCTGTCAAGTATCTCATTGAAGGGCTAAAGAGCAGAAATATCAGTTTAAAGACCAAGATATGTCTGATCCAAGCCATTGTAATATCAATGACTTAGCATGGTATTTTTATACCTTTGAATTGTGATGTTTGTGAAAAGCTCTGACTATCATTTATTGTTAAAAAAAAAGCAAAATAATTTGTGTTGAAAGAAGTGCAACCAGTATGCTTCTTAGAGGCGAGGATTTTGAAACTTCCTTTTACATACCTTCGGCATTTTGTCAGAAGGGGCCAATTCTTGGAAAAAGATCTCATGCTGGGAAAGGTGGAGAAGGTCAGAGAAAGAAAGGAGGCCCCTCAGTGAAGTAGACTGGTATGTTCTTGTCATTGATTGCCTTGGAGTCAAGCATAGCAACCCTATGAACAAAAGACCTGAAGCCTTTCTATAACTATTGTCATTTCTCCAAGTTCATAGAATTTCCAGAGGCATATTGTTTAGGAAGTAGATGCTACTCCTGCTTCCAAACCTGTTTTAAACTGGGAGCTCCACCAAACACTGTCCACCATGGGTAATGGTTATGTCATTTGACACCCCAATGGCACAAAGTTCAGCATCATAGCAACCCCAGGTCACCTCAGTACAGCATATTGACAGAAGAGTGCTGAACCACTTAGAAGAATGTTCCTCCAAAATATAATAACAACCAACTTTTAAATACAAAGGCCTTCCCTGAGGTCTTGTTGACTCTAAACAAGATATTTAAATAAAAACAACCAATACATTATGTTGTTGTTATTGTTGTTATGTGCCATTGAGTCACCTGCAACATATAGCAAACCTATATACTGGCAACTCTGAAACTTTCCCTGTCCTGAACCAGTCTCACTAATTTCAACACACCAAACTCCGTTGCCACAGATACTGAATTAATCCATCTCATCTGGGGTCTTCCTCTCCTGCACTATCCCTCCACCCTTCCAAGCATAATGTCCTTCTCCAAGAACCAGTATCTCTTGGCCACATGCCCATAATATGTGAAACAGAGCTTCAAAATTCTAGCCGCCTAAGAGAAACATGGTCAAACCCTCTCCAAGACAGGCCTATTTATTTTCTCCAGCACCACAACTGGAAGACATTGATTCTTCTTCTGTCATCCTTAGACGTTGTCTAGCTCTCTGAAGCACAACAAGTAATTGTGAAGATCATGACCTGGATTAGGTGCACCTTTGTCTCTAGACAGACAATGTTGCTTTTCAGCACCCTGGAGAGGTCCATGACAGCAGATTTTCCAAAATCAATTCATCTTTTGATTTAGTGACTTCAACAATGGATAGCGATAGTGTGAATGACTTGGGATAGGGCAAGATTATAAAAGCTTCTCTTACTTTTTTTACACAAAAAGATCCATCAAAGCTGTTCTGCTCACCACTAAGCCCCTCTTGTTTCTAAAATCTGCCCTTATTCCTCACTGCTTGCTTCTCCAAAGATCTTGTATCTTTCTGGAAAGAAACCTCCTAGCACCCTGACAGAGGAATCAGACACTTAGATTAGTATTGGCCTGTCATTCTTCTCAAGTTTCTAAAATTAGTACCTTGCCTCTCCATTCTTTATCTTTGAATAATCCCCTAAAAGATTTTCTAGAGTTCCACATTTTCCAAAGATTTGATTCCTTCGCAGATGGCCAGAAATCCCATTTCCTTCAGGGAAGTCTGGGGTAATCCAATTGCATCACTTTCCAGCTCTAGGGCCTTTAGGGGTTTTCATAAAGTGAGAGGGTGGGAGCCCCTCCAGCTATTGTCTAAGTTTCCAGCTGGAAAGTTGACTAGAGATTTTGTCAGCAGCTGTACCAAACATTTAGGTCTAGAAGATACTTATTTCTTGTGAAATTGTAAGCAAGGACTGTGAAGAGGTTCCAGTGTGCCCACTGACTCCACCTCCCCCTCATGTAAGGTTCTCCCTGACCCTGCATCCCCTTCTGCTGTGATCTAAATTCTGATGTTGTCTCTCATTCCAACAGCCTGCTGAGAGTATACCATCACTCACTTCTCCCTTACTGCACATCCCCACTCTAAAGGTATTAGATTCTTATACTGATTGCAAGCAGTGTATTATGTCATTCTCTGTACATCATCTATGTATATTACCTACGTCATGATGTTGTTGTGTACTGTCGAGTCGGAACCATTCCAGAGTTGACCCTCTGACAAGATTTCAGAGACAGTTAATCACATAGAAGGAGATTGCCCATCCTTCCCCCACAGAACAGTTGATGGATTCGAACTGTGTGCCTTTAGGATCGCAGTACACTTTGTTACCATTAGACCACCAGAGCTTCCTATTTCATGATAACAAAATGTAAAAGAATTGAATCTACCTTATGACTTCCCACTCCAGCTAACTGAAGCATTCATTGCTGCTTTGGCTAGGTATTATTTGTGATTGAGTTTTTTTCTGATCAGAAAGATGGACAGAGAAAACTTGTTTATTGTTCAGGGATAATTTATATACTTAAATATTTAACAATTATCTTGAGACAAAAAAAGTTACACTCTTTCAAAATTTTATTCTAAAGAAATTGAACTTAGTAAATGTAAATTCATGTTCAGCTGAAAATGTATTGGCAGGAAGAAATATGAATAGGTTAAAAGGACTATAACCGTGACTATACACAGACTTAAGAGATGAAATTTCTACATCCATGTCAGTATATTCTGAAAATACCTTAATGTAGAAAGCAGAATCAACAGGGCATAATATTTTGGAAGCTTCTGAATCACGATCTAACAGCCTAAGGGAATGAGCTGCTGGTTCTAGGACCTTAGGACTCAAGTCATGGGAACCAATTGATATTACATATTCCACAAAGACAGTATTCTACATCTTATTCTGGTAAATTGCTGTTGTTGTTGAATACCATCGAGTCAGAACTGATCCATAGCTGACCCTCCAGAAGGTTTTCAGAGGCAGTTAAGTGCACAAGAAGAGACTGCCCATATTTTTTCCACAGAGCAGCTGGTGGATTCAAACCTTGTGCCTTTGTGATTGCAGTGCAGTTTCTTACCACTAGGCCACTGGAGTGACTAGGATCTTAAAAGATTGCAAGTAGTCATGTAAGAAGTAACTATTGACCTCCCATTGTTGAGAATAAAAAAGGACGACAGAGAAGATGAAGCGAAACAGGTAATCTGGAAAACTAATGGACCATACACAACTCTTGAGATCACAACAACTAGATGATGCTCACTGACCACTGTTCACCACTCTAAAACGCATCATAGTAGAAGATTCTGAATATATGGTCAGTGAAAATGTAGAAAAATTGAGACTATAAAAAGGCTAGACTTACAGGCCTGATAGAGACAGGTCGAACTCCCAAGATGATAGCCCTTAATCTCTTTGAACCAGAAACTACTACTATTTAATAGACAAACCTGTAAGGTGACCAATGACATCAAAGAAGAACTTATTCATTAGATTAGCCAGGTCAAAAGAGCAACCTTTGCCAAAGGATAAAGACCTGAAGGCAAAAAGGGGTAGGACATGAGGATTGACAAAATCGAGAATGACAAGCAGGACACAGGAAAAGTGTGATTATATAGGCATTGTAATTATAGATTAAAAGTAAATGAAGTTTGAATATAAAACCCGTTTGCTTTGTAAACTTTCACCCAAATCACACACAGAAAATTAAAACTATATGTTAAACTTTCTTTGTCGAAAAACAAATATTTATTACTTTTTCTTTTAAAGCTTTGTGGATTTGCAAAAGAAAGAGAAGATCAAGGTTTACAGATTGCTTTGTTCAGATTGAGAAGGCGGAGGTGAGTGTTTGTGCATTCTTGGCATTAACAGCCACAGTCCTAGTGTTTGCCAGCAGACATGCCCTAATGCTGTTTAAAACAATTTCCCTAAAATTTGTATCGCTGTCTTTAGAGATGCATCCTTTATTTCTTACACACCACCTTAGATGACTTGTGGGTCAAGAAGTCACTGGAATGGTGTGGAGGTTGGTTTGGGATTTTTTGTATATTTGCTTTCTTTTTCCTTCCTGCTATTTAAAAACAAAAAGTTCGGTTCACTTCTGAAAACCAAATTTATCAATATATTCATTTCCCCCCATTTGATATTGGCAGTTCATTCAGCACTTTCTCCAACACCACAGATTAAAGGCATCAATTTTTTTTCTGTCATCCTTATTCATTGTCTAGCTTTCAGGTGCACAGCAAGGCATTGAAGAGAACATAGCCTGAATTAGGTGTACCTTGTCTTCAAACTGACATCATTGCTCTTCAATATTTTAGAAAGGTCTGTGACAGCAGACTTGTCCTTAGCAATAAATCTCCTGATCTCTTGACTGCTGGTATGAAGTATGTATATTATGAATCCATACAAGGTGAAATAATTGACAGTTCATATAAGAAACAAATTTTTTAAAATCATAATGAAATTTTTAAAAAAATCTTCTGTTCTTTCATTTTTCTTGTTCCTTTATTTTTTTAAAAAATAATACTTTATTGGCTTTTGGTATAAGTTTATAAAGCAGCTTAGGTTCCTCTTTGACAATTAACAATATACAATAATATTAGTTAAAATAATCACAATGTGTCAGCATTTCTTTGTATTTTATTTGTTTCATTTCCAGTATTCTAGTCTCTCTGTCTACTTGTATGCTCCTATTTGCTTTTGAGTAATTGATGACTTTGAAGTGCAGGGTTGGAGAAGAACATGGAATTTCCCAATGACTGCCAAAAGGACAAACAGATGTCTTGGAGAAGGTGCAGCCACTGTGTTCCTTAGAGGCAAAAATGATAAAGCTTCATCTCACATACTTTGGGTAAGTTGCTAGGAGAGGCTATTCCTTGAACAGGGACATTATGTTCAGAAAGGTAGAAGGATGGTGAAGGAGAAGAAGACCCTCAACCAGATGATTGACACAGTAAACTGCAACAATAGGCTCAAATATGTCAGAGATTGTAAAGTTGGCAAGATAAGGCAGGGTTTTTAGATCCATAGCTCACAAGGTCACTTATGAATGCACTCAACACCACCACCACCAACAGGTCTCATATTAATAGTTTTAAACAGGGAACTAATATGAGTAATGTGCTTTCTTCTTGTGCCACTCTATATTTCACTAAATGGTGATCTAAGAGGGTAGTCATCATTCTAGGTGTAAAGAATCTGGAAGTGATAGTGTCAGGTAGTTATTTCTACTGTTCCAATTTGTCTGAATTTTGCAGTTTGTCTCTATCTATCTATCTATCTATCATCTATCTATCATAAAATAAAAATT
>NW_006399813.1:7854510-7868068 GCF_000299155.1 Elephantulus edwardii
CCCGCCACTCATCAAATTGTGCAACCCAATGATTACCACCCCATCCTCACCACTCTACTTTCATCCTTCCCCCTTTAGATCCTCATACATGTTTTACTAGTTGTCTAGTTCTACAATAATGGTCTTATTTCGTATTTGTCCTTATGAGACTGAGTTAATTCACTTAGCATAATGCTCTCCAGCCCATCCCAGTGAGATAGTGATTGACAAACTGCTCCCGCATGCTGCGTGCTGTGTGCTTTATTCCATCATGTGAATGTACCATAATTTCTCAATCCATTCAATTGTGGTTGGACATTTGACCTGTTTCCATGTCCTTTCAGTGGTGAATATTGCTGCTATGAACATTGGTGTACAAGTCTATGTTTGTGCCTCAGTTCTCACTTTCTCAGGGTATATTCCTAGCAGTGGATCATATAGAATTTCTATGTTCAGCAACTTTCTAAGGAAACACCAAACTGCCTTCCAAAGTGATTGTACCATTTTACAATCCCACCAACAGTGTATACGAGTTTCTATCTAACCACATCCTCTCCAACATTTATTACTTGCTGTCCTATTAAACTTTGCCACTAACAGGAGGATATTTTAATTACAGATATTATAGTATATTTTTTTTAAATTAGGGAATGTGAGACCTCCTGTTTTGTTCTTTTTCTTTTCTTCTATATTGCTCTGAATATTTTTTCCCTTTTCATATAAAGTTTGTTATTTTTAGGTGCTGTCGAGTCACATATGGCTCGTAATGACCTTCTCAACAGTAGACCTGAGCCCTGCCCTATTCCATGCCCTCCTCATCATCTCTGACATATTCTAATTATTGCTGCCATCACTATGTCAATCCATGTTATTAGGCTCTTCCTCTCCTTCACTGCACTGACCCTTTTCAATCACGATATTCCTTTCCAAGGAATAACCTTCCCTAGCAACATTTCCAAAGTATAAAAGCTGACACTTTGTCCTCTTTGCTTTCAAGGGGCATTCTGGCTGCACCTTCTCCAAGATATATTGTTTCTTCTTTTGGTAGTTCATGGGATATTCAACCATCTTCTCCAGGACCATAACACAAAGGCATCAACTCTTCCTCTGTCATCCTTATTCATTGTCCAACTCTCTGGTATGTTGCAGATAATTAAGAATGCCATGGCTTGAATCAGGTGCACCTTTGTCTTCAAACTTATATCATTGCTCTTAAGTATTTTGGAGAAGTCCTTAACAGAAAACAGTTAGTTATTAGGTTGTCTATTTCCGTAAATAACCTTGTATGGATTTACCTTGATATTGCATTCAATCTGCCAATAACTTTACATAGATATCACACATTTCATTGTTGTTGTTGTTGTTATGTGCCATCGAGTTGCCTGCGACTCAAAGCGACCCTATGTACAACGGACCTAAACTCCGCTCTGTCCTGTGCCAATCACACTGTCTCCGACACTCCCATCCCAATTATCCCAGTCACTGAATCAATCCACCTCATAGAGGGCCTTCCTCCCCTGCACCGTCCCTCCACCCTCCCAAGCATGATGTCCTTCTCCAAGGACCTGTCTCTCCTCAGAACATGTCCAAAATATGTTAGACGGAGTCTCAGAATCCTTGCCTCCAAGGAGCCACCGGTTTAACCCTTTCCAGGAGAAATCTGTTTCTTTTCCTAGCAGTCCATGGTACTCTCAATACTCTTCTCCAGCACCACAGCTCAAAGGCATCAATTCTCCTTCTATCCTCCCTGGTCATTGTCCAATTCTCTGATGCATAACAAGTGATTGCGAAGACCATGGCCTGTATCAGATGCACCTTAGTCTCCAGAGAGACACCATTGTTCTTCAGTACTTTGGAGAGGTCCCTAACAGCAGATTTTCCCATGGCAATGCGCCTTTTAATTTCCTGGCTGCCGGTGCCAAGACTGTTGACTATGGAGCCAAGCAAACTAAAGCTGTGTACAATCTCAATCTCTTCACCATCCATCCTGGTGTTGCCAATTGGTCCAGTGGTGGGAATCTTTGTCTTCTTGACATTGAGCCTCAATCCATATTGGAGGCAGCAGGTGCTTCAGGTCCTCTTCAGTTTCAGCAAGCAGGGTTGTGTCATCTGCATAACGCAGGTTGTTGATAAATTGTCCACCAATCTTGACCCCACATTTCTCCTCATAGAGCCCAGCCTCCCGGATAATCTGTTCTGCATATAGGTTGAAAAGGTATGGAGATAGGATGCATCCCTGGCATACGCCCTTCCCAATTTTGAACCATGCAGTGTTCCCTTGCTCTGTTCTGACGACTGCCTCCTGGTCCAAGTATAAGTTTCGCATTAGAACGATCAAGTGTTCTGGGATTCCCATTCTTCTCAGAGTCAACCATAGTTTGTTATGATCTACACAGTCAAATGCTTTTGCATAGTCAATGAAACACAGATAGACATTCCTCTGATATTCCCTGCTTTCAGCCAAGATCCATCTAACATCAGCTACAATATCTCTAGTACCACGACCCCTTCTAAACCCAGCCTGGACATCTGGTAGCTCTCTGTTGATGTGCTGTTCCAGTCGTTTTTAGATAATCTTCAGTAAAATCTTGCTTGCATGTGAGATTGTTGTGTAGTTTCCACATTCTGTTGGGTCACCTTTCTTTGGGATAGGAACAAATATCGATCTCTTCCAGTCAGTTGGCCAAGTGGTTGTTCTCCAGATTTCTTGGCACAACTTGGTGAGCATGTCCATGGCAGCATCTGTTAACTGAAATATGTCAATTGGTATACCATCTATTCCTGGAGCCTTATTTTTTGCCATTTCCTTCAAAGCAGCCTGAACTTCTTCTTTCATCACCATAGGCTCTTGCTCATATATCTTCTCATAATATGAGTCAATTTGGCTAGAACATGATTCTCAACTGTCAGATAATAGAATTCTCAATTCTACGTCACCAGAGCTGTTCCCTCTTAGTCATTATTTGAGCCTTCTACTATTATTGGGTACTGGTGACCTATTGGCAAGAAGCTGAACTACAATCCCAAAGGCAAGCAGTTCTAATGCACCAGTTGCTCCGTGGGAGAAGGATGGGCAAACTACCGTGTCATTAACTGCTTCTGAAAACCCACCGAAGCATTAGGCCTGGTTTGGTTCTGACTTGATGGCCCACAACAACAATAACAACTATTACTGAGCACTCTGGTGGCCTAGTGGTAAGAAGCTACACCACAATTCCAAGGCACATAGTTCAAATCCATCAGCTTCTGTGTGGGAGAAGGATGGGCAATTTCTTCCCATGTGATTAATTGTCTCTGAAAATCCACCAGAGAGTCAGAAATGGGTCAGTTCTGATTCAATAGCGTGCAACAACATCTATTATTTTAGGGAGATTCCAAGTTTCTCCTTGGAGGCTAGGATTATGAAGCTCCATCTCAAATACATTGGCTATGTGGCCAGGAAGAATCAGTCCTTAGAGAAGGACATTATGCTCTCAAAGGTTGAGGGATAACATAGGAGAGGAAGATCCTGGATGAGATGAATTGACACAGTAACTGTTGCAATGGGGATAGGTGTGTCAGTGTCAGTGGGACTGGCTCAGGACAGAGCAGGCTTCAGAGCTGTTGTCGATAGGATTGCTATAAGTAGCAGTTGACTTTATGACACATAAAAACAACTGGTGGCCTAGTGATTAGAAGCTGTGCTGCAATCTCAAAAGCACACAGTTCAAATCCGCCAGCAGCTGCATGGAGGAGGTTTGAGTACTCTCCTCCTGTGCAATATACTGCCTCTGAAAACTTACTGGAAGATTGGGTAAGGGTTGGTCTAACTCAACAGCACACAAAAACAATAGTTATTGTAGATTTGCTTGTTTCCCCATGCATATTAGTGTTTGTTTCATATATTTTGGTGCATTGCTATAAGATGTATGTATATTTATAATCGCTTTGTCTTATTGTTTGCTTTTTAAATGATTCATACTTTCTTCCATATTTTTATTCAGATACTTGTCTTAGTTTATATTTGGCTGCTTTCTTATGATGCATATTTTTTATAACTATCTCTTGACAAAGGGATATTTAGTGGTCTAATGAGTAAGGAGTTACATAGGCAATTCAAAGCCAGGCAGTTAAGATCCATTATCTGCTCCATTGGGAAAAGATGGGTGATTTCCTCCCATGATATTTAAAGCCTTGGAATTGCTCACTGGAGAGTCAACGATACTGCTTCAACTCAGTGCCAATGAGTTTGAGCTTTGAGTTTCTTCTCTGACGGTATCATATATGTTGTCCTTATCATTGCCCATGTTGTTACATGTTGTTAATTTTTTTTATTCCTCTGCATGCATCTCTCTCTGTCTCTCTGTCTGTCTCTCTCTCTATCTCTCTCTGTCTCTCTCTCTGTGGCTCTCTCTCCCCCCCCCTTTTCTTTATTTAAATAGAAAGCAAGTATTTAATTAATGCTTTTACCCTTCCCTCTGAAGTATGGTCTTAACAAATACTAGTAAAGCTGATATGGAGGTGGCAAGTTCCTAGAGCTTCAGTATATGTGGAAATATCTTGATTTCTCCCTCCTTTTAGAATGACAACTTTGCTGGGAAAACAATTCCTGATTGGAAATTGTTGTTGTGGTTGTTGTTTTACAGTATCTTATATCTGCCACTCCATTGTTTTCTGGGGAGAAATCTGTACTGGCGTTTAAGAAATCTCCTTGGTTTTCTATATTTTGTTTCCCCCCTGCATTCAGAATTCTCTTTGGTTTTCAAGAATTTTACTAGGATATGACATAAAGGTGAACTTTTTGTGTCTCTTTTAATAGAAGTTTCTGTCATTTCCTTATTTGTAGACTTGGTTCTCTGTTCATATCTGGGAAATTCCCTCTGACTAACTTTTGGAAAATTATTTATGTACCATTACTGTTGTCACAGCATCCTGGGAGTGCAATAATTGCAATGTTTAATGTCTAAATTTAACCTTATACATCCTTTTGAGTTTGTGGCCTTTTCTCTACTCTTTTCTATTTTTTCTCTTAAGACATTAGTTCAAGTAAGTTATTTTGTTATTTTGTCTTTTAGTTAATTTATTCTCCACACCCCGCCAATTTATTTAATTCTATTGTTCAAGATTTCTCTTTCTTGCTTTTTCTAATTTGGTTGTGGTTTTTTATTTGTTTTTATTTTTTTCAGGTCCAGTTTTCAATTTCCACATTGAATCTTTCATTTTGTTTATCCAATTGCTTCTTGATTTTTAGTAGTTGGTTTGCTACATGTTTCTTGCTTTCTTTAAATATACTTAGCACCAAGGTCTGAAAATGATCGATTATTTGCCTCTGTGGTAAAAATCTACTTCCTTATGGTTTACCTTTGACTGGCAATTATTTTCTTGTTATTTTTGTGTGTTTTTATGTTTTTTTGTTGAACAGGGGTTATTTTTAAATCTTTGATGGATTTTTCTTTTACTTTACATTTATTATCCTTGCTTTTGAAAACTTATACTGTCTAATCAAATTGTGTGCTAAGTAAATTATTAGATAAGTGGGACTCTATGAAGAGTCCTCATTATGCAGATGGCAAAACTTAGCCTTCTGAGAGCAAAGGCTAAAAACACTTGCTGCAGATGATTAAGTACTTGCAGCCTTCAATATGGATGACATCAATACATCAGGAAAACAAAAGTCTTCACCACTCGACCAATAGACAACATCATGATGGGACAGAGAAGGGATTGAGACTGTCAAAAGCTTCATCTTACTTGGATCCATAGTCAATATTCTTGGTACCAGCAGTCAGGATATCAGGAGATATATTGCACAGGGCAAGTCTATAGTCAAGGACCTCTCTAAATTATTGAGATGTAATGATATCAGTTTGAGGATGAGGGTGCACCTGATTCAAGCCATGGTCTTTTCAGTCACTTGCTATGCATCTGAGAGCTGGGCAATGACTAGTGATGACAGAACAATGCCTTGGAACCATTGCATTGAAGAGGAGTGCTGTAGATCTCATGGACAGCCAAAAAAAACAAACAGATGTGTCTTGGAGAAGGTACAGCCAGAGTGCTTCTTGGAGGCAAAGACGATGAAGCTTCATCTCACACACTTCAGACATGTTTTTAGAAGAAGTTATTCTTTGAAGAGGGACATCATGCTTGCAAAAGTGGAGGGGTGATGAAAGAGAGGAAGACCCTCAACCAGGTGGATTGAAATAATGTCTGCAGCTATTGGCTTGAGTGCATCAGAGATTGTGATGATGGCACAAGATAGAACTGATGTTCAGTTTGGTTGTTCATAGGGTCACTATGAATTGTACTTGACTTTACAGCACCTAACAACAACAACAATCAAATTCTGGTGGCCTCATGGTAAAAAGTTGTGCTGTTTTCTCAAAGGCACAAAGTTCAAATTCTCCAGCTGCTCTGTGGGAGAAGGATGAGCAGTCTCCTCCCGTGGGATTTACTGCCTCTGAAAACCTGCTGGAGGACCTGTGATGGCTCAGTTCCAACTTGATAGTAAGCAACAACAACAACAACAATAACTTTTTTTTATTAATTTTAGTGACAGTTTACAGAGACTTTGGATTTCCATTCATTCATTGTTGCACTTTCCTCCCTACTCAACCTCCCCCCTCCCAATTCTCTCATCTCTTTGAAAAGTGAAATTCTTTCTTTGATATACAATCCCTCCCCCCCAAGTCCACTCCACTATGCAGCCTTCATTCAGGACTCTGATCATGACAAAAATACCTAATCATATATCCCTTTTAAAAAGTTCTCTCCCTCATCTTTTTCAGTGCAATATACATAATTTATCCCTTCCTTCTCTATCTTCCCTCAACCTCAATGTCAGTCCTGTTTTACAACAGTGGCACCATGCAGTATTTGTCCTTTTGTGACTGAGATATTTCACTCAGCATAATGTCCTCCAGGTCACCCATTTTGTATAATATTTAATGAGTTCCTTCTTTTTCAATGCAGCGTAGTATTCCATTGTGTGAATATACCAGAGCTTCTCTATCCATTTGTTTGTTGATGGGCACTTAGGTTGTTTCCAACTCTTTGCTATTGTGAACAAAGCTGTGATAAACATGGGTGTGCAACAATCAAATTTTTATTGCATGGTGTGCTTCCTTTTACTCAACTTAGCAATTTTTGCTTACCTCTCTCTCCCTTTTCATCTTTGTTAAACCTCCATGATTGATTTTACCTATGTGTTAACATATCCTTCACTTTATATATTAAGGTTCTTAAGCAGGTCCATCTTGGAGAGGGTGAAACCAGGCTTCTCCTTGAAGGCAAGGATTCTGAAACTCTGTCTGACATATGTTGGACATGTTGCAAGAAGGGACCAGTCTTTGAAGAGGGACGTCATGCTTGAGAGGCTTGAGGGACAGTGCAGGAGAGGATGGGGCATACACCTACTAGTGGAATTGCTGAGGAGCTCTGGTGGCCTAGTGGCAAGAAGCTGTGCTTAATCCCAAAGATATGTGGTTCGAGGTCACCAGCTGCTCCATGGGAGAAGGATGGACAATCTCCTCCCATGCAATTAACTGCTTCTGAAAACCCATTGGATGGTCAGCTATGGGTCAGTTCTGACTCAACAGTACACAGCAATGCAAAAACAGTGGGATTGCTATGATGGCTACTTGATTCTTAACCTTCTAAGAAAGCATCAAGGTACTTTCTGTACTGATTTCATCATTTTCCATTCCCACTCTCAGGTATGTAAGTTCCAGTCTCTCCATATATTTACCAGCACTTGTTTTTATCTATTAGATTACTACTTTTTGCTAAAATGAAAGAATATTTCTTAGATAATTGGATTTGTATCTCTAACAGGACAATGACAAAGGATGGCAGAGAAAGAATTACTGTCTTCAAATCATGGTGTTAGAGAAGAGTGCTGAATAGCACATGGACTTCCAAAAGAACAAACAAATATGTCTCGGAAAAGGTGCAGTTAGAGTGCTCCCTGGAGGCAAAGATGACACAACTTTGTCTTGCATGCTTTGGGCATGTTGCTAGTAGAGCTTAGTCCTTAGAGAAGAAAATCATGCTTGGAGAGGTGGAGGGACAGTGAAGGAGAGGAAGACCCTCAACCAGTGACTGTAGCAATCGGCTTGAGAGTGTTAGCAATTGTGAGGGATGTCACAGGATAGGACAGGGTTTAGATCTGCTGTTTATAGGGTTGCATGTGTCATTCAACTTGACAGCACGGCACTTAACAACCACATTAGCTCATCCTCTTAAGAACATCTTTGACCTTAATGTCTTCTTTGACTAATCATATTCACTCTGCATTTTATAATAGACACTTCATCAAAGATATAGCCCCAGTAACCTAATTTATCCTCTGTTGATTGTGAATTTTCAATTATAGTTGATGGTCTAGCTATGGATTAGGGCTCCTAAGTTATGGGGGGAAATCCTTTCTCATTAGACCCTTTATTGGAACAGAAATCACATGCCTGGTTACCAACTGAAAGGCCAAGCCTTGCACCCACCTGCCTCTTCATGGGATAAATAAGGAGCAGCCTGCGTCCTTAAACATAGCGTGAGAGCAGCTCTAATCAACCTATCAGGTTGCCCTGATTAAGACTTACATCACAGACACAGAATTGTTATCATCCCCTGACAAAAACTAGAGGATACTTTGATCCTTAGGTTTTGTTTATTGCTGATTCAAGAGTTCTGGATGCTTGGTCTGTGAAATTCAACACCCATGTCCCAGAGTGGGGTTAGCTGTCTCAGACGCTGACGTCCCTATCATGAAACTGGGAGATCTCTGTGTCTTTCAGTAAGTCCCCTACCCCGTCTTGCCGACAGTTTATCACTGTGAGTAATTTTCCCTGTGTGCTACTCCATCAGTCTGAACAATCCCCTCAACCTGCTGCCTCCGATGTTTATTCAGATCTTAGTGCCCATTTGTCTTGAACATTAGGGAGATCTTACAGCACTCTCTCATGGCACCACAGTCTTCCTTTGATCCCTCCCATTCGTGCAGCACATAAAAGATGAAGTTGTTGACAGTCTCCTTTCTCTGTCCCATCATGATGTTGTCTACTGGTCGAGCAGTGAAGACTTGTTTTCCTGATGTATTGATGTCGTCCACATTGAAGGTGGCAGCGCTTAATCTTATGCAGCAAGTGTTTCTAGTTCTTGCTCTCAGCAGGCAAAGTTTTGTCATTTGCATAATGAGGACTCTTCATAGAGTCCCACTTATCTAATAATTTGTTTAGCATACAATTTGATAAGACATTATAAAGTTTCAAAAATAAGAATAGAAAATGTAAAGTAAAAGAAAAAGCCATCAAAGATTTAAAGATAACCCCTGTTCAACAAAAAGGCATAAAAACATACAAAAATCACAGGAAAATAATTCCCAGTCAAAAGGAAACCATAAGGAAGTAGAAATGTTTACCATAGAGGCAAATAATTGATCATTTTCAGACCATCGTGCTAAATATGTTTAAAGAAAGCAAGAAACACATAGCAAACCAACAACTAAAAATCAAGAAGCAATTGGATAAACAAAATGAAAGATTCAATGTGGAAACTGAAAACTAGACCTGAAAAAAAATAAAATAAAAAACCACAACAGAATTAGAAAAAGTAAGAAAGAGAAATCTTGAAAGATAGCATTAAATAAATGGCAGGGGAGAAAAAATTAACTGTTGTTGTTATGTGCTGTCAAGTCACTTGCCACTCATAGCGACCCTATGTACAACAGCCCTAAACTCTGTTCTGTCCTGTGCCAATCTCATTGTCTCTGACACACTCATCCCAATTACCCCAGTCACTGAATCAATCCATCTCCTAGAGGGCCTTTCCCTCCTGTGCCTGCCCTCCACCCTCCCAATAATGACGTCCTTCTCCAAGGACTGGTTCCTCCTTACAACTTGACCAAAGTATGTCACATGAGGCCTCAGAATCTTTGCCTCCAAGAAGCAGCCTGGTTTAACCCTCTCCAGGATGAATTTGCTTGTTTTCTTAGCAGTCCATGGTACCCTCAATACTCTTCTCAAACACCAAAGCTCAAAGGCGTCAATTCTCCTTCTATCCTCCTTCGTCATTGTCCAACTCTCTGATGCGTAACAAGTGATTGCAAAGACCATGGCCTGTACTAGATGCATCTTAGTCTCCAGAGACACACTATTGCTCTTCAGTACTTTAGAGAGGTCCCGGCTGGTCCAAGTGCAGTGGAGGCCACAACTAATTGATCACAGTCAGTTAGAGAGGTCCCTAACAGCAGACTTTCCCATTGCAATACATCTTTCAATTTCCTGGCTGCTGGTGTCAAGAGTGTTGATTGTGGAGCCAAGCAAACTAAAGCTGTGAACAATCTCAATCTCTTCACCATCCATCCTGATGCTGCCAATTGGTCCAGTGGTGAGAATCTTTGTCTTCTTGCCATTAAGCCTCAAACTATATTGAAGGCTGCAGTCCCTGACCCTCTGCAGCAATCCCTTAAGGTCCTCCTCATTTTCAGCAAGCAAGGTTGTGTCATCTGCATAATGCAGATTATTGATAGATCTTCCACAAATTCTGACACCACATTTCTCCTCACAGAGCCCAGCCTCCTGGATCATCTGTTCTGCATACAGACTGAAAAGGTATGGAGACAGGACACATCCCTGGCATACACCCTTCCCAGTTTTGAACCATGCAGTGTTCCCTTGCTCTGTTCTGATGACTGCCTCTTGGTTCAAGTACAGATTTCTCATTAGTCCGATCAAGTGTTCTGGGATTCCCATTCCTCTCAGAGTCAGCCACAGTTTGTTATGGTCCACACAGTCAAACACCTTTGCATTATCAATGAAACACAGATAGACATTCCTCTGGTATTCCCTGCTTTCAGCCAAGATCCATTTAACATTAACTCCAATATCCCTAGTACCACGACCCCTTCTAAACCCAGCCTAGACTTCTCACAGTTCTGTGCTGGTGTGCTGTTCCAGTCGTTTTTGTATAATCTTCAGCAGAATCTTGCTTGCATGTGAAATCAACGATATGTTCTATAGTTTCCACACTCTATTGGGTCACCCTTCTTTGGAATGGGAACAAATATAGATCTCTTCCAGTCAGTTGGTCAAGTGGTTGTTCTCCAGATTTCTTGACACAACTTAGTGAGCACGTCCAGGGCAGCATCTGTTAGCTGAAATACATCAATTGGTATACCATCTATTGGTAGGGCCTTATTTTTTGCCATTTCCTTCAAAGCAGCTTGAACTTCTTCCTTCATCACCATAGGCTCTTGCTCATATGTTATTTCATTAAATTCTTCTGTGTCTGCCAATTCCTTTCAATACAATTACTCAGTATATTCTTTCCATCTTCTTTTAATATTTCCTGGATCATTTAATATTCTGCCTAAAGTATCCTTGATTATAGCAAGTCAAGGTTTGAATTTGTTCTTCAGTTCCTTGAGCTTTAGAAATGTTGAGCGAGTTTGGCTCTTTTGATTTTCTGACTCTAGCTCCTTGTACATTTCATTGTAATATTTTACTTTGTCATCCCGCGCTGCCTTTGAAATCTTCTGTTCAGCTATTTAGTATCTTGAATTCTTCCTGTGCTTTGGTTTCTCTGCACTCCAGTGCGATATTCAGTTTCTTCTGACATCCATTTTTGTCTTTTCTTCCTCTTCTGTCTTTGTAATGAACGTTTGCACTCTTCTTGAATGATACCGTTGACATCCTCCCACAACTCATCTGGTCTTCACTTATTCATGTTCAAGGCCTCAAACCTGTTCCTGAGTTATTGTTGTTGTTATGTGCAGTTGTGACTCATAGCGACTCTATGTACAACACACCTAAACTCTGCTCTGTCCTGTGCCAGTCATGCTGTCTCTGACACTCCCATCCCAATTATCCCAGTCACTGAATCAATCCACCTCATAGAGGGCCTTCCCCTCCTGCGCCGTCCCTCCACCCTCCCAAGCATGATGTCCTTCTCCAAGGACCGGTCTCTCCTTACAACATGTCCTAAGTATGTTAGACGGAGCTTTAGAATCCTTGCCTCCAAGGAGCCACCCGGTTTAACCCTTTCCAGGATGAATCTGTTTTCCTAGCAGTGCATGGTACTCTCAATACTCTTCTCCAGAACCACAGCTCAAAGGCATCAATTTCCCTTCTATCCTCCTCCCCTGTTCCTGAGATGCTTCTGAAATTCATGTGGGATAGACTCAAAATTATATTTTGGTTCCTGTGGATTCGGTTTAATTTTCCTCCGTTTCAGCTTGACTTACTTGAACTAATATCTTAAGAGAAACAATAGAAAAGAGTAGAGAAAAACCCACAAACTCAAAAGTATGTATAAGGTTAAATTTATAAATCAAACATTACAGTTACGTTCATAGTCACCTGACAATACCTTAAAAATTTAAGCTAGCGTTCCCTCAGATCACCTCTACAGTTCCCTCAGATTAAGTCTTTTCCTGCACTCCCTGTTTAGAATGTTATCCGGCCCTGTACCAAAACGGCTGTGTTGAGCAAGTATGTTCCTCCAGCTTCTGTGTTGCTCCCACTCCTTCTGTCTCCTGCTTCTGACTCTCTACTACCTCACTTACTATCCAGAATTCTGAAATCTCAGGCTATGCTTGTTTTTATTCATTGTTAAGTGGATTAATTATGGGACCCTCTACTCACTTTACCCCATTGCTCTGCCTCTTCCTATGCTCTTTTCATCAGATATTCATCCACAATATTTTAGGCTGGTATTGTTTTAGGAGTTCTAGGGCATGTGAATAAAGGTACCATGCATCACTCAGTATCTTACAATCAAATGAGAGTGTAAATTCACATACTGGCACTTCAAATCCTTTATGAGACAAAGCATGAGATTTAAAAATATTCATTAAATTTGAAGATTACTTAGAATTCAAGAAATTGTATTACTTAAGAGAGTATGAGACACTTCTTAGTATTATGTATCCATCAAAGCAATACTGGCCTGGGTGACGTTGGAAATTTACTTATCTTCCACAAAATAATTATTGTTGTTGTTATGTGCCATCAAGTCATCTCCAACCCAGAGCAACCCTAGGAATAACCATACTGAATCCTGTCCTGAACCGGTCTCACTCTGACACACTTAATCCCATTGCCCAATTTTCATTTCAATCCATGCCATCTGGGGTCTTCCTCTCCTGTGCAGTCCCTCCACTCTTCCAAGCATGATGTCCTTCTCCAAGGACTGGTCCCTCTTGGCCACATGCCCAAACTAAGCTAGACAGGCTTCAAAACCCTTGCCTCCAAAGAGAAACTTAGTTAAAAAAATAATAATTCCCATTATTCTGAAATACATTGTTGGTGTGTACCATCGAGCAGGACTGATCCGCAGCTGATCCTCTGGTGCATTTTCAGAGGGTTAATCACATGGGAGGGGATTGCCCGTGCTTTCCCCTTCTCCTGTGGAGCAGCTGGCGGATTTGAACCATGTGTCTTCAAGGTTGCAGTGCAACTTCTTGCCACTAGACCACCAATGCTCCCTTTTTTTCCCTATAATTATATTTTGTTAATTTTCATAAACATTTACAGAGATTTGGGGTTTCCATTCATTTATTGTTGCACTATTCTCTCTACCCTCCTCCCAGTTTGTTCTTGTCCAA
>NW_006399813.1:7869355-7879401 GCF_000299155.1 Elephantulus edwardii
TACTGGAGAAGTTTTTGGATGTGCATAGGCATTTGAGTCTTAGAAGGTCCCATTCATCTATGTTATCTTCTCCTGGTTGTAGCTTTTCCAGGATACTGGGAAGACTGTTTATGTTGTGGACCGGGGGAACGCCGCACACCAATGCTCCCTTTTAAATACAGAGCTGAGCTTAAAATTAAGAAAAGGAAATTCCCAGGTACAAGAAATTCAAGAAGTGTCAAAACTCAAGTTAGTGACCAAGAGCTAAACCCAATGACTCATAAAAGAATCACACTGGGGTAAATAAATCCCTGAGGGACTGGGCTTTAAACCTACAGGCAGGTATTGAATGGGAGTCCAAAGTATTAGGCACAGTGACCTTTCCATAATTCTGAGCGTCCTGCCATTAATCTAAGGGCCAATTCATGAAATAGAAGCTAGAATACTCTGCTCACTAAAGCCAGCAAGGTGGCAACAGACAGGTCAGCTGCTTTGTGCTGTGAGAGGAAAAAGAGAAATAGGAAGCCTACCTTTGAACTTTGCCCAGGGCTGAGAATGAATTTGCATTATCCTGTCTATGTGGAAAGCCCCAAATGCTGAACTCTTACAAACATTGAAATCCTGAAGGCCTAACCACAAAAACCCAATTACATTGCCATCAAGTAGCTAGCTTTCAACTCAGAGAGACCCTATAGGACATAGTAAAGGCTCTAAGGTTACAAGTGTTGCTAAAGGATTCTGTGATACAGTGGTTAAGCACTGGACTGAAAATCGGCAGTTTGAACTCGCCAGAGACAGATGTGGTAATAGGCTTAGGTAGATGTTACAATCTTCAAAACCATCTGTGCTTGTTCTACTTTGTCCTGTAGGGTCACTATGACTCCAGATCAACTCTCAAACAATGGTTTTGGATTTTTTTAAAATCTTGATTTGCATACAAAATTTGTATACATTGTGTTCCATTCACGTTCGTTGTGTTTCACGTATCCCTTCACACGGAAGCAGACTAGCATGGACTTATACTGCTACGTCTTTTTTGAGTGGAGCAGCAACTGGTAGGGTTAAGCCCTAGATCTGTTAGTGCTTAACTGCTGTCCTAGCAGGTTTCTTGTCTTAGGCCCAAGGCAGAGTCAGATACGATTTATCTCACAGACAATTCTCTAAAACCTAGTACTTTGGATTCTTGTGGAAGTAGCTGCCACTGAAGAAGAGTTGCTGATAAAAAATTATAACTCATAGTAAGAGACAAAGAATTTAGAGCAGAGAGATCATTGATGCATTGAGCTAGAGGAACAATATCTAAAGACAGAGAATAGGTAAAAATGGAAATGCTTTAAATTGGTGATGTTTACAATGTTCAAAGAGACACCTGTCTCATTGCTGTTGAGTCAGAACCGAATCATAGCTGACTCTCTAGCGGGTTTCCAGAGAATGTAAACAGGGAGGAGATTGTCCATCCTACTGCAGTAGAACCTCCAGTGGAATCAAGCTGCCACAGCAGTGCCCCCTTTTGGATTGTTTGCAATTCCCTACTGACGATGCTGCCAGAGCTCCCTTCAGAGAGAAGAAAGGACTAGACATCATAGAGCCAAGACACGTCATACTAAAGCAGATAGTGGTTGTCACTGTTATCCAAACCAACTCATAGCTCACCCTCTAATGGGTTTCCGTTAATCACACAGCAGCAGATTTCCAATCTTTCTCCTTCAATGCAGCTGGTGGATTCTGATAGCTTGCTTTTGGGTTGGCAGCACAACTCCTTACCGCTAGGCCAGCAGAGCTCCCTCAGACATATTTTAAAAGACAGAAATGTTAAAAATGGAAAACACACTCATTCACACTGGAAAACTGGCCAGACAAAATAACTAGCATTTGTTGTTGTTGTTGTTATTGTTGTTGTTGTTATGTGCCATCAAGTCACTTGCGACTCATAGCGACCCTATGTACAAGAGCTCTAAATGACATTCTATCCTGTGTCAACCTCGCCATCTCAAACACACTCATTCCCACCACTCCACTCACAGAATCGATCCATCTCATCGAAGGTCTTCCTCTGCTGCGTCGTCCCTCCACTCTGCCAAACATGATGTCCCTCTCCAAGGGCCAGTCCCTCCTTGCACCATGCCCAAAGTATGTCAGACGAAGCTTTAGAATCCTTGACTCCAAGGAGCATTCTGGCTTCACCCTCTCTAGGTCAAATGTGTTTGTTTGCCTCACAGTCCATGGTATATTCAACACTCTTCTCCAGCACCACTGCTCAAAGGCATCAATTCTCTTTCTATCATCCCTATTCACCATCCAACTTTCCGATGGATAGCACGTAATTGCAAAGACTATAGGCTGGATCAGGCGTACCTGAGTGTTCAGCATGACGTTGTTGCTCTTCAGTACTCTTGAGAGGTCCCTCACAGCCGACTTTCCCAATGCAATTCATCTCCTGATTTCCCGGCTGCTGTTACCAAGAGTGTTGACTGTGGAACCAAGTAAACTAAAACTGTTAACTATCTCAATCTCTTCACCAACCATACTAATGCTGCCAATTGGCCCAGTGGTGAGAATCTATGTTTTCTTGATATTGAGCTTCAATCCATATTGAAGATTGCACTCCTTGACCTTCTGCAGCAAGCGTTTCACGTCCTCCTCAGTTTTAATAAGCAGGGTTGTGTCATCCACATAACGCAGGGTGTTGATGATTCTTCCACCAATCCTGATGCCATATTCCTCCTCCTACAGCCCAGTGTCTCAGATGATCTGTCCTGCATACAGATTGAAAAGGTATGGAGACAAAATACATCCCTGACAGACCCCCGTCTTGATTTTGAACCACCCAGTGTCTCCTTGCTCTGTTCTGACTACTGCCTATTGGTCCAAGTTTAGGTTTCACATAAGCACAATCAAATGTTCTAGGATTCCCATTCTTCTCAGACTCAGCCATAGCTTGTTGTGATCCACACAGTCAAAAGCCTTCGCTTAGTCAATGAAGCACAGATAGACATTCTTCTGGTATTCTCTACTTTCTGCCAAGATCCATCTTACATTAGGTATAATATCCCTATTAACACAACCTCTTCTAAATTCAGCCTGCACATCTAGCAGTTCTCTGTTGACATATTGTTCCAAGTGTTTTTGGATAATTTTCAGCAGAATCTTGCTTACATGTGATATCAATGATATTGTTTGATAATTTCCACACCCTGATGGGTCACCTTTCTTTGGAATGGGAACAAATATCGATCTCTTCCAGTCTGTTAGCCAGCTGGCTGTCCTCCAGATTTCACAACTTAGTGAGCATATCCAGAGCAGAGTCTGTTTGTTGAAATAAATCAATTGGTATGCTCTCAACTCCTGGAGCCTTGTTTTTTTGCCAATTCCTTCACAGCAACTTGAACTTCCTCCTTCATCACCATAGGCTCTTGCTCATATGTTATTTCATGAAATTCCTCTGTGTCAGCCAATTCCTTCTGAAACAGTGACTCTGTGTACTCCTTCCATCTTCTTTTGATATTTCCTGAATCATTTAACATTCTACCCAAACTATCTTTAAGTATTGCCACCCATGGCTTGAATTTGTTTTTCAACTCCTTCAGCTTAAGAAACGCTGATCAAGTTCGGCCCTTTTGATTTTCTGACTCCAGCTCTCTGCACATTTCACTATAGTATCTTGCTTTGTTGTCTCAAGCTGCCTTTTGAAGTTTTATGTTCAGCTCTTTAATTTCTTGATTTCTTCCTTTAGCTTTGGCTTCTCGGCACTCTAATGCAATACTCAGAGTCTCATCTGACATCCATATTGGTCTTTTCTTCTTCTTCAGCCTTTGTAATGATCTTTTGCTTTCTTCATGGACGATTTTCTTGATATTCTCCGAGAGCTCATTTGGTCTATGCTCCTTGGTGCTCAAGGCCTCAAATCGGTTCCTGAGATGGTTTTGAAAGTCAAGTGGGACAGACTTAAGGTCAAATCTTTGTTCCCGTGGACTTGATTTAATTTTCCTCAACTTCAGCTTGAACTTGCATATGAGTAGTTGGTGGTCTATCCCACAATCAGCACCCAGGCCTGGTTTCCACTGTTGATACTGAGCTTCTCCACCGAGTCTTTCCATAAATGGAATAGATTTGATTCCTATGCATACCATCAGGTGAGATCCATGCGTATAGCCTGCGTTTATGTTTCTTATAAAAGGCATTTGCAATGAATAAATCATTGAATGTGCAGAACTCTATCATTCTATCTCCAGCCTCATTTCTCTCACCAAGCCCATTTTTTTCCAGCTACTGATCCTTCTTCCCTGTTCCCAACTTTTGTGTTCCAATCACCCATTATTATCAATGCATTCTGATTGCATGTTTGATCAATTTCTGGCTGCAAAAGTTGGTAGAAATCTTCTATTTTCTCCTCTTTGGCTCTAGTTGTTGGTGCATATATTTGAATGATAGTGGTATTCACTGGACTTCCTTGTATGCGTATGGATATTATCCTGTCACTCACCACATTGTATTTCAGGATAGATGTAGAAATGACTTTTTTAATCATGAAACCAACCCCATTTCCCCCCTCCTTCTCATCCCTGCAATAGTAAATCATATGATCATCTGATTCAAAATGTCCCGTGCCAAGCCATCTCATTTTGCCAATACCTAATATGTCAATATTTATGCCTTCCATTTCTAGTACTATAATATGAATTTTGCCATACTGTCATAAACAATAAATTAACTAGATAAAAATATATGAGGTAAATGTTTTCAGACATTAAATAACACCTTGAGCAGGACTGTGATCTCTGACAGAAGGGGAACAAACTGAGTGCCTTTCATTCTGACACATGTAAAGTTGTCCTGAATCAGAATAGCCTCTGTGGATTTATGTCTAGAGGCACATTTTTTTTAAATTTCTTTATTTTTCATTTCAGTGAACATCTACAGAGATTTTGGAATTCCATTCATTCATTGTTGCACCCCTCTCCCTGTAGAGGCACATTTTGTATCACGATCTTAAATGTGAATAAATCAGGGGTTCAAAGGAATTTGCTCAGGTTTGACTCTGTGGAGAATTTACATTTGTACTTGAGTTATCCATCTCTTGCTGAAAGCAGGGAGTACCAGAGGAATATCTATCTGTGTTTCATTGATTATGCAAAGGCGTTTGACTGTGTGGATCACAACAAACTATGCTTACTCTGGGAAGAATGGGAATCCCAGAACACTTGATTGTGCTTATGCGAAACCTATACTTGAATCAGGAGGCAGTCATCAGAACAGAGCAAGGAGACACTGAATGGCTCAAAATTGTGACGTGTGTATACTAGGGATGTGTCCTATCTCTATACCTTTTCAATCTATACGCAGAATCAGATTATCCAGGAGGCTGGGCTGTATTAGGAGAAATGTGGCATCAGAATTGGAGGAAGATTCATCAACAATCTGTGTTATGTAGACGAAACAACCCTGCTTGCTGAAACTGAGGAGGACCTGGAGGGCTTACTGCATAGGGTCAGGACTGCAGCCTCCAATATGATTTGAAAACAAAGATTCTCTCCACTGGGCCAATTGGCAGCATCAGGATGGATGTTGAAGAGATTAAGATTATTTACAGCTTTAGTTTGCTTGGCTCCACAGTCAACACTCTTGGCACCAACAGCCAGGAAATCAAAACACATATTTTGATGGGAAAGTCTGCTGTTAGAGATAGCTCCAAAATACTGAAGAGCAATGATGTCACTTTGAAGACTAAGGTGTGCCTGATATAGCCAATAGTCTTTGCATTCACTTGCTATGCATTAGAGAGCTGGACAATGACTAGGGATGACAGAAGGAGAATTAATGCTTTTGAGCCGTGTTGTTGGAGAAAAGTGTTGCATATACCATGAACTGCTAAGAAAATATACAGATTCATTTTAGAGAGGGTTAGAACAGGTTGCTCCTTGGAGGCAAGGATTCTAAAGCTCTGTCTGACATACTTTGGCCATGTTGCAAGGAAGGACCAGTCCTTGGAGAGGGGGGTCATGCTTGGGAGGTTGGGGGGACAGTGCAGGAGGGGAACACCCTCTATGAAGTGGATTGATTCAGTGACTGGGGTAATCTGGGTAGGTGTGTAAGAGACAGTGAGATTGACACAGGATAGAGTAGGGTTTAGGACTGTTGAACATAGAGTCACTATGAGTCGCAGATGACTCGACGGCACGTAACAATAGCAACAACTTGAGTTATGCTGAATTAGCAACCAGATCCCCAGAACTGTTAAGAATTACCGATTTTACAAATTTACCAGCAATTTCTCCACAACCTCACAAACATTTTTGCTTACCCTGGTATTGAACT
Source organism: Elephantulus edwardii (assembly GCF_000299155.1). Classification (NCBI taxonomy): domain Eukaryota; kingdom Metazoa; phylum Chordata; class Mammalia; order Macroscelidea; family Macroscelididae; genus Elephantulus; species Elephantulus edwardii. The sequence goes on from NW_006399813.1 coordinate 7,875,650, forward strand.
TTGCTTCTCTTATTGGGGTGAAATGCTATGATACCGTCATTTTGATTTGCTTTTGGTGGCTGAATGGGTCAGGAATTGTGCCAACAATAGCATGCAGTTCAAATCCACATTAGGAGAATCAGTAGAAATTCTTCCCATTCGTTTTATAGCCTTTAAAACTTGCTGGAGGGTCAGCTATGAGTCTGTTCTAACTGATGACAATACATTTTCTTAACAGCTAATAGTCTTGGACATGTGTTTGCTGCTCATCTGAATATCTTCTTCGATAAAGTGTCTTTTTGTGTCCTCTGTTCATTTTATAATACAGTTTGTTGTCTTTTTCTTGTTGAGGTATGGATTTTTTAGTCTTACATAGGCCATATATTATTGAAATACATAGTATTTGTTTCTTATTAAGAGTCCTATTAAGAGTATTTCCATTTATTGGAAAATAGCTAACAAAAGTAGAGTTCATGTATACCTGGTCTTTAGAAAAAGTTAACAGATGATAGAAAATCTGAATTACTGTATTTGCCTATATACAATGGTTTCTATAGGTTGCATGTGGTTATGTCTGTGGATTTTACCCAACAGCACACAGGAAATTATCAGCTAACATAGAGTACTGCATTTTTCTAAAGGCAGCAAGGAACAGCCTTCTTACCTACAGTCTAAATGTAGCAAAGAATTATCTTTTTTAAAAAGAACTATATATTTTTTTGTACAATTAGTGACTTATTTATTGTATTTTCCCCCCAAATTAATATACAGTGGGTTTCACACTTTTTTATTGACAATATGTTTCATACAATCATTCCCATACATTGTGTTTTATAAAAATTAATCACCATTGAACTATGCCCACCATTACCATATCTTTTCAGATCCCCCTGTATCTTTCCCATTTCCCTGCCAATCCTCACTCCTTTGCTCCCATCCCTGCCCACACCTTCCCTTTTGAAACTCTATACACGTTTTGCTAGTTAGCCTTCTATTTTTGCAATAATGGTCAGATGCAATATTTTGCCCTATGAGAATGAGTTAGTTCAGTATAGTCTCTCCCAAGTTATGTGTTGTAGTTGTTACATGCCATTGAGTCACCTGCGACTGACTCATACAACAGCTCTAAACCCTGCTCTATCCTGTGCCAATCTCATTGTCTCTGACACACCTACACCCATAAGCCTAGTCACTGAATCAATTCATCTCATCGAGGGTCTTCCTCTCTTATGCTGTTTTTCTACCTTCCCAAGCATGATGTCCTTCTCCAATGACTGGTCCCTCTTTGCAACATATTCAAAGAATTCCAGACAAAGCTTCAGAATCCTTGACACCAAAGAGCAGTGTGGATTCACCCTCTCTAGGATGAACCTCTTTGTTCTGCTAGCAGTCCATGGTATATTCAATACTCTTCTCCAGCACCACTGTTCAAAGGCATCAATTCTCCTTCTATCATTCCTAGTCATTGTTCAGCTTTATGATGCATAGCACGTAATTGCAAAGAGCATGTCCTGTATCAGGAGCACCTTAGTCTTCAGACAGGCATCGTTGCTCTTCAGTACTTTGGAGAAGTCTCTGACAGCAGACTTTCCCAGTGCAATTAGTCTTTTAATTTCCTGGCTGCTGGTACCAAAAGAGTTGATTGTGGAGCCAAGAAAATTAGTATTTCTTGAAATTATTGCTCCTGAGTGCTTTGTAGTATTCCATTGTGTGAATGTGGGGTGTGGATTATTTTAAAGAAACTTTAGAGATGAGTCTCCTATCAGATATTATTGTAAATTTTCTTTTTACTCTATAGTTTTTTCAATACCCAAAAGATGTGATTTTCAGAAGGCCCCCATCATCTAGTTTATTCTCTGTTGACTGTATATTTTCCATTTTAGTTGATAGTATATTTGTTTGTCCTTCTGTGATTAACAGATATCACTCACTACAATGCCCTCTAGATTTCATCTATACTATACAGTATAGCTTGAATTCTTTATTGTTCTTAGTCTTAGTCCTAGTAGTCTTCAAACTGATGTCATTGCTCTTCAGGATTTTGAAGAGGTCTCTGATAGCAGACTTGCCCAAAGCAAGAGGTCTCCTTATCTTTGGTAACAAAGATGTTGATTGCGGATCCAACCAAGATGAAATCATTGACAGTTTCAATCTCCATTTATCATGATATTGCCTATTGGCCCAGCGGTAAGGATCTTGTTTTCTTTGTGTTGAAGCACAATCCATATTGAAGACTGCAGACCTTGATCTTATACAGCACTTGCTTCCTCAAGTCCTCTTCATTTTCAGCAAGCAAGGTTGTGTGATCTGCATAACAGTTTGTTGAGGAGACTTCCTCCAATTTTGATGCTGCATTCCTCGATGCTGTATTCCTCTTTATAGAATCCAGATTCATGAATCATTTGCTCAGTATACAGATAAAATAGGCATAGATAAAAGATACAACCCTGATGGACACCTTTCCTGATTTTTAAACCATGCAGTAGTCCCTTGTCCCATTCAGACAACAGCTTCTTGGCCTATGTACAGATTTTATATGAGCAAAATTAAGTATTCTGGGATTCCTATTTTTCTCAATGTTAGCCATAGTTGGTTATTATTCACACAGTCAAATGTTTTTGCATTTGCATAGTAAGGAGGGAACCCACAATCACACAGCTATAGATAGACTTTGCTCTGGTATTCTCTGCTTTCAGTTAGGGGCCATCCAACATCAGCAATGATACCTCTAGTGCCAAAACCTCTTCTAAACCTAGCTTGGACTTCTGGCAGTTCTCTAACAATGTACTGTTCTAACCATTTTTATTTTTTTATAAAATTTTGCTTGTATGTAATACTAATGATATTGTCTGAAAACCCTAGGAACAGCAGAGGAGTGCAGGTCACTACAGTATTAGAGGTAGAGCCCAGATAGGATCTCACTCAAATATGAAGAGAAACAGCTCAAACTACTATTAGTAACTGGAATGTGAAAGTATGAAATATGAATGTAGGAAAACCTGGAAGTTGTAGAAAAATGAAATGGAGCACCTGAAGACCCACAAGTGTGGGCCTTGGTGAACTGAGATGCACTGGCATGGGCCTCTTTGAATCTGACAATCATGCCAGGAATGTAAAGCTGAGGAATAACATGTTGTTTTGGTTGTTGTTGTTATGTGCCGTCGAGTCATTTGCGACTCATAGCGACCCTATGTACAATAGCACTAAACCCTGCTCTATCCTGCGCCAATCGCACTGTCTCTGACACACCCATCCTGATTACCCCAGTCACTGAATCAATCCATCTCATAGAGGGCCTTCCCCTCCTGCGCTGTCCCTCCAGCCTCCCAATCATGATGTCCTTCTACCAGAACTTCTCCCTCCTTACAACATGTCCAAAGTATGTCAGACGAAGCCCCAGAATCTTTGCCTCCAAGGAGCAGCCCAGTAATTAAAAGGACAATTTCAAGGTCGATCCCAAGTACAAGGCTATGATAGGTTACTATCCACACACATACAAAACCTAGATAGGTAAATAGCAAAGTTAACACAACTATTATTCAAACATAAATACCAACAACTAAAGGCAAAGAGGAGGAAATTGAGGATTTCTACCAAATTTTTCAGTCCAAAATTGATGAAACATGAAAATCAAGATGCATTAATAATTACTAGTGACACTGAAAAATTTTGGGAAGGAAGAGCAATGGTTGGACAATGACTAGGGAGGATAGAAGGAGAATTGATGCCTTTGAGCTGTGGTGCTGGAGAAGAGTATTGAATATACCATGGAC
>NW_006399813.1:7880513-7902891 GCF_000299155.1 Elephantulus edwardii
TGCTTGTCAAAGCCAGTTCTGATTAATCTCCTTTGTCAGTGTGTTCTTTGCCATTCCCTATCACTCCTCCCTGAGAGAGACTTCATCCTGATTAATAAGGAAAAGGAGATGGCGTATTCTCTTAGCTACTTCCTGCTGAAAAGGGACGCTGTAGGTTTCAGGGTGAAGATCTCTTACTACTCTAAAGGGCCCCTTTGGCAATAGGAAACACAACTATTAGTTCTTTTAGCAGTCCATGGTGTGTTCAATACTCCTCTCCAACACCGCAGCTCAACGGCATCAATTCTCCGTCTATCATCCCTAGTCATTGTCCAGCTCTCTGATTCATAACAAGTGATTGTAAAGGCCATGGACTGTATCAGTCTCCAGACTGACAAAATGAGTTGACAGACACAGAAAAAATTTCATTAAAAAATAGGCAAGAGCCAGTGGTAATGAAGGAGGAAGTTCAAAACTGCTTTGAAAGAACTGACAAAAAATAAGGCCCCAGGAATTGATGGTATACCAACTGAAATACTTAAACTAACAGATGCTGCCCTGCATGTGCTCATCAAGTTGTGCCAAGAAATTTGGAAGACAACCACTTGGCCAACTAACTAGAAGAGGTCTGTATTTGTTCTCATTCCAAAAAAAGCTGATCCAACAGAGTGTGGAAATTATAGAACAATATTATTAATATCACATGCAAGCAAGATTCTGCTGGAGATTATAAAAAAAATACTGGAACAGCACATTAACAGATAATCCATAGATTAGGGAGTCTTAATTTGCTCCTTTTTAGTTGTTGTCTGTTCGCCGGCAACCTACAGCGACATCCTGATGGGAGTAAGCACAACAGAGATACACCACTCCAGGAGAGGATCAGAGAGTCAATCCAGCTCGATTTTATTGGGATAAGCACTGCACTTATATACACAGGAAGGCAGAATAGAGTTGGGCTTACAGATGTGGGACAAGTGGACTGGTTAGGAGAACCTCAGCCTTGTGTGGACCAGCTCAACAGACGCAGCAGCCGTCTTCCCAGATGGCGAGCTTTCTTGAGCTGGTACAGCCAAACATAGGGGAGCTTTCTTATTAAAGGCCCTTGGGAGGCTTGCACCTGTCTGGAGCTCAGGCGACCTGTCCTGGCCAGAGGCACTCCCTTCCTCTCCAACATTCCACAACACTTTTTTCTTTGATGAACTTTATAGTTTTAGATTTTATGTTCAGGTTCTTGATCTAGCTTCAGTTTGGTTTTGTATATGATGCAAAATATGGATCGTATTTCATTTTTCTTTGAAATAGATTTCCAGTTTTGCCAAGCATTACTTGTTAAAAAGGCTGTCATTTCTCCATTTAACAAATTGCATTTCCTTGTCAAAGATTGTTGTTGTGTTGTTGTTAAGTACCATCGAGTTGCTTGTGACTCATAATGACCCTATGTACAATAGCTCTGCATCGTGCTCTATCCTGAGCCAACATCATCTCCGATACACCCACACTCATTACCCTGGTCACTTAGTCAATCCATTCATCCAGGGTCTTCCTCTCTTGTAGTGTCCTTCCACGCTCCCAAGCATAATGTCCCTCTCCAAGGACTAGGCCCTTCTGGCAACATGCTCAAAGGATGTCAGATGGAGCTTCAGAATTCTTGCCTCCAAGGAAGCCTGATTTCACCCTCTCTAGGATGAATCTGTTTATTCTCCTAGCAGTCCATGGTATATATTTAATATTCTTCTCCAGCACCACAACTAAAAGATATCAATTCTTCTATTATCCCTAATCATTGTCCAGCTTTCTGATGCATAGCAAGTAGGGGGAAGACTCTGACCTGGATCAGGCACACCTTAGTCTCCAGACTGACATAGTTGCTCTTCAGTACTCTGGCAAGGTCCTTGACAGTAGGCTTTCCCAATGCAATACGTCTTTTGATTTCCTGGCTGCTGGAACCAAGAGTGCTGATTATGGTGCTAAGCAAACTGGAGCTGTTAACAGTTACAATTTCTTCACTGTCTATCATGATACTGCCAATCAGCCCAGTGGTGACAATCTTTGTTTTCTTGATGTTGAGCTTCAATCCATATTGAAGGCTGTAGTGCTTTACCTTCTGCAGCAAATGTCTCAGGCCGTCCTCAGTTTTGGCAAGCAAGGTGGTGCCATCTGCATAACTCAGGTTGTTGAGAAGTCTTCCTACAATCCTGATGCCACATTCCTTCTCTTAGTTCTGCATATAGATTGAAAATGTCTGGAGAGAGGATGCATCCCTGGTGCACCTTTCCTGATCTTGAGCCATGCAGTGTTTCCTTGCTCTGTTCTGACAACTGCCTTCTGGTTCAAGTATAGAGTTCCTCTAAGCACAATCAAGCGTTCTGGAAGTCCCATTCTTCTCAGAGTTAGCCACAGTTTGCTCTGATCCACAGAGTCAAATGCCTTTGAATAGTCAATAAAACAGACATTCCTTTGGTACTCTGCCTTCAGCTAAGATCTATCTAACTTTTACTATAATATTCCTAGTGCTACAGCCTCTTCTAAACCTAGTCTCCACATCTGGCAGTTCTCTGTTGAGTGTTGCTCCAGTCATTTTTGGATCATTTTCAGCAAGGTCTTCATTGCATGCGATACTAATGATATTGTTTGATAATTTCTGCACTCTGTTGGATCACTTTTTTTTAGAAGGGGAACAATTATGGCTCTCTTCCAGCCAATTGGCTAGGTAGTTGTCCTTCAGATTTCTTGGCACAGCTTAGTGTCCAGGGTGGTGTCTGTTTGTCAAATATGTCAATTGGTATGCCATCAATTCCTGGGGCCTTATTTTTTGCCAATTCTTTCAGAGCAGCTTGAACTTCTTCATTAAATTCTTCTGTGTTTGCTAATTCCTTTTGATACAATGACTCTGTATACTCTTTACATCTTCTTTTAATGCTTCCTGGATCATTTAATATTCTGCCCAAAGCATCTAAAGTATTGCAACTCAAGACTTGAATTGTTCTTCAGTTCCATCAGCTTAAGAAATGCGGAGAGTTTGAACCCTTTGATTTTCTGAATCCAGCTCCTTGCACATTTCATCGTAATACTTTGTCTTTACGCACTGCCTTTTGGAATCTTCTGTTCAACTCCTTTAATATCTTTATTTCTTTCCTTTGCTTTGGCTTCTTGGCACTCTAGTGTAATATTCAGAGTTTCTTCTGACATCTATCTTGGTCTTTTCTTCCTTCTCTGTCTTTGCAATGACCTTTCACATTCTTCCTGGATGATATTTTTAATATCCTCCCATAGCTCGTCTGATCTTCACGCATTAGTGTTCAATGCCTCAAACCTGTTCCTGAGATGGTTTTGAAATTCAGGTGGGATAGGCTCAAGCTCAAATTTTGGTTCCCATGGACTTGATTTAATTTTCGTCAGCCTCAGCTTGAACTTGCATATGAGTAGTCGGTAGTCTGTTCCACAGTCAGTACCTGGCCTAGTTTTTCACAGCTGATACTGAGCTTCTCCAGCGATTCTTTCCACAGATGTAATAGATCTGATTCCTATGTATACCATTAGGTGAAATCCATATGTATAGCCTGTGTTTATGCTTCTTATAAAATGTATTTGCAATGATTAAGTCATGGATTGTGCAAACTGTGTAGCAATAAAGAACAAGAATTAATTCAAGAAATTGCATAACTTGGTTAAAATCTAGAGGGCATTATGTTTACTTTAAAAAGTTAACTATAAAAGGAGATTTTTTTTTAAATAAAATTTTTATTTTATACTTATTTCCCCCTCTGCGAGACCTGAGAAAGAGATCCCGCGTGGTCCTCGGTTACCTGGGAAGTGGGCAAAGGGTTTCAAGGTCTCTCGGCTGTCTCACTTCTCCACCTGTCAAGATCTCTTTCTTTCCTCCTCTACTTACAAGTTCCTATACATTGCTTTTCACACTGGATCTTTCCCTTTTCCTTTACCCACCCCCTCTCCACTATTATAAAAATAGTGTTCTAGTGTTTCCATTCTAAAAATTAGCCATAATTTGTTTTGGGCCTTTGCATAGTCAATAAAGCACAAATAGACATTCTCCTGGTATTCTTTGTTTCCAGTTTGGATCCAGTTGACATCAGCAATGATATCCGTGTCGCCACAGCCTCCTCTAAATTCAACTTTCAATTCTGTCAGTCTCTGTTTATGTAATATTCTAACCCTTTTTTGAATAATCTTCAGCAATATTTCGCTTGCATACGATATTAATGTTATTGCTAAATAATTTTCACATTCTGCAGGAGCACTTTTCTTGGGAATGGTAACAAACATGAATCTCTTCCAGTCAGTCAGCCAGGCAATTGTTATTCTCCAAATTTCCTGTCATAAACTGTCCAGTATGCCCAGGGCTACATCTAGTAGTTGAAACATGTTGATTGGTATCTCATCAATTCCCGGAGCCTTATTTTTTTGCTAGTATCTTTAACACAGATTGGACCTTTGTTACCAATAGCTCTTGATCGTATGACATATTTAAGATACCTTTGTTGCCTGTAGCTCTTGATCATATGTTTCTACCTAAAATATTTCCATGTCATCCAATTCTTTTTGGTACAGTGTTTCTGTGCATTTGATCCATTTTTTTTGTTTGTTTATCCTGGGTCATTTAAGATTTTGCCCATAGCATTCTTACGTATTGCAACTCAAGGCTTGAATTTGTTTTTTAGTTCTTTCAGCTTAAAAAATGCTGAGCAAGTTCTTCCCTTATTATTCTCTAATTCCAGCACTCTGCACATTTTATGCTGTCAAGCTTCAGCACTGGAAAAATCCTTGGTAAAGGACCAAAGACGGATAAGTTCCAGGCTGAAACCTGAGTGTGACTCTGCACATTTTATTATAATACTTTGCATTGTCTTTTCAAGCTGCTCTTTGACATCTTCTCTTCTGTTCTTTTATTTCAGACCTTCTTTCCTTTCTTTTAGCTTCTTGATGCTTTATTACAATTTTCAAGTTCTCTTCTGACATCCATTTTAATTTTTCTTTTTCTTCTACTCTGCTCCCTTCTTGGATGATAGTCTTGATGTCATCCCACAATTCATTTGGTCTTCAATCATTACTGCTCAATGTTTCAAGTCTATTCTTAAGATGACTTTTAATTTCAGATGGGATAGACTCATGGTCCTACTTTAGTTCTTGCAGATTTGTTTACACCAAGAAGTGGTTTTGTGACCAGAGCAAGGAAATACACTATGTGGTTTAAAATTAGGGAAGGTATGCATCAAGATTGTATCCTTTCTTTATACCTATTCAATCAAAATTCTGAGCAAATTATACGAGAAGTTGGACTCTATGAAGAAGAAAGTGGCATCAGGAGTAGAGGAAGACTTACCAATAATCTGCATTATGCAGATGACACAAATTTGATTGCTGTCTGCTTCAGAAGGTCAACGACCTTTAGTCTTCAACATAGTTTTTCAATTCAGTATCAATAAAACAAAAATTCTCACCACTGGGCCAGAAGGCAGCGTCATGATGTTGTTGTTGTTGTTATGTGCCATCGAGTCGCTCGCTTGCGCACTTATTCCCACCGCTCCAGTCACACCGCTCCATCTCACCAAAGGTCTTCCTTTCCTTCGCTTCCCCTCCACTCTGCCAAACATGATGTCTCTTTCCAAGGACCAGTCCCCTCCTTGCAACATGCCCAAAATATGTCAGACGAAGCTTCAGAATCCTTGACTCCAGGGAACACTCTGGCTTCACCCTCTCCAGGACAAACCTGTCTGTTCTCCTAGCAGTCCATGGTATATTCAATACTCTTCTCCAGCACCACAGCTCAAAGGCATCAATCCTCTTTCTATCAGCCCTATTCACTGTCCAACTCTCTGATGCATAGCACATAATTGCGAAGACTATAGCCCGGATCAGGAGCACCTTAGTCTTCAGCCTGACATCATTGCTCTTCAGTACTCTTGAGAGGTCCCTCACAGCCGTCTTTCCCAATGCAATTTGTCTCCTGATTTCCTGGCAGCTGCTACCAAGAGTGTTGACTGTGGAGCCAAGTAAATTAAAACTGTTAACTATCTCAATCTCCTCACCATCCATGCTGATGCTGCCAATTGGTCCAGTGGTTAGAATCTTTGTTTTCTTGACATTTAGCTTCAGTCCATATAGAAAGCTGTAGTCCTTGATCTTCTGCATGATCAAAGAGAAATCAAAAAGAAATCAAAGAGCTAAACAGAATATTTCAAAAAGCAGCCCGGGATGATAAAACAAGATACTATAATGAAATGTGAAGAGAGCTGGAGTCAGAAAATCAAAAGGGCCGAACTCGCTCAGCGTTTCTTAAGCTGAAGGAGCTGAAAAACACATTCAAACCATGGGTGGCAATACTTAAGGATACTTTGGGCAGTATATTAAATGAACCAGAAAGTATCAAGAGAAGATGGAAGGAATACACAGAGTCACTCTATCAGAAGGACTTGGCTGACACAGAAGAATTTCATGAAATGGCATATGAGCAAGAGCCTATGGTGATGAAAGAGGAAGTTCAAATTGCTCTGAAGGAATTGGCAAGAAACGAGGCTCCAGGAGTTGACGGCATACCAATTGACATATTTCAACAAACAGACGCTGGCCTGGATGTGCTCACTAAGTTGTGCCAAGAAATTTGGAGAACAGCCAGCTGGCCCATTGACTGGAAAAGATCAATATTTGTTCCTATTCCAAAGAAAGGTGACTCAACAGAGTGTGGAAATTATCAAACAATATCATTGATATCACATGCAAGCAAGATTCTGCTGAAAATTATACAAAAACGTTTGGAACAATATGTCAACAGAGAACTGCCAGATGTGCAGGCTGGATTTAGAAGAGGTCGTGGTACTAGGGATATTATAGCTAATGTAAGATGGATCTTGGCAGAAAGCAAAGAATACCAGAAGAATGTCTATCTGTGCTTCATTGACTATGCAAAGGCATTTTACTGTGTGGATCACAACAAGCTGTGGCTGACTCTAAGAAGAATGGGAATCCCAGAACATTTGATTGTGCTAATGCGAAACCTATACTTGGACCAGGAGGCAGTCATCAGAACAGAGCAAGGAGACACTACATGGTTCAAAATGAAGAAGGGGGTCTGTCAGGGATGTATTCTGTCTCCATACCTTTTCAATTTGTATGCAGAACAGATCATCCGAGACCCCGGGCTATACGAAGAGGAACGTCATGATAGATGGAAAAAAGATTGAAATTGTCAACAACTTCATCTTACTTGGGTCCACAATTAATACACTTGGTCAGGACATCAAGTGATGTATAGCACTGGAAAAGTTTGCAGTCAGTGACCTCTCCAAATTGCCAAGGAACAATGATGTTAGTTTGAAGACTAAGGTTTGCCTGATTCAGACCACAGTCTTTTCAATCACTTGCCATCCATCTAAGAGCTTGACAGTGAATAAGAATGATGGAAGAATTGATGCTTTTGAGTTGTGGTATTGTATAAGAGTACTGAATATCCCATAGACTGTCAAAAGAACAAGTATGTCTTAGAGAAAATACAGCCAGAACGCTCATTGGAGACTAAGATTCATTTTACATACATAAAGCTTCATCTTACATACATTGAGCATGTTTCTAGGAAAGGTTTTTCCTTGCAGAGGGACATGATGCTTGAAAAGGTGTAAGGACTGTGAAAGAAGGGAAGACACTCAACCAGGTGGATTGACAGAGTGACTGCAGAAATGGGCTTGAATGTGTCAGAGATTGTGAAGATGACACAGGACAGGACAGGTTTCAGATCTGTTGTTCATAGGATCGCTATGAGTTGTACATGACTAGACTGCACCTAACAACACAGCATTATAAAAATATAAAAGGTTTCATAAAAAATAAATTAAAAAATATAAAAGGTTTTCATGGTGATAGGATTATTCTTAGATGGTTATCAAAGATGGGAAGGGAGGGAACGGGTGGTAAAGATCAACAAATAGATAATAAACATGAAGATAGGTGGAAGGGAAAGGAAATATAGAGGAAGCGGGGAATGACATTGTGGGCATTGTAAGTAATGTTGCAAAATAAAACGTAAACACATTTGAATGATGGAAGGAAAACCAATATCCATTGTCAATTTTCACTCAACTCACAATAAAAATCGTGGAGTGTTTTTATTTTTTTATGTGAGGGGGAAAAAGAAGAGAAGTAATGAGGTCATTGCCTACACAGAGATATACTCAAGAAAGGGCTGAAGAAGGACAATGAAATCTAGGAAATGGGGGCAAAATTGTCACACAAATTTTGACACAATAATGAATCTTCATCTGCAGGCTAGTTAGAAAATTTAAATAAAATGTTACTTAGAGTTAAAAATTGTTTATGAAAAGGTGAGCAGCTATAATAATAATTTAGATAATGCAGATTATATATTTTTAAAAGATAAATACAGCCTCTACATAGCTGAGTCCTGAATTTCCATGTCAAAAGAATGATTCCTTGGGAACAGCAAAGGAACCTTAAATTGGAAACTGGTATATTTATAAACTGAAATTTTGGTGGCAATATCTGTACGGAACTGAGCTGCTCACTCAGAAGGCTTTGCTAGGGCTTCAAATTCGCCAGTGTTTCTGTGGGAGGAGATCAGAACTTTCCTCCCATATGATTTACAACCTCAGAAATCAAACTGAGATTCAGTTAGGAATTTCTTCTGATCAGCTTGATAATATATTTCATTTCATTCATTGTGCTGTCTTATACTCCAATCTCAAGGCACTTATACAGTCTGCGAGTTGGGTCCTTTGGGATCAAGTTATCACTGAAATGGTCTTGACCACTTTCTAACACCTCCAAGCTTGGCAGGTTTTTGTTGCTTTCATACTCCCTTTAAGAAATACAACATTCTTGCAAGGTGAGAACCCCAAGATCTATCATTTCTGCTCTCTACATGTTGTTGTTAGGTGCTAGCTAGTCGAGCCTGACTCATAGTTACTCATTAAACAACGAATCTGAACCCTGTCCTATCCTGTGCCAACCTAATAATATTTGACACACTCAAGACCATTGCTTCAATCACTGTCGGTCGATTTGGTGGATTGTCTTCCTCTCCTTCACCATCCCTCTATCGTTCCAAGCATGTTGTCCCTCCTTAAGGAATAACCTCTCCTAGCAGCATGCCCTAAGTATGTGAGATGAAACTCCATCATCTTTGCCTCTAGAGGGCACTCTGGCTGCACTTTTTCCAAGACATAGCTGTGCAATGGTCTCTTCCTGAGGCCAAGTAAAGTTCCAACACTACCAAGAAAGCCCATCTCTAGTTTCCTGTACTCTGAAATGTACTCTGTTTCATTCTCTAGAAACTTTTTGCCTCTCTAAAGGAAATTTCATCACCTTTCTCTTTCCTCTAAATTACTCTTAAAATTTTTGCAAATCTTTACACCCTAAGGCAAAAGACCGGAAATCTTGCAGACAACTTCTGCTTTCTGTCAGAAGCAATGAAGCATACAAAGTTAGTTACCTGATCAATTGAATCTGGAAAGGAAATGGGGAAATTTGAGGCTATAAATGTGAGGTGGATCATTGATATGACAAGATATTATCCAGGCAAATAAACAATCAGATTTCTTTTTAATGCAAAAAATTTATACTGCTCATAGGGACAATTTGAAAAAGGTAGAACATTTATAGGAAAATTAGGGAGTATTTCTAATCATGCCATGTAGCACTAACATTTTTATTTACAGCTCTGGTGGCCTAGTGTCAAGAAGCTGTGCTGCAATCCCAAAGGCATGCAGTTTGAATCTCCCAGCTGTTCTGCAGGAAAAGTATGGGCAATCTTCTCCCATGTGATTAACTGTCTCTGAAAACCCGCTGGAGGGTAAGCTATGATCCATTTCAATTAAATGGTACATAACAATAACAAATATGCTGAATAGCATCTGCTTGGGCAAAGCTCAATTGTACATCTCTATACTGTACACAAACATTTTGTGTGAAGGAAGCTGTTAAATTCTACATCTTGTTACATCCACTAAGTTGTATTCTCCAACTGGGATTTCTGAACTCTTTTATACGTTCTAGGACAGATGGGCAATTGAACTTTCACTCTAAAGCATAATTTCCAGTTTTGTTTTTCACAAATTTGGATCTTTTTGACTACAAGATTTAGAAGCTGTCACTGTGATATATTTTCTCTTTGGAAGTTTCTAAAAAGGGAACCCTAACTTCCAACTAGAAATTAGGACTCAAAAATCATCTTAAAAGCCTGGCTACTGAATATGTACCTTTAGAATAAAAAGTGTATTGGTTAACCACAATTGTGCTGTTTAACTACTCATCTAAAATTCAGTACCTTATCACTAAGTGCTGGTTCTCTCATTCATGCTTCTGCAATTTGCCTGCACTTTGACTGATCCAGGATAGGCTCTTCTGAGCTAGGAAGAATCAACTGGCATTGGCTCTAAATTATGGATTACACTGAAGTTAGCTTCACATCTTTTTATCCTGGACCCCAAGGTGAAGGTCACTGGCTGCTCAGGGTGACCCTGGAGGACATTATGTTGAGTGAAGTATCTCAGTCACAAAAGAACAAATACTGCATAGTGCCACTGTTGTAAAATAAGACTGACATGGGGAGGGGGGGAGCGGGCAACTGAGAAAGATGGGATAAATTATGTATACTGCGTTGAAACAGATGAGGGAGAAAACTGTTTAAAAGGAATATGTGATGAGGTATTACTGTCATGACAGGTGTCCAGAACAAAGGTTGCATAGTAGAGGGGACCTGTGGGGAGGGATTGTAAAATAATGAAAGAATTTTTCTTTTACTTTTCAAAGAGAAGAGTGAACTGGAGAAGAAGGGGTGGGTAGAAAGAAAAGTGCAACAGTTAATAGATGGAAATCCAAAGTCTCTGTAAATTTTCATTAAAATTAATACTTAAAAAAATTGAGAGAAAAAAGAAAGCAAGTTCAGCTGATTGTTTGAAGATATTTGCTCCACTATGCTAAAATGTGCTCAAGTTTGATTGGCCAATGAGAGTTGCTTGACCAAACCTGACATTAATGGATGTGGGAGTGTAGATACACTCTCCTATCTTGGAAGTGTGTGTTATGCACTGTGGAGTCAGAACCAGCTCGTAGCTGACCCTCCAGTAAGTTTTCACAGGCAGTAAATTGCGCAGAAGGAGACTGTCCATCTTTCTCCTATGGAACAAGTGGCAAGATAGTGAATATTTTCTAATTTATTCTAAGTCTAATAATTCCACTTCCAGGAGTTAGAGAAATAATTAGAAGTTTGTTCCAAGAACTATTTAATAGGCATATATAATTAGGCCTTATTTGTATGACAGTAGTCCAGAATAAAAAGTGCATAACAAAGTGGACTGGGAAAGGGTGTGGGGAGGAGGAGGAGGGAAGAAATTATACAACAATGAATGATTTTTTTTTTTTTAGTGAACTGGGTGGGTGGGGAGGAAAATGTACAACAATGAATGAATTGAGAATCCAACTTTTCTATAAACTTTTGTTAAGATCACAATTTTAAAAAAAGATGAAGAGAAAAATCTTTTTAAAAGTTTGTTCCAAACTAATCTTTTTAAAAGTTTGTTCTAAACTAACTAGAAAGTTTGTTCCTGCTAATTACAGCAAACATTGAAAAAAAAAATCAAGTCAATAAATGATCTAAATATCCAATATATCAAACTCCAGTGATGTAGTCTGTAGGGAGTTACACCGCTAATCCAAAGACTATACCTTTTCTTCTATGAACTTGGAGAAATGTTGTTAGTTATAGAAAGACTTCAGGCCCTTTTGCTCGTAGTGTTGCTATGAGTCATGCTCAACTCGATGGCAACAAACAACAATACTACCTTTCCTACTGGCTCAAATCTACTAGCAGTTCTGAGGGAGAAAGTTGGGAGATGTCTTTCCACGTGATTTGTAGCTTCAGAAAACTTTCTGGGAGGTCAACTAGGGGTCAGTTTTGACTTTGTGGAAATATGTGGAGGGGATAATCAAGTAGAGTAAGGAGTATTATTGAGGACATTTACAAAAAATAAGGAACATACTTACGAAATATCGGGAAGTAGAAAAAGCTGCAGATTAATGGAAGGGACAGGGAAGTCAATTATAAAATCAAATTTCCAAATCATTACTTCAGCATTTAAAAAACAAACAATGTCTTCTTTAAGAAAAATTGCTCTTTTGTTCAAGACAGGGTCTCTAGCTCAAAAAGCGAAGGTCACAAGATTAGCCACAGAAAAATTTAAAAATACTAGGAGTCAAATTGCTCAGCATAATAAAATAACAAGAGTTTTCAGATTTTGCATTGGCAATGTCAAGACAGGCTGTTGGAGCATTTGATGAAGAAAGAGAAAAGAAACAAAAAAAGACATTCAGAGTTTGGTGGGTGGAGGGAATGGGTGACAGAATTAGGAAAGACCCACTGGGATCTGAAAAGATGAAATAATAGTGGGTATACATCAATGGTGATTAATTTTCTAAGACAATGAATGAGAATGATCATAAGAAATACAATGTGAAATTTAAAAAAATAAAAATGAACTTATTTTTTTAAAAAAGAGGTTCAAGCGGCCTGGTGGGAGCTGCATCACTACTGACCTGCCCTCGGGTTGACTCAGCAATTCTGGTAAATCACCACCTGTAGCAGAATCATCACCTGTACTAGCCACCCCAGAGGAAATCGCTGAGATGCAAAGGAAAAATGAGCTGAAACTCAAGATAAAGGAGGAACATCTTGCTGCTTTGCAGTTTGAAGGCTGCAGCACTTCCATGATACATCTTCAAGGATATGAACATGTACGGCTGGGTGCGGTTGATGGCAGGGCATCTAAATTCCAGGGTCGATCTCCATAATAGTCTATGTGTTTCCTACTGCCAAAGAGGCCCTTTAGAGTAGTGAGAGAAGACCTTCACCCTGAAACCCACAGCGTCCCTTTTCAGCAGGAAGTAGCTAAGAGAATGCACCATCCCCTTTTCCTTATGAATAAGGGTGAAGTCTCTCTCAGGGAGGAGAGATAGGGAATGGCAAGGGACACACTGACAAAGGAGATTCATCAGAACTGGCTTTGGCGGGCACTGTGGCAACTGGACAATTAAAACAGACATGGGGGGGAGGGAGGAACGGACTGGGGAGGAGGGCGGAGAAAACGGTGCAACAATGAATGAATGAAAACCCCAAATCTCTGTAAATGTTCATTAAAACTAATAAAAAAAAAGGTTCAGTGATATGGAGGCCAGACAGGGACTAAGGAAGGTTTCTTCTATAGTGAAAATTGTTATTTTGTTGTTGTTATGTGCTGTCCACTTGGAACTTACTCATGGCTGATCCTCTAGAGGCTGTAAATAATACAGGAGGAGATTGTCCATCTTTGTCCTATGGAGCAACCAGTGGCTTCAAACTACTTGCCTTTTGATTGGTAGCACAAATCCTTCTCCATTAGGTCCTGAGAAGCCCAAAGAAAACACCCTTTAATTTCATGGGTATGCATGGGTCTGGAATCCATTTTGAAAGCCATCTACAGGAGTCGGGGTCTACAGAAGCTTGTTGGCTGAGATTGATGAACATTAGGGTGGAATGTTGATTTGCTAAGGGGAATGAGATGATGTGATAAGGCCTCCTATTAAAAACCCTTTTGGTCAGCAGCATGGTGCTGGAATCTATTTTAAAAGCCATCTGCAGGAGCCAGGTTAAAACAAGCTTGGAAACAGGAGTAGTATCCATATCTGAAACGGCTTGCCTCCAGAAACTTTACGAACATGGAGAAATGACCAAAGTTATACAAGTGTTCAGGTCTTTCATGCACAGGGTTTCTATGACTCCTCTATGATTTAATGGCACTTAACAACAATAACAATGACAACACAGAGAGAGCTTTGTTGGCCTAGTGGACAGAAATTATGAAACCAAGCCCAAGGTGGATGATTTTAATCTGCAGCCCTCAGGCCTGGTTTAAATTGTTTTCTGTCAAACATTCTTCTAGGTGGTATAGCACTGGTCTGTCCATTAGCTGTACGGAGGTTACTTATGGTTGCTGTGATGCTAAACACTGTGACACTGACGTGTCAAATGTGATAATAGTTACCCATGGTGGACAGTGTTTGGTGGAGGTCCCCAATTAAAATAAGCTTGGAAGCAGGAGTGGCATCCACTTCCAAAGAGGCTTGCCTCCAGAAACTCTATGAACGTGGAGAAACGATGAAAGTTATACAAGTGTTCAGATCTTTCATTCATAGGGTTGCTATGAGTCATCTACAACTTGATGGCACTTAACAACAACAATGTTTAATCTTACTTTTTAACTTTATACTGTATATACTTATACCACATGATGTTTTTAATTACAATAAAAGACAATGATAAACACTCAAAATCAAGTAATTTTTAGATATTTATATGTCTTGGAGAAAGTACAATCAGGGAGCTCCTTAGACGCAAGGAGGATGTTGCAAGAATATGGAAATAGCCCAAATGCCCAACGATAATTGAATGCATTGAGAAATTGTGGTACATTGACACAATGGGATACTACTATGCAGCTCTTGGGAGCAATGATTTCAAAAATTACTACATAACTTTGGAGGGACTGGAGAGCATTATGCTCAGTGAATTAACTCAGTCCCATAGGACAAATACTGCATAGTAAGTACCATTATTGTTGAAATAGGCAACTACTAAAACATGTATAAGGATTCAAGGGGTGAGGGTAGGGGCAGAGGGATCAGGAAAGGCTGGGGGAAAATCAAAGGGTTGTGCAATTTGATGGGTGGAGGAAGGGTGGCTAAAGGAAATGGGAGAGATTCAGTGGGGATCTGGAAAGACAGGGTCATGGTGGACATAGTTCAATGTTGATTAATTTTATAAAATATAATGAATGAGAATGATTGTAAGAAACACAATGTGAATGAAAGAAAGTGTAAAGTACAATGTATACAAACTTTGTAAGCAAACTGACATAAAATTAAAATTTCTTTTAAAAAGCAAAACAAGGAAAGATCTGGTACGAAAATAACAATATATACGAACTTTGTAAGTAAACCAGTATCAAACAAACAAAAACACAAACCAAAAAAAGAAGCAAGGACCTTGAAACTTCATCTCACATACTCTGCACATGTTGTCAGGAAGGGCCAATCCTTGGAAAAAGACATCAATACTGAGAAAGGTAGAGGATCAGCAAAAAATAATACGACATGGATTGACACAGTGACTCTAACTATGGGGCACGTTTCAGATTTGTTGTTCACATGGTCTCTTTGAGTCATAGTTGGCTTGTCTACACCTAATAACAAAATCCATCAGCCACAGAGTTGAGGCCCTGTTGTTGGTTACATTTCAAACCAGATCAAATTAAGTTGGTGAATTTAAGCAACAGTGACATCTATTAGTCCTTTTCCAATTTTTGTCAGTAATGTACCTCCACTGTTACTAACAGGTCCCTTGTTGTTGTTCTTGTTTTGTACCATCAAGTTGCCTTTGACTCCTAGAGACCCTATGTACAATGGCTCAGAAGCCTGCCCTGTCCTGAGTCAGTCTCATTGACTCTAATAGACCTACCCTTAATGTTTTAGTTACTGTATTATTCCATCTCATCTGGGGTCTTCCTCTGCTGCACTGTCCCTCCACTTTTCTGAGCATGATGTCTTTCTCCAAGGACCAGTCTCACCTGGGCACATGCCCACTTCAAAATGCTAGCCTCCAACGAGTACTTTTATTTCACCCTCTCCAAGACAGAGCTATCTGTTTTCTTGGCGGTCCATGGTGTGTTCAAAACTCTTCTCTAGCACCACAACTCAAAGGCATCACTTCTTCTTCTGTCATCCTCAAGTCATTATTCAGCTCTCTGATGTACAGCAAGTAATTGCAAAGGCTATGGACTGGAGCAGGCACACCTTAGTCTCTACTAAATGACACAAATTGTTCACTCTCAACTACTAACCCAAAGGCTGGTGGTTCACAACCAGTGGATGGGTAGCAATCCACTTCCACAAAGTTTACAGCCATTAAACTATAAGGCAATCAACAACAATATCCCCGGTGCCACGTCCTCTTCTAAATCCTGCTTGAACTTCTGCAGTTCCCAATCTATATACTGTTCTAGCTGGTTTTGAATGAGCATCAGTAGTAGTTTGCTTGCATGTGATATTCATGATATTGTTCAATAGTTTCTACATTGAGTTGGATTACCTTTCTTGGGAAAGGGAGCAAATATGTACCTCTTCCAATCCATGGGCCAGACAGCTGTTCTCCAAACTTCCTATCATAGACTGGAGAGTGTTTTCAAGGCTGCATTTGTTAATTGAAACAAGTCAGTTGGTTTCCCATCCATTCCTCAGGCTTTATTTTTTGCCAATGCTTCTAGCGCAGCTATTACTTTCTCCTTCAATACCATTGACTCCTATTCAATAACCTAAGTTGTGCAGATGAAACAACCTTGCTTGCTGAAAGTAAGGAGGACTTGAAGCACTTGTGGTAAAAGATCAAACAATGTAGTCTTCAGTATGGATTGCATTTCAATGTTAAGAAAACAGATTCTTACTACTGGATAGACAGCATCATGATGGATGGAGAGAAGATTGAAACTGTCAATAGCTTCATCTTGCTTGGATCCACAGTTAACACCCTTGGTATGAACAGTCAGAAAACAAGGAGATACATTGCACTGGGAAAGTCTGCAGTTATGGACCTCTCCAAATTATTGAGCAGTAGTGATGCCAGTTTGAGGACTAAGGTGCATCTGATTCAGGCCATACTATTTTTTATTACTAGCTATGCATCTGAGAGCTGGACTATGAATAAGAATGACAAAGAATTGACACCTTTGAGGTGTGGAGCTGGAGAAGAGCACTGAATATCCCATGGACGGACAAGAGAACACACAGATATGTCTTGGAGAGGGTACAGCTGGAGTGCGCTTTGGAGGCAAGAACGATGAGGCTTCGCTTCACACACTTTGGCCATGTTGCTAGGAGGGGCTATTCCTTGGAGAGAGGCATGATGCTGAGAAAGGTGGAGGGCTGGCAAAGGAGAGAAAGACCCACAACCAGGTGGATTGACATGGTGACTGCTGCAATGGGCTCTTGTGTGTCAGGAAGGGTGATGATGATAGAACAGAACAAGGTTCAGATGTTTTGTTCATAGGGTTGCTATGAGTCGTACTTGACTTGATTGAATCTAACAACAACACCACACTATATGGAGCTCAGTTTTACCATGACTTATGAGGCTGTCACATGTCAGAATCAATTTCATGGCGATAGATTTTATTCCATTGAAATCCCACAAAAATACTTTTTCCCCCTTTTATTTTATACTGGTTTACTTACAAAAATCATTCACATTGTTTTTAACACCAGATCTTTCCCATTTCTTTACCCTTGCCTCCCTGTGTGACTCTATAGTTATTATCCCCTGCTCATTCTCACCTCTCTGCTCCCAAGCAAAATACTTTTTTAAAACATCTAGCATTTTCTTACTTAACCTAACAATATTTATCTACAAGAAGCAAATCTAGAGTGGGATAGCTAACAGAATAAAAAAAATCTGATATGATATTCTTTTAAAAAGTAAGTAGATATCAACTCACTTATTTTAAAAATATTAAAATGAAAACATCTATTATAGATATATTTTTAACATTTTGTAGAGTGCAGGAGTGGAAGCTAGTTGAGAAGCAGAAACAGTAGGAAGTACACTGGGAGAAGGCATATATAGTCGAATATTCTAGAGCAATACTGTCCAGGAGAAACTGTTGCAGTGATAGGATTCTCTGTGTAGGTCTCATGCCATAAGCACTGGCCACACAAGCTTATTGAATGTTAAAATGTGACTAGGATACCTCTTGTTGTTGCTGATCAGCTCCACAATCAACACTCACAGCAGCAGCATTCAGGAAATCAAAAGACAAATTGCATTGGGAAAGTCTGCTGTCAGGGACCTCTTCAAAGTACTGAGAAGCAGTGATGTCAGTCTAGAGACTAAGGTGTACCTGATCCAGTTCATGGGCTTCACAATTACTTACTATGCACAGAATAAGGATTTATGCCTTTGAGTTGTGGTACTGGAGAAGAGTCTTGAACATACCATAGACCGCCAAGAAAACAAATAGGCCTGTCTTGGAGAGGGTGAAACCAAGTTTCACCTTAGAGGCTAGAATTTTGAAACACCATCTCAGACTCTGGGCATGTGGCCAGGAGGGACTGATGCATGAAGAAGGATATCATGCTCTGAAGTGTGGGAGACAGCACAGGAAAAGAAGACACTAGATGAGATAGATTGATATTAGGGAAATGGTGGTAGGTGTGTCGGAGTCAGTGAGACTGGCTCAGTCAGACAGGGCAGGCTTCAGAGTTGTTATGCATAGGGTTGCTATGAGTTGCAGGTGACTCAATGGCACGTAACAACAGAATGCCTGAGTAACAGAATGTTCTATTTTTATTTTAATTTAATGGCTTAAATGTAAATAGCCACATGTGGTTAGTGGCTATAATACTGGATGCATAGACAAAGCCAAGTGCACTGAGGAGAGAACAAAAAATTAAAAAGACTTGAAATGTTTGCTGCAGAAGATCAAGACTAGAGTCTTCAGTATGGATTATATATCTCAACATCAAGGAGGCAAAAGTCCTCATCACTGGGCCAACATGCCACATCATGATAACTAGAGGAAAGATTCATGTTGTCAACAATTTCATCTTGGTTTGATCCACAAGCAACACTGTTGGCACCAGCAGCCAAGAAATAAAAAAAATGGGAAGAAAAAAAATCAAAAGATGTATTGCATTGGGTAAATGTGCTATTTCCTGGGTGTTAAGGAGCAACTACATCAGTTTGAAGACTACAGTGTATTTTATCTAAGACATGAGCTTTTTAATTACTTGCTATGCATCTGAAAATTAGACAAAAAGCATGACAGAAGAATTGACACCTTTGGGTTGTGTTGTTGGAGAAAAGTACTAAAAATCCCATGACTTAGAGAAACAAACATGTATGTCTTGGAGAAAGTGCAGTTAGAGTGCTGTTTGAAGACAAGGATGGTGAAGCTTATTCTCATATTTTTGGCATGTTGTTAAGATGAACTGATCCTCAGAAAAAGCCATCATGCTTGGAAAGATGGAAGGTCAGGAAGGAGAGGAAGACCTTCAGTGAGATGAATTAACACAATGACTACTATGTATCAGAGACAATGGGGATGACAAAGGATAGGGCAAGGTTCAGATCTGATGTTCACAGGCTAGTTATGCATCAAACAAGACTCCCAGTATCTAACAACAACAACAACAATGACAAATGTAGCCTGTAGGGAGTTATACCATGCCTCTTTAACAGTTCAAATCCACCAAACTCTCAGCGGGAAAAGATAGGCAATCTCTGTTCATGTGATTAACAACTTCAAAGCCCGATGGTTTCTGACTAGCTGGCAATGAGTTGAGCAAGAAGGTAAGGAAAGCAATTCCACTACTGGGAATATACCCTAAAGAGATCATAATTGACATCCAAGCAGATATACACACACCCATGTTTATAGCTGCTTTGTTCACAATAGCAAGGAATTGGAAACAAACCAGGTGCCCATCAACAAACGAATGGATAGAGAAGCTGTGGTATATTCACACAATGGAATACTATGCTGCATTGAAAAACAAGGAACTCATGTAATATTATTCAAAATGGGTGACCCTGGAGGACATTATGCTGAGTGAAGTATCTCAGTTACAAAAGGACAAATCTGCATGGTGCCACTGTTGTAGAATGGAACTGACATCAGGACTGGGGTAAGACTGAGCAAAACTGGATAAATTATGAATACTTCATTGAAACAGATGAGGGAGAGAACAATTTAAAAGTGATATATCATAGGGTATTATGGTTATCACAAGACTCCAGAATTAAGGTTGCATAGTGGAGTGGATTTGGGGTGGTGGGGGAGGGAGGGTGCAGGGAGATTGTATACCAATGAAAGAATTTTTCTTTTATTTTTCAAAGAGAGGAGTGAACTGAGGGTGGGGGAGGGTTGGGCAGGGAGAAAGTGCAACAATGAATGAATGGAAATCCAAAATCTCTGTAAAATTAATAAAATAAAGTTTAAAAAAAGGATAACTAGTGGAAGGGGCACTGGGCTTAGAGAAATCACAGAGAACAGAAAATATCTCTCAACTTTTTTCTAAAGAAACATTAACTCACTCAGTCATTCACTGGGGTTGATTTGGTTCTGACTCAGATCCTCCATCAAGTTTCCAAGAATATTTTTTAAATTCTTTTTTATTTATTTATCAGTATTTTATACAAACACACACACACACACACACACACACACACACACACACACAGAGTTTACTTAGAAAGTTTGTATACATTGTTTTTCACACTCTGGATCTTTCTCCTTTCCTTTACCCACTCCTCCCACCATCCATCATATCGTGTGACCCTATGAGTAAAACCCCCTACTCCCATACCCTGTCCCATTCTCACTCCTCTGCTCTCCTCTCTCCCCCTTGTATCCTCTTACTCATTCTACAATAATGGTCTTACACAACAGAATAAATTGAGAAATTATGGTACATTCACACAATGGAATATTATGCAGCATGCAGGAGCAATGATTTTGTAAATTACTACCCAACTTGGGAGGGACTGGAGAGCATTATGCTGAGTGAACTAACTCAGTCCCTTAAGTACAAATATTATTTAAGGTTTCCAAGATTATTAATCACAGCAAAGGAGACTGTACATTATTCCTCCCCCCCTAGAGCCACTGATCGATTCGACCTGTCAGAGAAAATAGCCTTTGGGTTATGGTGGAACTTGCTATGGAACCGTGTGCCACCAGAGCTTGCTCATTAAAGAAAGGGTAGATTTTAAATTCTGAGAAGTATAGAAACACTCAGATAGTATCTACTTTTATATTAAAATTTATAGTTGTAAAAGATATTTCTACCAACAAAGAAAAGGTAGAGTAATATCTAGTCATGTGTTACTTCGTATCCATGATAGTTCTTATGAAATGGAATGGTATGTGATTTGGACATTATTCAAGCATGCCTAATTATCAATAACAACATTTCTTGTTCTACTTTTATGTTATTTACTAACCTTTTGTTTCATTTCCAGATCAATACTTCTCCTTTTCCTCTTGTTGCTGTTAAAATATCAGTTCCAGGGAGCCATGAGGTACAACAAGGTAATATTTTCTGAAGAAAATTAAACACGTTCAAATCCAGTTGCTTTGCTGGAGAAAGATGGGCACTCTTCTCTTGTGCTCTTTACAGCCTCTGAAAATACACGGGAAGGTCAGCTATGGATCATTCTGTCTCTATAGCTTTGAGTTTGAGGTTATTTTCTATGTTTTTAAATATATTACATGCAATCACTTTGTAAACAAAACTAAAGTCAAATCCTTACACTAGTGTAGTTACAAAATATCAAATGCCTAATCTCATAGTGTCTGAAATGTTGTTACTAGGTGCTATCAAGTCAGTATGGTTCATAGTGACTTTATGAACAGCAGACATGAACGTGTTGTCTCATGTGCCGTTCTCATCGTCTCTGACACACTCTCATTACTGCAGTCACTGAGTCATTCCATCTCTAGAGTGCCTTTCTCTCTTCCATTCCTTTCCACTCTTCCAAGCATATCCCTTTCCAAGGAATAACCTCTCCTAGGAACATTATAGGAGTATAAGAGACAAAGCTTCATCATATTTGCTTCTAAGGAACACTCTAGGTGCACTTTTCCCAAGACATAGTTGTTTGTCCTTTGGGGATATTCAGAACTCTTTTTCCAACACCGCCATGAATTAATGCATTCATTATTCTTCCACCATCCTTATTCATTGCCCAGCTCTCACATGTATACCACGTGACTGAAGACCATGGCCAGATGCACTACCTTAAAGAAAGAGAGAGACGGTGAAAATTGAAATGGGGACATATTGTCATATTTCAGCGAGGTTGAGAATGAAAAACTTTCAAATTCAGCTGATTCTATTTTGCCAGTTTAAGCAGATTTTTTCCTTCTATATAAATAAATGAATCCAACAAACATTGATTCGTTTCACTGAAAGATAATCTTGGAGAAGAATGTTACTCTTCAGTAAAATTCACCTCTATCAACAGAGCTGGTTCAATGGCAACCAGTAGCAACAACTCCACAAACTCTCATTGCTTCTTCACTAACTGCTACTCTCAAATGATATCTGTTCATAGGTATGGACGATATGTATAATCTGGGAGAATGAATTATATGTATGAAGATTATTTCAATATTTTTAAAAAATTGTCCATAGAACTCTGCAAAATGTGAATGAAAGTGGATTCTAACAGCACTTGGTTAGGATGAAAGAAATATTGTGAAAGGTATTGTTTCTCTTAGTTCTGGCTCTGTATTCTTTTTGTCACGGTAGAGAAAGCCAACTGATTTTTGTATGTTGATCTTGT
>NW_006399813.1:7908806-7950873 GCF_000299155.1 Elephantulus edwardii
AGGAGGGTAGAGAGAATAGTGCAACAATGAATGAGTGGAAGCCCAAAATCTCTGTAAATGTTTATGAAAATTAATAAAAAATAATTATAGAAAAAAAATAAAAATAAAAAGTTAAAATTTAAAAAAAAAAGGATGAAAGAAATAGTGCCATATTTTATGTGGATACATCAGTGGCTTGTTTTACTTTAATTTCATTTCAAACTTGCACATGAGCAAATGATGATTTGTTCCACAGTCAGCTCTGGCCTTGCTCTAACTTAGGATATTGAGCTTCTCCATTGTCTCTTGATTCCTGTGTATTTCATCCTCTAAGGTTTACTGGTATAGTTGCCATTTGTGTTTGTTTGGTTTGGTTTGTTTGTTTGTTTTTTAAAAAAAGGTATTCGCAGTGACTACATCATACAAAATTATTTAATGTAACTTCTGGATTCAGTTCCATCACCAAGGCTATTTTTCCAGTTATTACTACTTTTTTCTTTGTTTCCAACTTCTGCATTTCAATTTAATTTATTATTATTATTGCATCTTTACTGCATGTTTGACCAATCTAAATGTTAGCATGTAATGCTACAATGTAAGCAAGCAGTTGAATAATAAGATAAATGGTTGTTATATGCTGTCTTGTCAACCCTATGAACAATGGATCTGACCCTTGCCCTTTCCTGAGCCAACATCACCATCTCCAACACCCTTGACACCATTGACACAGTTACTGGGTCAATCCATCACAACCAGAATCTTCCTCTCTTGTGTTGACCTTCTACGCTTCCAAGAATGTGTCCAAGCATAATAAAGCATGACTAAGTATTGGCTCCACCTCACAATTTATCTAAAGTATTTAAGATAGAGTTTCAAAATCCTTACCTCCAAGGTGCAATTTGGTTTCATCCTTTCCAGGATGAACCTGTTTATTCTTTTGTCAGTCCAGGGTATATGCAATACTCTTCTCCAGCACCACAACTCAAAGGTATCAATTCTTCTCTGTCATCCTTTGTCACTGTCCAGCTCTCAGAAGCATAGCAAACAATTGATCAGATGCATCTTATTCTTTAGATTGACACCATTGATCTTTAGCGCTCTGGAGAGGTTCTTGACAGCACATTGAGAGGAATTGATTGGCAGCGTAATCTTTTTGGGAAACAAAATCCAAATTTTGCATAAAGAACTCAGAAAGCTAGAAGGAAAAGATGTGTGCAGATGTGGGTTCATGAGATTGGTGTCAGGAAATGTAGGAAGCCATCCTGGGTAGATCTTAGCTTTGCTACAGATAACACTTCTGACATGCAGCCACCACTCCGTCCATCTCTGGTTGCACCTACCTCTTTACCTGTAAATCAACACCTTGGGGCATGCCCCTCCCTCTCTATTGTAAACTGATAGCCTAGGGCTGGATTCCCTGGCATCCCAGCCTCCTCAGCTGCCTATTTATTGCAGAATTCATCGAATAAACTTTGAGGCTTGATCAGAGAACTTTGACTTGTCTCCTCTCTCGTGTCCCTGTCCCTCTCCCCCTCTCAATCCGCACAGATCCCACTCTAGAACACATGTGAACCCGCAGGTCGGATTCAAGGAAACTGGAAAAGAACATCTCTAATGGTGGCAAAGTTCTTAATGAAGAAGGAGAAAAGTTCATTTGCTAAATATGAAAGGGGAAAGGGGCAATGTGATGGAGGGGTAAGGAGTGTAAAAAAGACATGAAAAGAAAATTAGTTAACTAGAAGTTAACTTCATTGTCAGGCAAAATTGAGGATCTCTTTGAACTTAATTACCTAGGATTTATAATACCAATAGAATGACAGTTGCCATGACTTTCTATCAGGGTATTCAGATATAGAGAAAGCAGAAAGTAGGGTTGATCAAAGTTGGGAGTATTCCAATCACTCTTGATAAGAAAATACAGAAGGGGGGATTGCAAGCCATTTGCATTGTTGTAATATTAGTAGGAGTGTTAATGATTTGTCATCCTTAGATGATTAGGGAAGAAACTGAAAAAAGAACAAATAGTTTGATTGGAAAAGAGAATATGCCAGTGATGTTGGAAAACAAATAATAAGATGAAGAAATTAGCTGAATTATAAAAGATAACAGACAGACAGCTGTTATTGTTGTGTATCAGCTCATAGCTGACCCTCCAGTAGGTTTTCAGAGCCTGTAAATCCCACTGGAAGAAATTGCCATTTGTCTCCTATGGAACAGCTGGTGGATTCAAACCACCTACCTTTATGTTTCCAGCACAACTCGTTACCCACTAGGCCACCAGAGTTACCCCAGAGAGATAGAGCAGGATGCTGGACTTAGTGATGTTTGCAGTGCTAGGACATAACGAAGTCTAGGTCCCTTGGTAATGCAAATGGCTTGTACACCCCCACCCCACCCCCTGCTAACCTAAAGTTTGGCAGCTCAAACTCATCCAGCATCAATGTGGGAGAAAAGATCTGGACACACTGTGGAGCAGTTCTTCTCCATAATAAATACATGGGGAGGAGCAGTGCCATGAGTTGGTGCCTACTCAACTGCACCACACAGAGAGAACAAGAGCATCAAGAATATTACCCTGCGAGTAGTTTGGTTGATACATCTACTTGAAATCTTGCTAAGTATTGTCCTCTCTCTTCAAACTCAATATAATGACAGTAATTCTTTTTAAAACTGACGTTGGAAGTATTTTTATAAATAAGTCCAGTGGGAACAGGTAGGCATGCTCAGTCACGGAATTAATTCTCATAGACTTCATTTACATATTTTCACCTGATAGCAACTTTAAGAGTTATATTTAGGCTTGCACACTTCCTCTCAATGTCATTCAAATGTACCCACTTACTGGAGTTTCTGCAGGCTGGTTCACAGCTTTGACTGATCACTGGCATCACCTGGAGAGATCTTAAATCTATAAATGAGAAGAACCTTCCCACAGACAACCTGATTCAGTAGGTCTCAGGGGTGGCTCGTGGGAATCTCTATTTTTTTTTAATAAAAAAGAACTTCTCTACTGATTCTCATAATTAGCTAGGTATGAGAACCACTGCCACGACAGGTGGGACAATATTCATCAGTCCATCTGTCTCTTACTTCTCAACTTCTCATTAAACGCTTCTGAGGCCATAGATAAATAAAGCCAATATTTGCAACTCACAGATCTAATCGACATTTATTTTTTACCTTTAGAATAGTAAGAAAATGTCATTATTTTCCCTTTTGATGATCTTAAATAAAAGGATATAACTCATGGTTTCCCTATTACATAAGTAACAGATTATAATTTTATTATAACGTTATGATACTTGTACAATAGGTTTTACTGAAAAAGTGGTACGTTTATTTATGAGCTGGATTCTGGAATTTTCTCACCCTTACATGCTCCTCTATTTCTGAGTTTGGGAGTCTGAAAAAGAGAGAGCACTTGGGAAGCAATTGTAAAGGCCTCGGTCAGAGATGATGGTGGTGGAAACTACTGAAATAGCAAGAATCCAAAGAAGAAGGAAAGCTACAAGCAATTTGGTAGGTAGCACAGGGAAACTGGGGAGGTGGACCTGGAGGAAAACAACATGTCTCGTTAAGTGGAAGCAAGAGGAAGCAAAACAAGTAGAAAGAGAGGAAGACCCTCAATGTGATGGATTAACACAGCAGATGCAGCAACACATTGAAGCACAACAGCAACAGTGAGGGTGGCACAAGATTGAGAAGAGTTTTTTGGTTCTGTTGTTCAAACAGAATCTGAGAGTTGGCTCAAAAGTGTTAGGATAGGATAAGATAGGATAGGATAGGATAGGATAGGATAGGATAGGATAGGATAGGATAGAATAGGATCGGATAGGATGGGATAGGAAGAATGTGGGATTGGGTCTGTGTCTTCACAGCATTTGAAAACAAACTGGCTACTATTTACATCTTCAAATGCCATAATACAGTTCGGTTTTTTAAAAATTTTTACTTGAAGACCATATATTTCGTCTTCATGAAATTTACCTGATGATTTCTACTATTAGGTTATTCTTTTAATTAAATATATAATAAAGATATTAAATAACATAAAGATGCCTCTTCTTATGATGGTGATGGTTTTTCAAAGGATCTTGTGGTTTTGGTGGAAGCTTACCCAGCAAATTAATTTGCCATTCAACAATTTATACATCTTTTGTTTTGTGACACTATTTGCAATTCCTTCAACAGTACTTTTCCTACTTCCTCCTTGGGTTCCCTATTTCTATTTGAGCATCCTTCTTACCCCTTCCTGTCATCTGAAGTTTATTTTGGGTCAAATGAAACTTTTGATGAGGTCTAGTTGATTATTCTAAGAAGTACATTCCTCAAAGACGTTATTGTTCATTTTGTAAGTCTTCCCTCTGTCTTACTGTTTGAGTGAAAGGTGATCTCCAGAATGGGTTCCGTTCTGGTGTTGAAGGATTTCCACAAGCCCGAGTCTTAGGCATTCCAACAACCTCTATCAAACCAATAAGTCTGGTGTGTTGGGTTTTTTTAGTGATGTTGAATTGCTCTACATTTTTCTCCCACTCTGTCCAAGACCTTGTATTTTGATGCCAATCAAAGAGGTTGGTATGGGCTGTTCTTAAACAAAACAAATCACAAACATAAAACCTACCTTAAAAGTTTTTTTGTTGTTACACACACTTCTTAACAAAGACCAGAAAAAGAAGAATTGAAAAGTAAGTGCAATGTACCCTGGTTCCTATGTCCTGTGGGAACTCTTACGAGAATTTGAGAAAAACCCCATGAGAGACAGGGAGGAAGTGAATTTAATTTTGAAAGGCAGATCAAGCAGAGAGTAGATGGAGTGAAGCAGTAATGAGATTTACCATGTAGACTAAGCTCATTGCCATTGAGTCAATTCCAACTCATAAGTGATCTGCCGGGACACAGTAGAACTGCCTGTGGGATTTCCCTGACTCTAAGCCTTGATGGAAGCAGACTGCCTCATCTTTTCCACAGAGTTACTGGTGGGTTTGAACTGCAATTTTTTGGTTAACAGTCAACTTAACCAACACACAGCTAGATCTCCTCTCACAGCGATTGGTAGAGGAAATGAAACCAGTTAAAAGTTTACCTGTTTAGAGATGTAGCTCAGCAACAACCAAACTATGAAGCATATGCTTGATTCACAAGTTTGTGTTTAGAATTTATTTCATTTTCATTGTAATCCCTTATGAAATAATTATTCTTAATAAGTGATAGTTCATCTCAGACAGAAGCCTGCCGGCTTCGATATCCTCAATGACTTGAAGACTCATGGCTGTCCGGTGCATTAAATTGGTAAATACTACGAAATAGAAATGAAGAGCCAGAGCTAGTGGAAAGGATCAGAATACAAAATTACACTGACCTGGGAGCATGTTAGGCCAAATCTTACATAAAGAAATATTGCAGGTGTAACTATGAACATTTGATTTCATTTCTTTTTTTAATAATGTCCGATTCATAAGCTCAATAAGGGAAACAATACAGATAAAGAGTTGTTGTTATGTGTTTGTGCTCTAAACCCTGCCCGATGTTGAACCAGTTTCACTGTCTCGGTCACACCTTACCCCCATTACCCCAGTCACTAAGCCAATCCATCTCTTCCAGGGTCTTCCTTTCTTGCACTGTCCCTCAACCCTTCCAAACATGGTGTCTTCTGCAAGGACTGCTAAAGAGCGGCGTGTTTAAAATATTTTTTTTTAAAAAACCAACTTCAGTGTTTAGTTGACTCAGTAAGGACAGTAATGTGACACCAAAACCCAACCCAACCCATCCCACAACCTTTGAGTTTGTTCTGACACAGAACGAGCCTACATCAGCTTTCCAAGGCTGTAAGAGCTTAACGAGAGGCAACTGGAGATGGCCCATCTTTCTTCTAATGAGCAGCTGATTAGATTCAGACCACCAGCCTTTCAGTGAGCAACCCCTCACACTATACACTAAGCCACCAGCCCTGTATCATCTGGCCCACACTGGTAAGTATAGGGTTTAGGAGAAGCGAGGTCATGTTCTTAATTGCTCTCTGTGCCAGTTACACTGGAGGATATAGAGGTCTGTTTTTACCCGTCACATTTTGGTGGAGAGTGGGCAGATAGGGTTATGTTCAGTAGTAAGAAAAGATGTTACAAAAAATAATTTCATGAAATAACAAACTTTAAAAACAAAATTCTTGGCCTACAGAAGGATAGAATAGCTGGTGCCATGAAGTACATGAAATACATGAAGTAACTTTGGAATTTGGAAGCAGGAGTGGCATCCACTTCCTAAACAACGTGCCTCTGGAAACTCTATGAACTTCGACAAATGACAATAGTTATAGAAAGGCTTCAGGTATTTTGTTCACAGGGTCACTATGAGTCATGCTGAACTCGACATCAATCAACAACAACAGTAACATTAGGATCATTTCGTGTAATTCCAAATAGCAGAACTCAGAAAAGCTAAGGGGTGAGAGAGTAAGTAAGTGGATTTTGACTCTGTGCAAAAGCAAGTAATAAAAGCATTTCTTCACAGACTTCAGATAGAAGAGTCAAGGGAAGCTTTTTGAGGGAGGTAAAACTCCATTCTTTTCAAATGTGCTGCTTTTAAACTATGTTAATTCCATTGTTAAATGTATGTATTAGAACATTTTTTAAAATTTAATAATGCAGTTCAAGGTATATAGTTACACACCTGTAATATTCATATATGGCCTAATATTTTCCCAGGTCAATATTATTTCAGATTCTGGTTTTTTTCCGACTGGCTCTGGATCTTCATATCTACTTTATATCAACTGAATATGTAACGCACCTGACAGCAATGATTCTTCCAAGCAACTGAGGATGCCAAAGCCAGCAGGCTTCCGTTTGGGATGAACCACAAATCGTTAGGAACAATGATCACATAACGTTTAAAGCCAAGTCTTGCATAAAGCAGAGGATAGAAACTTCAGTGGTCCCTAAAAGGTTTTCAAGTATTAGTGTCAAGCTGACCATATAAAAATACTTATCTGTAAACATCATTAAAAACACAGATTCGGAGCAGTTTCTGAGTAGCTGGATTGAGGCACCAGCATCTGCATCTTTGACATGTTCTTGGGGGGAGTAGGGGCGGTGGGAGGTCAGCTATGTTCAGAGACCATTGAATCCCATTGTGTCCCAAAGTCTCTTCCAACTTTAAGGCCTATAATTCTTAAAACTTACAAAGGATGATGCTTTGGGTTAAAGAGTTTAATGACATATTCAAAGAGGTTAAGATTTCATTTCCTTGTAGAAATCAGCGTTAAAATGGTTCATTTGTAAGCACATATAGAAAATAATGACCTGAAAGAGCATTTGAAAAGACTGAGAAGCAAAATGGGCATTTAGTCCACTAGATGCTCTGAGACCCTCAGTGTTGGGTAGATGTCATCAAACTCCTGGGGTCAACTATAATAGCCCTTTACAAAGCAACAGAAAGCACCGATCTTTCTTGGTCTGATACAGGGATTTTCCAGAAAGGAGTAAAGACTCTTTTGTCCAAAAATCCAAATATATTATCTGATTGCCACTAATTTAAACAAGTTTTAAAAGAAAATTGCTTATGAGTTTAAGTGTTACCGAACACAAAGAATGTGAGTCAGCGTTAACATAAGCCAGTAATAGTTAGGAATTGGTCCCTTTTCTGGAATCAGGTTCAACTGTGTGCACTCGATTACCTGGCACCAGAGTCTCAACAAGTAGATTGCTTCCTGAGCATGAAGATAGTTCAGTGAAAAATCTGAGATAAAGTCACAAGTTCTATAGACAAGGCTGTGGATCTATTTTTATTAGGTTAGATTTTTTGTTTTGTTAGATTAGGGGTTTGGGGTTTTAGCACACATTATTAGGATGATAAAAGACTAATTGATGTTTTTGAGCTGTGGTGCTTGAGAAGGCTATTGAATATACCATGGACTGCTTAGGAGAACAAACAGGTTCATCCTGGAGAGGGTGAAACTGGGCTGCTCCTTGGAGGCAAGGATTCTGAAGTTCTGTCTGACATACTTTGGACATGTTGCAAGGAGGGGGCCAGTCCTTGGAGAAGGACATCATGTTTGGAAGGGTGGAGGGACAGCGTAAGAGAAGATGACTCTGGATGAAATTGACTGGGGTAAGGGGTTTAGATGTGTCAGAGACAATGATGTTGGCTCAAGATAGAGCAGGGTTCAGAGCTGTTGTATATAGGGTCACTATGAGTCAGAAATTGTCTCGATTGTACATAACAACAACATTGGAATCTTAATATACGCAAAACCAGCTTGGAGGAAATGCTGTTAAGGTCCTCCTTTCAGACAAGGACTTCAGGTTCAGACTTGAAGGAAAGGAAAATGCCAATGCATTTACCTCAGACACTATTCTAAGGAAAAATAAACCACAAAACACCAAACATCCTGCCACCTAGTTGATTCTGCCTCATAGTGACCTTACAGGACATAGTCAAATTGCCCCAAAGTGTCCCCAAGGTTTTAATCTTTACTAAAGTAGGCGCCATATCTTTCTCTCAGAGAGCAATTGTTACATTAGAAAGATCAAGATTTTGGGTCTCAACCAAGTGCTTCACCACTATACCACTAGGGATCTTTTGAGGAAAAGTACCCATATAAATAAATGCAGGCAGTGGTGATATAGATGTAATTAGCATTATATCCTCTATATTGACAATGTAGCTGGACTCTGTGAAGAAGAATGTGGCAGCAGAACTGGAGGAAGACTCATCAATCACCCTCATTATGCACATGACACAACCTTGCTTGCCAAAAGTAGAAAATACTTGCTGCAGAAGATTGGACACTGAAACCTTCAGTATGATTGCATCTCAACATCAACAAAGCAAAAATTCTCACCACTGGACCAACAGAAGACATTGCCAATCTTACTTGGATCTTTAATCAATACATTGGTACCAGCAATCAAGAGCTCACAAGGCATATTGCACTGGGAAAGTCTTCACTCCAGGACCTCTCCAAATTACTGAGGAACGGTGATGTCAGTTTGAGGACTAAAGTATACTTGATTCAGCGTATGGTTTTTTTAACTACTTGCTATGCATCTGAGAGCTGACAATGAATAAAGATGGCAGAAGAAAAACTAATGCCTCTGAGTTTCAGTATTGGAGAAGAGTTCTGAATATCCCGTGGACTGCCAAAAGAACAAACAGATAGGTCTTAAAGAAGGTGAAACCAGAGTGGTCCTTGGAGGCAAAGATGGAAAAGCTTCATCCACATGTATTGGGAATGCTTATAGTAGAGACTATTCCTTGGAGAAGGACATCATGCTTGGAAAAGTGGAGAGACCGCAAAGGAGAGAAAGATCCTCATCCAGATGGATTGGCATAGTAACTGCAGCAACAGGCTTAAGTATGTCAGGGATGATGAAGATGGCACAGGGTAGGGCAGGGTTCAGACCTGTTGTTCAGAGGGTCACTATGAATTGTGTTCCACTCACTGACACCTAACAGTAACAACACAACATATAAACAATAGAGATAGGATGACGACTTGCTCCACACGTAGAAGGTAGATAAGTGTTCAGGATGTCAGGGATAGAAGAATAGAAATACTGAGCAAAGTTAGGAGTGAAAGACAAGAGCTGGGTTCTTTTCACATTATTGGAATGAAAATGTACGGGATCTCTATATTATTATTAGTTGCACTGCTAACCTGAAGATACTTAATTGGAATTAATTAGCTGCTTCATAGGACATACTGCCTCTGAAAATCCAGTGGAGGGTCGGCTACGAGTTGGTTCCAGCTCTCGGGTACACAACAACAGATTAGTAGTATTTACTGAGATACTGTTTATTACAGCATTCACCTAAGTAGAATATAAAAAAAATTGGAAGAGAATCAGATACTTACAAGATAAAAAAAGACAATTATTAAAACAAAAACATTTAAGATACATAAAGAACATTTTGGGGAGAGGATGAGTACAGATAGAAAGTTTTTATTTTCTAACTACCATAACAATATAGAGTCACTATTAGTCAAAATAGACTCAATGGCAGTGGTTGTTATGTGCTGTCAAGTAGACTGTGACTTACAGGGACCTTATGCACAATAGCTCTGAACCCTGCTCTATCCTAAGCCAATTTCACTGTTCCTGATACACCTACCCTCATTATCCCAGTTGCTGTGTCAACCCATCTCATCCAGTGTCTTCCTCTCCTGTGCTGTCCCTCTACCCTTCCAAGCAGGATACCCTTCTTCTCCAAGAACTGGTCTCTCCTAGAAACATGCCCAAAATGTATGAGACAGAGCCTCAAAATCCTTATACGATAGAACACCTAGTTCTCTTGGCAGCCTATGGTATGTCCAATACTCTTCTCCAGTTCTAATTCAAAGGCATCAGTTCTTCTTATGTCATCTTTTGTCACTGTTCAGCTCTCGGCTGCATAGAAAGTAATTGCAAAGACTATGTCTTGGCTGAGAAGCACATTAGTCTCTAGACTGACATCATTGCTCTTCAGCACTCTGGAGAGGACTCTGACTAGATTTTCCTAATGCAATCAGTCTTTTGAGTTCCTGACTGCTGGTGCCAAGTGCATAGATGGTGGACTTGATCAAGCTGAAATTGTTGAGAATCTCAATCTCTTCTTCTATCATGGTGCTTCCAATTGGCCTCGTGGTGAGAATCTTTGCTTTCTTGATGTTGAGCTTTAATCTATATTGCAGACTACAGTCTGATACTATATCATATTGATATAGTATCAGATACTATATTATACTATATCATATTATTGACATGAAAATTAAAAGTGACACAGTGATTTTTAAAATTCTAGGAGAGTATTCAAATAAATTAATGTCTAAGAGGGAATGTTGGTATTGTTGTTACGTGCCCTCAAGTCAAGTACGACTCATAACAACCTTATGAACAACAGATCTGCACTCTGTCCTATCCTGTGCTGTGCTCATTATCTCTGACATAGTTGAGCCCTTGCTGCAGGGAGATGTACTGACACAATGACTGCAACAATGCGCTTGAGCCTGGTGGAGATTGTGTAGTTGTGTAGGATGGGGCAAGCTTTCAATCTGCTGTTCATGTGGTCACTGTGAGTAGTGGGTGACTCAAAGGCATTTAGCAACAACAGCCACAATCTTTGACTAGGCTGTTTCAAAGACAGGCTTTCATTAGCGTAAGGATTGTTCTCTATTGGAAAGACACAAATAGAACTCCCAAAAAAGACCAGTGGAATCCCAAAGATTATGACCTTTAGTCAACATTTCAGGTCTGGAACTGAACTCACTCCTGTAAACCAGCCAAGGGATTGGTCTATAAAGTTAATAACAATACTAGGGAGGTATGCACATCTTAGAGCAATAACCATTTAAGATCAAAAGGGCAGTATCTTCCCATGGATAAAGTTCAGAAGGCAGAGAGGGTGAGGAAAGAAGAAATGGATACAGGAAATGCTGGGAGGAAGTGGGATGAACGATGTATCATTGTCATGATTCCATCAATGTCATGAAACAACGTGTTTGAATTGTTGAATGGAAATTCAATTTGCTCTGTAAACTATCACCTAAAATGTGTATGAGTAATTAAAAATAAGTTTATCTGCTCTGTAAACTTTCACCCAATTCACAATATAAAGTTTTAAAATAAATTTTTTTAGTTTCATAATTTCAAGCATGATTTCATACTTGTTCATTCATATCTCCTAAACACATCTTTCTTTCTTTTTCTTTATCAATGTCAAGTACCCAGAAAATCACTTGTGACTTTCCACAAAAGTAGAACCACAAGAAGGAGGTGAGTAAAACAAGTCTATGCTAAACCCCACTGTAAACTTTTGCCCCTCAAAAATGCTTTTAAATTACTGATACACATCTCTGATCCATTAAATCAGCATGGACATGAGTCTCATTTGCTTTTATTAAAAAAAATCAATAAAAGTAAATACAGTGCTCCCAATGTGCTTCCAGAGTTGAAAACAAGTGGAAAAGATTTGTCTCTCATCAACAATGATTTTGTTGTTTGTATGAACCAACTTTCACTTTCCAGATAAAGACTTCCTCATCATGAATCTGATGAATAGAGGGACTTCACACTGTCACCTTCCAGTACAGAAAGTGCTTCCTGGGGAAAAAGATGATGTTTCAGTGATAATTAAACATACCCAGAAATAGAATAGGTCAGGAATCATATTCCCAATAGTCACTGAAATTGGAAACTGGCAATCAACCTTTGAGATCAATTAATTCCACTGCAGTGAGATTCTTGTCCATTTTGCTGTTATATCCCTAACAATTGGAATCATGCCTGGCATACACTATATGTGTAATAAATATTTGTTGAACAAATGAGAAAACAATGAAGTAAATTGACATGAACATGTAAAGAGAAATGAATGTGTTTTGTCTTTGGTTTCCTTAAAGGGGAGGAGGCGTCTTCTCCTTAAGAACTCTTGGGAACATGGCTCTTACATTGTATGATAGTGTGATGTGCTGGTTCTTTTGGAATCTCTATATGTAAACCAGTACATGCCGTCTAAGATTTGACAGCACTTAACAACAACATAGAAAGAGCTCTGTTGGCCTAGTGAACAGAAAGTGATGCTACCAAGCCAAAGGTGGGTGATTTTAATCTGTGGTCCTCAGGCTTGGTTATAATTGTTTTTGATCAAACATTCTTCTCAGTGGTATAGCACTGGTCTGTCCACTTGCTGTACAGAGGTAGCTCATGGTTGCTGTGATGCTGAACACTGTGACACTGATGTGTCAAATGAAATAATGGTTGCCCATGGTAGATAGTATTTGTTGGAGCTCCCAGATAAAACAGGTTTGGAATCAGGAGTGGCATCCACTTCCAAAATAGATTGCCTCCAGAAACCCTATGAACTTGGAAAAGTGATGAAAGTTATACAAGTGTTCAGGTCTTTCGTACATAGGATCACTATAATGTCTCTTAACAACAATAACAACAAACCAGTATAAAATTAAATTTAAAAAAACCAAGCAAACAAAACTTCTGAGAAATTAGAGCTGTTACAATAAAGCCCCAAATGAGTATAGATTGATTTAATTACATTTGTTCTCTATTGTTGTTGTTGTTGTTTAGTTCTTTCAAGTTGATTATAACTCACAGTGACCCTATGAATAATAGATGTAAACCTTGTCCTATCTATCACCATCATCATTATCTCCACTATGGCCAAACCCATTGCTGTAATCACTGGGTCACACTATCTTGGGGAGGGTCTTCCTTGTCTTTCACTGATCATCCACTTGTTCCAAGGCTACCCTTCCTGACAACATACCCAAAGTATATGAGATGGAGTTACACCATCCTTGCCTCTAAGGAACACTGGTTGTACTTCTAAACTATATTTGCTCATTCTTTTGGCAGCCCATGTAATATTTAATACTTTTCACCATACCACAGTTCAAAGACATTGATCCTTCTTCACTCTTATTCACTGTTCAACTTTCAGATGCATAGAAAGCAATTTGAAAATACCATGACTTGGATCAGGCACATTTTAATTCTTGAATAAACATCTTTGGCACTTTAAAGAGATCCTTGACATCAGATTTCCACAATGCAACCTGTCTTTTGATTTCTTGACTGCTGCTAGCTTAGGTATTGATTGTGGATCCAATTGTAGACCATTTCAAATTTTTCCTCCTCTATCATGAATATCCATCAGTAGTCTGCATTACACAATGACACAGCTTTGCTTGCAGAAACTGAAGAGAACTTGAAGCACTTACTAAAAAAGACTATAACGTACAATGTGAGTTATACTCAACATTGTTGTTGTTAGGTGCCATCGAGTCAAGTACGACTCATAGCAACCGTATGAACAAAAGATCTGAACCCAGTCCTGTCCTGCACCATCAGCACACTTCCTGGCCCACAAGTGCCCATTGTAACAGTCATCTTGTCAATCTAGCTGGTTGATTGTCTTCCTCTCGCTCACTGACTCTTCACCCTTCCCAATGATCATGTCCCTCTCCAAGGAATACCTCCCCCCTCCCCCAGCAATATGTCTAAAGTGTGTGAGGTGAGGCCTCATCATTCTTGCCTTCAAAGAGCACTTTGGCTGCCTCCTCTCCAAGACATATCAATTTGTTTTCTTGGCTGTCCATGAAATGTTCAGTGCTCTTCTCCAACACCACAGCTCAACATTAGGAGACCAAAAAATCCTCAACACTAGACCAATAAGCAACATCAGGATAGATAAAGGAGAGATTAAGTGTGTTACGGATTTTATTTTACTTGGATCCACGATCAACTCCCATGGTCTCAGCAGTCATGGAATGTGCTATCAAGGACCTCTTGGAAGCACTGAAAAGCAAGAATATCAGTTTAAAGAATAAGGAGTACCTAACCTAAGATATATTTTCAGTTGTTTCATATACATGTGAAAGTTGCACAATAAATAAGACCAGAGAAGAAATGATGCCTTTAAACTGTCATAACGGTGAAAACTATTGAATGTCTCATGGACTGCCAAAAGAATCAATAAATCTTTCATGGAGGAAGTATACGCAGGCTGCTCCTTAGAGGCAAGGAGGGAGAAACTTCTGACACATTTTGGGCATGTTGTCAAGAGGGGCCAGTCTTTGATAAACAGTATCATTGTTGGAAAGGTAAAGAGTCAGCAAAGAGAAGACTTTCAGTGAGATAGATTAATACAGTAACTACAACAATGACGGCACAAGATACAATATTCAGATCTGTTGTTCTAAGGAGTACTACAAGTCACAGTGGACTTGATGACATCTAACAACAATAGCATCAAAATAATATTGCCTATTGGTCCAATGATGGGGATTTTACTTCACCTTGATGTTGATCACTCTCTAAAAGTGTGTAATTTCTAGGTATATATTTTCTTAAAATAGAAGTCCCTTTTGGAAGACTCACTATAAAGAAGCAGCAAGCACTCTGTCTTCAAAGAAACTGACTGTCAATCCGGATAATGATGGTAGTATTCTTCATTACTTTTCCCCATCTCATGGGTAAGTAAATTCTACCAATGCTAGAGATCCTGTTCATCACTTGAGCAAGTGCATCATCTGATCCTTGACCATTACTCAAATTTCTATAAGACCTTCCCCACTGTGGTGTTCACACTGGCAGGAATAGGTCATTAAGTAGCAAACACAGACATAGAGAATGCTGAGATTCTGTGTCCTCAATATCAGAAGCACTGATATTAAGCAAGCTAGCTGTGAAAAAAGAAGTTAAGACAGGGAGAAACTGAGCTGTGTATTGCTACATGGTGCAACTAAGGAGTCAATTCTTTGAGAAACTCTTCCATTTTCCAAAGAGATTCAATCAAGAGAAGTAGGAGAATGAGAACAAAATTCACACTGTCAAATGAAATACGTTTTTGCAGTAGAAGACAGTGATGTTAAAGCTAAAAGGAGGGGCTGATGCAATATGACAATAATTCAGAAGTGATGTGATTGTTATTGAGTTATCATAGCTGACCCTCCAGTGGGTTTTCAGAAGTAGTAAATCACATGAGAGGAGTTTCCCTGTCTCTCTCCTGCAGAGCAACTGATGGGCTCAAACCACCTGCCTTTGAGTTATCAGAGCAACCCTCTACCCATTAGGCTACAATAGTTTCTACCGGGAAAACAAAACCAAAAGCAAATACCACTACCACCTTTTGGTTGAGATCTGAAGCAGAACCTTTGCTTGTGGTTAAGCAAGTTTTGCTCTGTCCAAAGTCTAAAGTGGACACTAAAGTTCAGCTAGCTCTGGTTGGCCAACTCAATTGCCCAGCACTGGGCTATATCTGCCTGCAGGGGGCTCTGTTCTAGAGGATATTACACAACTGCACAGAGAACACAAAGCAAACTTCCATGAATTGCTATAAAACTCTTAGACTCACCAGTCAGCAAAACAGCAATGACTTGTGTAACAAAACATCCTTAGAGGAAATGGTTATTTCTAATCCCTTTGAGCAAATCATATTTTGTTACTTTGCTTCGTATATAATGTGTTTTGAAGAAGTAAACTGTTAGGTGTATGATTTGCAACCTACTGCACAATTCTTACTTGTAACTTAAGATAGTTATAAATTTCCAAGGAGTCAAAAGCATTTCTAATAGGATTAGTTAATATGCCTCATCAATAAATTTACACATGATTTAACTTTGATGCATGAAATGGATTTTTTTCTGAAACTTTTTCTGAAAGGAGAGTTCTTTTATTGTCTCCTATTCCTATGAATTGACATGAAATTTTTAATAGCTAGTAATTACTACTTAAAAATTCTATGTTAGCTGACAAGAATAACTACAGACTTTCTGGGAGATTTACAGTACTGGGTACTTATCTGCTGTCAAGGCTGATTTTACGTATTTTTGTTTCATATTAAGGCTCCCTGGAGATGTAATACGTTGTGTTGAGCTGTGACCTGTGTTCAGCAGTTTGAATCCACCAACTACTCTATAGCAGAAAGTTGAGGCAGCATACTCCTATTATGATGCACAATCTCAGAAGTTGAAAAGAGAGTTGGAATGATTTGGAAACAACTTAATAGTAATGGGTTTAGTTTTGGTGTTTGGTGGTCCATATCAACCAGAATCAGAGATGAGTGCAGACAAATGCATGCATTAGAATATTGACATCAAATAATCTTGGGATTACAAGATTCTTTATGAAATTTGATCTCTTTTCCTACATTTGCAAATATTACTTATCATTGCTCTATTTCTCCTTGATATGTATATGAAAATGGTATAATTTCTATTACTTTGTATTATTCATAAACTTGAATTGTCTTTGGACAAGACTATGTGGGATGGTCTTTGGGGATATTGATAAGATGAAGGGTTTAGAGACAATGCTTTTATTTTAATCTTCAAATCCTATGAACCCAAGTGAGTATACTGAGATGCGGCTTATATATCAGTGTATTAAAGTTGCTTTAATAGTTTATCAGCTTTTTAAATTTATTGTTATTTCTGTGACCAAGATTTCTGTTTTTTTCATCAGGCTATTTATATAGCTTGTTATAGTAATTATTTACTTGTTAGCTTTTAGATTTTAATGAAATTCAAAACCATTTCATTCAGACTCTTTTTCATAATTCCAGGATTGACTTGTCACAGCAAGAACTTTGCTCTACAGGACTTTTCTTTCCCATTCTGCCTTCTCAAATGTTTCACCTTTCGTGGGTGAAGTCTAACCACTTTCTATTTTTCCCCCCTAGTATTTATGTTTCATTTTTTTAATAAAAATTTATTTTAATTGTGATTTTAATGAAAGTTTACAGAAAAGTTAGATTTTTGTTCATTCACTGTTGCACATTTTTACTCTCTCTCCCTCCTTCCCTTTCCCCTCCCCCACTTTTAGATTTACAAGGGAGAAACCTTTTTTGTTTTTTAAAATATTCTGTCATTGTTGCATAATCACCTCCCTCCCCACCCCCCAGTCCTCTTTGTAATGTACCTCTATTCTGTGCTGTTGTCATACATATAATGTCTCATCTTATATGCCTTTCAAACAGTTGTTTCTGTTGCTTTTTCTGTTGTTAAGTGGAAAACATTTGAGTTCTCCTTCTCTAATGGATTCTTTCTACAGCTTCAAATTTTCATAGGTTTTACTGTATTCCCCCCCCCCATTTTTTAATATACACACTTAACTCTATGAAAATAATTTCCTTCCTAACAGAAAACCAAATCCTCTTGGGCATTATCACCTCCCCCCAAAAAGTCTTAAATTCTTTAAAAATTGTATATATATATATTTAAATTAGCAACTAGTAAATCTGCATAACCTGCATATACCTCAGTCTTCAGTGATACAATGTTCTGTTAAGTTCTTGAGAGCTGACTGAATTGGAGAAAGTGAATTCTTTCTATTACATTGTGCTTTAGGTGACTGGCATTCCATCTCGTGGCATCAGTAACTTCGCTCATTGCAGTTGTCTTACAAGTGACTTCTTCTAGGCAAGGAGGATCACTTAACAGACTTCTCCACAATTAGGAGGAAGATAAATAAAGATTAATAAGCACAACCAATGTTAAACAAAGTTTAAACAAAAATTTGGATAAAGCCCAAGTAGTATAAACAAGGCAGCCATTGAGAAGCGGGGGAGGCGAGTCAGGAAATGCGTGAACTAACACTCCTTGCACCATGTATTGGCCCCTCACTGCTCTTCTCAAGCCCACTCACCACAAAGCCAGACAGGAAGCTTCAGGAGACAGTCATCAGCCTCTATTCCTCATGGCATTAGAGGTGACATCTGAGTACTTTGTATCCTTGATAGCTGTGAGGGGGCAGGTTGTTGTCTCAGAAAAGGTGTTGAACAAAGAGTTGGGCAGTCTGGAAAGCCCCTGTAAATGTCCCCATTCCC
This sequence comes from Elephantulus edwardii, assembly GCF_000299155.1. Classification (NCBI taxonomy): domain Eukaryota; kingdom Metazoa; phylum Chordata; class Mammalia; order Macroscelidea; family Macroscelididae; genus Elephantulus; species Elephantulus edwardii. The sequence continues at coordinate 7,927,104 of NW_006399813.1, forward strand.
CATCCTCCTCATCACTTCATACCATTACTATCGTCAGCACCACTAGCAGTACAGTCATTGGGTTTCAGGGGTCTGAACTGCAAATACATATTCACATTTTATGGACAGTTCATAGATTAACATTAAGTGATAGAAATATTCGTGGTTAACCTACTAGAAATTGTGACTTTCATCTGGTCGCTCGCTAAAGTAATCAAGAGGTTTGGGACAGGGAAGGAATTGTCCGAGATACAGAGACTGAGGTTCTCTTACTAAGTGCTTCTGTTTTCAAAAGGTCAAAGGACATTGCTTTTCTAAGTGACTTCTGAATCAACCTCTTTAATGATTGGGGGTCCACCATGTCATACCCTCCACACCAATGTGGAAACCCCCAAAGGAAGCAGTTCCTCTTCTGTTTCCTAAATTTTTAAAAATAAAATACTTTGGAATATACTATTTTTCTGCTCTCATTTGTTTTGCATGATTTTAATTTATATTTGAGAGACACATATTCATATATACTAAAATGTTTTACAATCGAATTAACTTACAAAACCACTCTAAAAAAAAGGAATTACATACTTTATACTTAAAGACGTTTTAGATTTACTAGGAGGGAAAATGTACGGAAAATTCAGACTCCTGTTTTACATACCATCAATCCTAGTTTTGCATTATTGAAATTTGCTTGCTATAATTAATAGACCAACATAATGCATTGTTATTAACCAAGATTCTTACGTTTCCTTGTGTGTGCTATCAAGTCAGAACCAACCTGGCAAGTTTTCAGAGGTAGTTAATCACACCGAAGGGGACTGCTCCTCTTTCTCCTGTGGAGAAGCTGGTAGATTTGAACTGTGTGCTTTCGAGATTGCAACACAACTTCTTACCACTAGGCTACCTGAGCTCTCTAAGGTTAACAACTATGTTGAGCAGTACTATGAGTCATCAGCCTCTATTCCTATGGATTAACAATTCATGTTGGACAGCACTATGAGTTTTGATGAATGCATAATGTCTATCACCATAATACCATACCAAATTGCCCTATAAATATCTAGTACTCCACCTGTATATCACTTCTTTCCCTTTTTCTAAAACTCTGGAAACTACTGATCTTTTCACTGTCTCTACAATTTTGCCTTTTCCAGATTGTTATATATTTGGAATGAGATACCAAGCAGCTCTATAACATTGGTTTGTTTCATTTAGCAATAGAATTCAAGATTCTTCTAGGTCTGCATAGATTTAGAATTCATTTTTACTCACTGAATTATATACCATTTATCCAGTCATCCGCTGAAGAACATATTGTTGTTGTTATGTGCTGTTGAGTCAACTATGACTCATTGCTACCCTATGCACAAAAGCTCTGAACCTGGCTTTTTTCTGAGCCAATCTCACTGCCTCTGACACACCTACCCTCATTACCCCAGTTACTGTGTCAGTCCATCTCATCAGGGTTCTTCCTCTCCTGCACTATCCCTCCACCTTTCCCAGCATGATATCCTTCTCCAAGGACTGGACCCTTCTGGTAACATGCTCAAAGTATGTGATATAAAGCTGCAAAATTCCTGCCTCCAAGAAACAGCTTTGGTTTCACCCTTTCCATTACAGACCTGATAGTTCTCTTGGCAGTCCATAATATGTTCAAAATTGTTCTCCAGCACCACAATTCAAAGGCATCAATTCTTATTCTGTAATCTTTAGTCACGGTCCAGCTCTCTGTGCATAAAAAGTAATTGTAAAAACAATGGCCTATATCAGGGCACCTTAGTCTTTGGACAGACTTCATTGCTCTTCAGCACTCTGGAGAGGTCCCTGAAAGCAAATTCTCCTAATGTAATTCATTTTTTTATTTCCTGACTACTGCTGTCTAGAGTGTTAATTGTAGAACTGAGCAAGCCGAAAGTGTTAACCTCAATCTTTTCTGCATCTATCATGGTGCTGCCAATTGGCCCACTTGGTGAGAATCTTTGTTTTCTTGATGTTGAGATTCAATTCATATTGCATATTATAGTTCTTGACCTTCTGTAGGAAACAGTTCAGGCCCTCCTCACAGGACATGTTTACTAGGTGCTTCCAATTTGGGGTAATTATTATTAAAACTGCTATAAATATTTACATGCAAGTTTTAATGTGGAAATACAGGGACACAAGGTCTTTATGAGACAGAGTCAATTTAACAACATCTACCAACACCATATTGTTGTTAGCTATTGTTAGGTGCCCACAGGTCAACTATTGCCTGTAGCAACACTATGAGCAGATCTGAACTTGGCTCTAATCCTACACCATCTTCACAATCTCTGCCATGCTCAACGCCATTGTTCCAGTCACTGTGTCAATCTCTCTAATTGAGAGCCTGTCTCAATTTCTCTAATCCTCTACCTTTCCCAGAATTATGTGGGTTTTTTCCCCAAGGATTAGTCCCTCCTGACAACATGACCAAAGTATAGGAGACAGAGTTTCGCCATCCTAGTCTCTAAGGAACACCCTGGTTGTACTTCCTCCAAGATAGATTTGTTGGTTCTTCTGGCAGACCATGAGATATTCATTCTTCTTATTATCACCAAAATTCAAAGGCATCAATTCTTCTTCAGTCATCCTTATTCATTGTCCAACCTTCTGAATCATAGAAAGGAACTGAAAATATCATGGCATAGGTCAGGTGCACCTTATTCTTTAAACAAGCATCCTTACTCTTTAGCATTTTAAAGAAGACTTTGACAGTACATTTTTTTTTCAATGCATCATGTCTGATTTCTTGACTGTTCCTACCATTGTTGCTGATTGTGAATCCAAGTAAAATTAAATTGTTGACAACTTGATTCCCCCACCCCACCCCCATCTATCACAATTCTGCCTTTTGGTCCAGTGGTAAATATTTTGTTTTCATGATGTTAAAATGTAATCCATATTGAGGGCTGTAGCTTTTCATATTTTTTCAGTAACTGTTTCAAGTCTTCTTCAGCTTCTGCAAATAAACTACAATATAGTAAATCTATTTTTAGCTTTATAAAAATCTTTCAGATCACTTTTCAAGGTCATCATACCATTTTGCATTCACCATAGCAGTGAATAAAAAGTTCCTGTTGCTCGGATTCTTGCCAACATTTGATATTATCAATGCTCCCATTTTAGTCCTTTAAATTGGTGTTTCACAGGACAGACTAAAACCGTGATTGCAGCAATGGGCTCAAGTATGTCAGAGATGATGAGGATGGCACAGGATAGGATAGGGTTCAGAACTGTTGTTCATAACAATGCTATAAGTCATATAAAGTTGTAACAACAATAGGTGTTTCTGGAGGGAACTCTGGTGACCTAGTGGTAAGGAGTTGTGCTGCCAACCCAATGGCATGTGGTTTAAATCCACCAGCTGCTCCATGGGAGAAAGATGGACAATCTCTTTTCATTTTATTTCCTGCCTCTGAAAACCCACTGCAGAGTCAGCTACAAGTCAGTTCCAACTCCACAGAACATAACACACAATAGTTGTTTCTAGAGCACTGTGTAAGAGTGAGGGTGGAGAGACTTTGTCTCCAATACTTTGTATATGTCACAAGAAGGGGCCAGTCTTTGGAAAAGAATATCATGCTTGGAAAAGTGGAAAGACACCAAAAGAGAAAAAGATTCTCGAAGAGACGGTCTGACACTGACAGGGACAATAGACGTAAGCACAGTAGAGACTGTGAAGTTGGCACAGAGCTGGGCAAGAGTTTCATTCTACCATACACAATGTGATTCACTGTCAGGTGTCCCCTCTTGATGACACATGACAATAGCCACAAATACGTTTGTAAGAAACCCTGGTGGTACGGTAGGTTAGATAGATGTTGGATTGCTAAGGTTGACAATTCCAATCTCCCAGTTGCTCCATGAGAGCATGATGTCTATTCCCATTGATATTTATGGCTTCTGAAAGCCAATGAAAGGTCCTCTTGAGTGGAAGTGGACTCAACAGCAATGGGCTTGGTATGATTTTTTTTTTTTGATAGGTGTATGGAAGCCCTGAAAACATAGTGGGCTAAGTGTTGACCTGACAACTGGAAGATTGGTGTTTCAAACCTGTAGGCCACTCAGTGGAAGAAAGTTGACACAGCTTATTCCTGTAAAGATTTACAGCCTAAACCTTGTCTGGTGGGGAAGTTCTGCTCTGTCCTAAAGGGTCACTAGGAATTTGGCTTGACCTGACAGCAGTGAGTTTGTGTTTTGTTGGAATAGTGACCTTGTGGTGACTTTGCAGCTGTTTTTAAATGCCCCATTAATGTAATGACAGGAAAATAATTTTTAGAGCAATTTTTTTAATGTTTTTAAAAAACACATCTGAGTTGGGGAATATTAACCTATAAAGAATGATTCTTTTATTGGGGTTTTGGGGGATTTTTTTTTTTGGCAGTCATCTGTATGCTTTCTGCCATGCCCAAACAGTCACTATAAATGTGTCCTTGGCATTAACGGGAGGTTCAGGGCCCAGCAGCCGTGAAAACCACAACGCAAGATGAACTATCAGTCTCATTTGTGCCAAAGCAATTGCTCTGTGCTGGAGCAAGCATTCACAACTTCAGGGCCATGGGTAACCTTTGCTGGAAGAGAGTGAGACTGAGAAAAGAACACTTAGGTATGCTTAGTGCTAATCTCCTTCATAATTCATTAAAACCCTGAAAATTCCAAATGTGTGAGTGAGAAAAAATCTTTATTGACAATGTTATTAAGTGCCATCAAATCGAGCACGACTCATCTGGACCCAATGAACAAAAGACTGTTCTATAACTATAACCCTGTTCTATAACTATCGTCGTTTTTCTACGTTCATGGAGTTTCCATAAGTTGAAATGGGTGTATCTCAGGTTCTCTTCCCCAGATCCTAGTTCTCATATTTTGCCTCCTTGATTGGCACCTTGGGTAACAAAGCCTCAGCAGGCAGCCCAGGCCTTTTCATGCTCTCTGGACCTCTGTCTTCCTGGCCAGTGTACTGTGGACCCACTGCTGCCCTTGTCCTTGGGTAGAGCTGCTGCCTTGGTGGCTCCTTCCCAGTGCCCTGAGTGGCTTCCCCTTTAGGGGCCTTGGGAAAGTAGCACCATCTTTGCCCTTGGATGCTTTGATTTTGGAACTCATATTCTCAATATTTTTTTTTCCTAGCGACCTCCAAATTATCTATTGAAAGAGGAGCCTGGCTGCTGGAGCTGTCTTTGACTGTTGGCTTCCTCCCGAGCTTAGCAGTACCGGCAGGAACCTTCTTGGCCTGCTCTCTGGTTTGGGGACACCTTCCTGGCCTCACTCCGTTTTGTCACTCTCACCTTGGCCTTGATGTCTTTCTTGTGGGTCTTCTTCTTGACTATACCTAGCTTGTTGGAAACTTGGCTTCTTTATCTCTCCTGGGCTGGAAGGGTCCTTCTTTGTCTGACTTGGGTACTTGAGACCCTTCTTGGCTTCACCAGCTTTCCTGGTGATCATGATGACAGATATCTTTCTGGAGTGGATTTTTTTCCCCTCGAAAACCAATTTGAAGCTCCCAGTGGCTCCTTTGGCCTTGGAGGTAAGAGGCCAAATGAGGAGGCCCAGGAGATGCTTTAACTAGAACCTGTCCCCGCTCCATCTGATTTGAGCCAGATGACACACGTTACTAGGTACTTCTGCCCGGTGCCCTGTTTGACGGCCAAGGTGCCCTGCTGCTGCTCCTCCGCCTGCAGTGCCTCCAGCACCAAGTGCAGTGCTGTATGGTCACGACACTGCACTTGGACATGACTGTGACTACGTGGGCCTGACTTCACAGGTCCTGCCAACTCTGCCAAAGAGGCCTGTGCTGTGCTGCTGGGAGCACCACTTCTAGGAGTCATCTGAGAGGCTGATGTAGCATTCTAGATTGCCCTCTCCATGGGAAGTAAAAATTCCCCAAAATGACCACCGTCGTAAACCATTATCTTTCGATAAGTAGCAGAGTGAGAAGCACTGTGCTTGCCCTTCCATGTTGGCTTACTCATCAGCTTAGGAGGTCTTCTTGATCCATTTGTAGTAATAACCCCATTATTACTGGGGTTTTTTTTTTCAATTTTATTTTATTCATTTTAATGAACATATACAGAGATTTTGAATTTCCATTCACTCATTGTTGCATTTGTCTCCTTGTCCACCCTCCCCCGACCCCAGTTTGCTCCTTTCTTTGAAAAGTAAAAGAAAAATTCCTTCATTGGTATATAATCTCCCCACTCCCCTACCCCAAGTGCACTCTACTATGCAATCTTCATTCTGGCCTCTTGTCATAACCATAATACCCAATCATACATCACTTATAAACTATTCTCTCCCTCATCTGTTTCAATGCAGTATGCATGATTGATCCAATTGTTCTCAGTCTCCCCCCAACCCCGATGTCAGTCCCGTTCTACAACAGTGGCCCTATGCAGTAGTTGTCCTTTTGTGACTGAGATATTTCACTCAGCATAATGTCCTCCAGAGTCACCCATTTTGAATAATGCATGAGTTCCTTGTTTTTCAATGCAGCACAGAATTCCATTGTGTGAATATACCACAGTTTCCCTATCCATTCATTTGTTGATGGGCACTTAGGTTGTTTCCAGCTGTTTGCTACCATGAACAAAGTTGCAATAAATATGGGTGTGCATATATCTGCCCGGGTGGCAGTTATGGTTTCTTTAGGGTATATTCCCAGTAGTGGAATTGCTGAGTTAAATGGTATTTCTATTTGCAACTTTTTGAGAAAGCACCATACAGCCTTCCACAGTGGTTGCACCATTTTACACTTCCACAACAGTGAACAAGGGTTCCAGTTTCTCTGCAACCTCGCCAGCATTTGTTGTTTTCTGCTCTGTTAAAGTTTGCTATTCTTGCTGGGGTGAGATAATATCTTAATCAAAACCCCATTACTATAGTATTTATTATTAATAATTTCTTTTAATTTTGCCTTATTTTAAGCACTCTTATTAAGCATTTATCAAATTAATTAGTCTTATTTGGTTTCTGACTGATATTTACTCTTAATTTTAGTGTCTCCATCCTTTTGCATTCTTTAGATTTTTCTCCTTACTTGAGACGAGTACTTTACAAACTGTCTTATTTTCAGTTGTTGTTATTACGTGTCATTGAGTTGCCTGCAACTCATAGTGACCCTGTTACGTACAACAGCTCTGAAACCTGCCCTCTCCTGAGCAGTACATCCACATAAGACTTTGAAATTCTTTCTAGAATTTCTAGAACCTGTTTTACCTCCATCTCCCATATTTTTATACACAATTTGACAAGGATCAAAGGATTCCATTTGAAATATACTAATATACATTTATTTCTGTTATGAGATCTCCCCTCTGTATATATTTATATATATACATCTTAAATCAGAAACTTAGATATTATTAAATTCTTTTGCTGTTATTGATTTCTAGAATAATGAGATCAGAGAACAGGTTCTGCATGATCACCCCTTGATGTTTGTGGAGACTTTCTTTGTGACCCTCTCTGGGATCAGTTTTTGTAAGTGTGAACTGTGGACCCAGAAAAAGTGGTGTATTTTGAAGTTGTCAGCTACAGTCCTCTCACATATGTTCATAACATAAACTCTATTATGCTTGTTACTAATTTTGTACACACATCCAATATATTTTCTAAAGTTTTTTTGTCTCCATACTTACCAATAAATTACTGACAAATAAATTATCCCATAATTACTGGCAAATTGAAATATCTCCTGAGGATTGTGAATTTGTTTTTCCTTGACGGTCTATAATATTCGCATTATATATTTTGAAGTTATATTACTACACACGTTGTTGTTTTTGTTATGTGCTGTCACGTTGACTACTCCTCATGGTGACCCTTTGAACAACAGATCTGAGCCTTGTCCCATCCGGTGCTACCCTCACTACCTCCAACATATGAGTCCACTGTGTCCATCCACCCCGTTGCGAGCCTTCCTCTCCTACGCTGATATATACAACTACAAAATCATCATATCTCCTAAGTGAATTGTTCCTTTATCATTTTTTAAATTTTATTAATTTAATGAACATTTACAGATATTTTGGGTTTCCATTCATTCATTGTTGCACTATTTTCTCTACCCACCCTCCCCATTCGTTCCTCTTTTTTTCCCCCCTTGAAAGTCTGTTTTAATTGTCCCATTGCCACAGTGCTTGTCAAAGCCAGTTCTGATTAATCTCCTTTGTCAGTGTATCTTTTGCCATTCCCTATCACTCCTCTCTGAGAGAAACTTCACCCTGATTCATAAGGAAAAGGGGATGGTGTATTCTCTTAGCTACTTCCTTGCTGAAAAGGGACGCTATCGGTTTCAGGGTGGAGATCTTCTCTCACTACTCTAAAGGGCCCCTTTGGCAATAGTAAACGCATAGACCCTCTTTTTTCCATATCCAGTAATGGTTTCTGCCTTAAATATATTCTGTTAGCAATTTATATAAGCGTATTATGTTTCTTTTACTGATATTGAATGACTTCGCTTTCTCCATTACTTAACTTTTTTTCTTTATCTTTACGTTACATATATTGTTGCTGTTGTGTGTCACTGAGTTGAGTACAAATCATAGCAATCCTATGAAGAGCTGGCCTGAACAATGCCCTATCTCGTGCCATTCTTATCACCACTGATACACTAGAACCCATTCCTGAAGTCATCACATCAATCTATCCCATTGGGAGTCTTCCTTCCAAGGAGCACTTTGGCTGCTAGTTCCCCTAGACATATATATCCGTATGTTCTTTTGGCAGTCCGTGAGCTATTCCGCACTCTTTTCCATTACCACAACTCAAAAGCATCAATTCTTCTTCTATCATCTTTATTCATTGGCCAGCTCTCTGATGCATACCAGGTAACTGAGAAGACCATGGACTGAATCAGACACTCCTTAGTCTTCAAACTAACATCATTGCTCCTCAACATTCTATAGAGGTCCCTGAAAGAGGACCTACTTAATGCAATACATATCTTGATTTCATGACCAATCCCAAGGGTGTTGATTTTTTTATCCAAGCAATATGAAATAATTGACAGCTTCAATCCTTTTTCCATTTATAATAATATTGACTGTTGGGGTTCTGTAATGATGACCTTTTTTTCTTGATGTTATGATACGATCTCTAATGAAGGCTTTAATCCTTGATCTTCTGCAGCAAGCATTTCATATCCTCTTCACTTACAGGCAACATAGAATTGGAGTTTTAAATTATGTTAAATATATATAGATTATAAAACATTTGTCATTTTATACATATAATTCAGTTGATATTAATTATATCCATGACACTATTCAACTGTTACCATTATCTGTTTCCAAATTTTTCCATAACCCTTTACAAAAGTTCCATGCCTTTTCGCATTGATCTTCCTTTCCCCTTCCATGCCATATGCCCCTGGTGATCACTAATAAACTTTGGTCTCTATATGCATGCCTATTATGAATGTTTTATATCAGTGAATTATTCAATATTCTCCACTTATTAATAGCTTATTTCTTGAAACATAATATTTTCTAAGTTCAGCCATGTTTCTACATGTATGAGAATGTCATGTCTCTTCAGAGCTGAGTAATATTCCATCACATATATGATTCACATTTTATTTATCATTGATCTGCTGGCTTGATTTTAGGCTATTCCCATCTCTTGATTATAATGACCTGTTCTGCAGTGAAAATCACTGTTTATGTCTGAGTTCTTGCTTTCAATTCTTTGAGGCATTTGTCTAGAAATAAAAAGGCTGGATGATGTGTTAATTTGGTGTTTAATTTCTGGGGAACTATCAGATTATGTTCCAAAGTGGTTGCATGGTTTTACAATACTGTTAGCAATGGATGAAGTTTCTAATTTCCCCACATCTCACCAACACCTGCTGTTTTCCATTTTTCTAATCATATCTTAGTGGGTATGAAGTAATATCTCACTGTGGCTTTTATTTGCATCTCCCTAATGGCAATGAGCATTTTATAATTGCCTTGTTGAATACTGCTACTTCTCTGGTGAAATGTCTATTCATCTGGTAAAATGTCTATTGATCATTTTTTTTTTATTTGATTGTTTGGGTGTTTCATGGTCAAAGTGAAGGAATTCTTTTATTACATATTTTAGATATTGAATCTGTATCAGATATATGGTTCCCTGAAATGTCTTGGATTTTGTTGGTTGTTTCTTCATTTTGCTAATAAACTTCTTTGTTAAACAAAGGGTTTTTTATTTTTATAAAGTCCTATTTCTATTTTCTCTCTATTTTTTAACTACACCTTTGCTAAGAAATAGGTCCTAAAGTATCACTCTTTTTTCTAAGAGTTTTTTATTTATTGAGATTTTAATGAAAGTTTATAGAGAACTTGAATTTCCATTCACTCATTGCTGCACATTTTCCTCCATGCCCCCAGTTAGCATTTTTCTTTGGGAAAAAAAGAAATTCTTTCATTGTTATACAGACCCTTCATCCCAGTTCACTTTACTATGCATCTCTTATTCTGGACTCTTGTCATGCCACTAATACCTAATCATATATTCTTTTTATACAGTTCTCTCTCTTGTCTGTTTCAATTTTGTGTACAGTATTTATCCCCTCTTTTCTTACTTTAACCCCAGCCCCCATGTCAGTCCTGTTTTATAGCAGTGGCATTATACCATATTTGTCTTTTTTGTGACTGAGATAGTTCACTCACCATAATGTCCTCCAGGGTCACTCATTTTTTATAGCATTGCATGAGTTCTTTGTTTTTCAGTGCTGCATGATATTTCATTGTGTGAATATACCACAGCTTCTCTATTCATTCACTTGTTGATGGGCGCTTGGGTTGTTTCCAACTCTTTGCTATTGTGAACAAAGCTGCAATAAATATGGGTGTGCATATATCTGCTTTGGTGGCAGATCTGATTTCTTTAGGGTATATTCTCAGTAGTGGAATTGCTGGGTCAAATGGTATTTCTATTTCCAACTTTTTGAGAAAGCACCATACTACCTTCTAGAGTGATGCATCATTTTACACTCCCACCAACAGTGTATTCACCCTTATTAGGGTTCCAATTTTTCCTCAACATCACCAGCATTTGTTGTTTTCTGTTCTGTTAAATTCTGCTATTCTGACTGGGATGAGATAATATCGCATAGTTGTTTTGATTTGCATCTCTCTTAGAACTTGGGATTTTGAACATTTCCTCATGTGTTTGTTTGCCATCTGAATGTCTTCTTTGGTGAAGTGTCTGTTCATATCCTGTGCCCATTTTGCAATACCAATTCCATTCTTCAACAAGACAGAAAAGCCAATCTCCAATTTCATTTGGAATGGAAAGAGGCCCTGAATAAGCAAAGCACTCCTGAAAAAGAGAAACAAGGTAGGAGGCCTCCCATTCTCTGATTTCAAATCCTACTACACAGCAGTGGTGGTCAAGACACCATGGTACTGGTACAATGACAGACACATAGATTAATGGAATAGAATTGAGAACTCAGAAATCTACATATGGTCAACTGATTTTTGACAAGGAGATGAAATCAGTTAAGTGTGGAAACGATAGCCTTTATAAAAACCGGTGTTGGAAAATTGGAAAACCATCTGCAGAAAACCCAAACAATACCCACACTTTACACCATACACAAAAATCAACTCTTCTAAGAGTTTTATGGGTTGGGTTTTTACATTTAAGTATTTTATCCATGCTGTCTATCAGTCTGCATCTGGAAATTAAGGACCACCAATTAAAGAGAATGCTCTTTTTTTAACCCACTGAATGGACTTTGAACCTTTGTTGAAAATAAATTAACCAGTGATGTAGGTTTATGTCTAGACTCTCGCCTCTATTCCATTGCTTTCTTAAAACAAAACACTATCAAGTTGCTACCAACTCATGGTTGGTACCTCCATCCATTTATGAGTTTCAAAACCTGAACCAGAGTAGACTCTCATCTTTCAAGGAGAAGCTAGTGCACTAAATTGCCATCCTTCCAGTTAGCAGTCTAGGAAATAGAATAGTGTCTCAATAAGTATAATGTGGCCCATGAATGATTAGTTTTTATTCTTTTAGAGTCTCTTGAAAACGGAATTGTTGGTTTCATTTCTTTTTCAGATTCCAGCTACTTATGAAGTGAATTGTATTTCCCAGAGTAGGACTTAGAAGCTCTGGAAGCATAGTCTGTGTTGCACTGCTAACCAAAAGGCCATGCATCTTATGGGGCATTGACTGCACCAGCAATTCTGGGAGAAAAGGTGGATAATCTCTGCCGATTAAGATTTATAGCCTTGGGAAACTTCTGGTGGGATGGTGAGTGAGTCACAACAGAAAATCTGTCCCTCTCCCACAGAGCCATTAAAAGGCAAGGAAGTCCAAACACGAGCAATAATTCTAGTATCCTAAAATTTGAACATTTCCCACTTCACTGGAAGATCCGGCCAACAGGGCAACCAGGGCTTGTGCCATCTCATTGGAGGAGCTAGCCAATAGGTGTAGAGCCTGTACCACATCGCAGGAAGAGTCAGCTGGCAGGCTGAGGTCTGCTCCACTTCACTGAAGGAGTCAGCCAGCAGATGCAGCTGGGGTTTACATGATATCTGTTCACTTGCTTGTTTTTATGGTTTACCATTAATGGTACAACACTTCACTGTCAGTTTATTATATTGTGAGAATGATTTACATGTCATTGCTTATTTTACAGCTCAAGTATAGAGATGACTGGGAAAGGGAAGGTTTGACCAGGAAGCTGGGTGTGCAAGGAATGGGGATACAGCAGGAAAAGGGAAAAGACAAGGCACACGTGCTTGGGGGGCGGGAGGGACAGTTAATGTGTTGGTCATTTTTGTAAGGGAAGTGTCTTCATCTGTTAGGTAAAATGCTTCTCTGTCATATATTTTTCTAACATTAAGCATTCAAATTAAGACAGAGTAGGAAGAAGGATTGGCCATCCACTTCTGAAACATAACGGGCCTTTGAAAACCCTATGTACAGCAGAGCACACATACAGTAAACCAAGTATGTGGCAATTGAAGCTGAGCCCTCAAATTTGAAAACGCAAAGGAGGAGGAACTGTTGTTAGAAGAAATTAACAATTGGTACATGGAATGTGAGAAGCATGAGTGTAGGAAAACTAGACATTGTAAAGAAAGAAATGGAACACATAAATAAATATTGACATATTGGATATTAGTGAAATGAAATAGATTAAACATATTGACATGGGACATTTTTAATTCCATGATCATATAATCTCTTTTGCTGGAGATGAAAAAGTAAGAAAAAACACGAGGCCGCTTTCATAGTTTAAAAGGCCTTTTCTAGATCCATCACAAAATATAATATTGTAAGTGACAGGATAATATTAAGGATTCTGAGGCTCCGTCTAACATACCTTGGACATGTTGTAAGAAGAGACCAGTCCTTGGAGAAGGACATCGTGCTTGGGAGGGTGGAGGGACAGCGCAGGAGGGGAAGGCCCTCTATGAGGTGAATTGATTTGGTGACTGGGGTAGTCAGGATGGGAGTGTCAGAGACAGTGCAATTAGCACAAGACAGAGCAGAGTTTAGGGCTGTTGTACATAGGGTCGCTATGAGTCGCAAGCAACTCGATGGCATATAACAACAACAACAACAACATACAAGTGTCAATACCACTATGATTCAAATTTAGGTGCCTACAACCTGAGCCAAAGAAGAGGAAATAGATTATTTTTATCAACTGTTGCAGTCAGAAATTGATCAAACATGTAACTAAGATCCTTTAATAATAATGGGTGATTGGAATGCAAAAGGTAAGAACCAGGAAGAAGGATCAGTGGTCAGAAAATATGGACTTGCTAGCAGAAATGAAGCTGGAAATAGAACGAAAGCATTCTGTAAAATCAGTAATTTATTCATAACAAATATCTTTTATAAGAAACATAAACATGGGCTATACATATGGAACACTGTGACACTGATGTGTCAAACATGATAATGGTTATCCATGGTGGATAGTGTTTGGTGGAACTCCTGGAATAAAACAAGATTAGAAGCAGGACTGGCATCTACTTCCAAAATAGCTTGACTACAGAAACTCTCTGAACTTGGAGAAACTATGAAAGTTATACAAGTGTTCAGGTCTTTTGGTCATAGGGTCATTATGAGTCATCTACAACTCAATGGTACTTATTAACAACAACAACAACATACATATGGATATCACCTGATGGGATACACAGGAATCAGAATGATTACATCTGTAGAAGGAATCATTGGAGAAGTTCAATATCAGCGGTGAAAACCAGGCCAGGTGCTGATTGTGAAACAGACCATCAACTGCTCGTATGCAAGTTCAAATTAAAGCTAAAAAAGGTTAAATCGTATCCACAGGAATCAAAATTTGATCTTCATTCTATCCTCCATGAATTTAAAAATCAACTCAGGCATAGGTTTAAGGCCTTGAACGCTAACAAACAAAGATCAGATGAGCTGTGGGAAGGTATAAAAAATCGTTCATGAAGAAAGCAAAAAGTCATTACAAAGAAAGAAGAAGAAAAGACCAAAATGAATGTCAGAAGAGACTCTGAATATTGCACTAGAGCACTGTGAAGCCAAAGCAAAGGGAAGAAATCAATAAGCTAAGGAGCTGAATAGAAGATTTCAAAGGGCAGCTCAAGAAGACAAGGCAAAAAAATTGTAATAAAGTATGCAAGGAGCTGGAGTTGGAAAATTAAAAGGGCCGAACTCACTCCGCATTTCTTAAGCTGAAGAAACTAAAGAGCCACGAGTTCACGCCACGAGTTGCAATGCTTAGAGATGCTATGGGCAGAATATTGGATGATTCAGGAAGCATTAAAACAAGATGGAAGGAGTATACAGAGTCATTGTACCAAAAAGAATTGGCTGACACAGATTTTAAAAGAACAACAAATGGTCAAGAGGCAATGGTGATGAAGGAGGAAGTGCAGTCGGCTCTGAAGGACTTGGCAAAAAAATAAAGCCCCAGGAATTGATAGAATACCAATTGACATATTTCAACAAATAGATGCTGCCCTGCATGTGCTCACCAAGTCATGCCAAGAAATCTGGAGGACAACTAGATGGGCAACTGACTGAAAGAGACCCATATTTATTCCCATTCCAAAAACAAAAAAAAGATGACCCAACAGAGTGTGGAAATTATTGAACAAATCACTAATATAACACACTAGCAAAATCCTGCTGAAGTTTATCCAGAAATGACTGGAACAGTACATTGACAAAGAACTACCAGAAATACAAACTAGATTTAGAAGACGTTGTGGCACTAGTGATATTATTGACAATGTCTGATGAAGCTTAGCAGAGATCAAGAGTACTAGAAGAATGTATATCTGAGTTTAATTGACAATACAAAGGAATTTGACTGTGTGGATCACCACAAATAGTGGCTAACCTTGAGGAAAATGGGAAAACCAGAATACTTGATTGTGCTTACATGAAACCTATACTTGGACCAGGAAGCAGTCTTCAGAACAGAACAAGGAAACACTGCATGGTTCAAAATCAGGAGATGGGTGTATCAGGGATACATTGTGTCCCCATACCTTTCCAATCTGTATGCAGAACAGATCACTCAGGAAGCAGGGCTTTATGAGGAAGAGTGTGGAATCAGGATTAGAGGAATACTCATCAACAACCTACAATATCAGATGACACAACCTTGCTTGCTGAAAGTGAAGAAGACCCAAAGCGCTTGTTGCAGAAGATTAAGGACCATAATCTTCAATGAGGATTGAAGCTCAATATCAAGAAGACAAAGATTCTCACCACTAGGTTAATTGGCAGCACCAAGATAGATGGAAAAGAGAGTAAGGTTGTTAATAATCACAGCTTGCTTGGCTCCACAATCAAAACTCTTAACATCAGCAGTCAAGAAACAGAAAGACAAATTACACTGGGGAAAATCTGCTGTCAGGGACCTCTCCAGAGTGCTGAAAAGCAAGGATGTCAGTCTAGAGACTAAGGTGCACCTAATCCAGGCCATGATCTTTGCAATTACTTGTTATGCTTCAGAGAGCTGGACAATGACCAAGGATGATAGAAAATTCATTGATGCCTTGAAGTTGTGCTGCTTGAGAAGAGTCTTGAACATACCATGGACTGCCAAGAAAACATATATAGGTCTGCTTTGGAGAGGATGAAACCAAGTTTCTCCTTGGAGGCTAGGATTTTGAAGCTTCATCTCATATACTTTGGGCACATGGCCAGGAGAGAGCGGTCCCTGGGCAATGCAGGAGAGGAAGACTCTGGATGAGATGGATTAATACTGTATCTGGGACAATAGGGGTTGTTATATTAGAATTAGTGAGACTGGCTCAGGACAGGGAAGGGTTCAGAGCTGCTGTACATAGGGTTGCTATAGGTCACAGGTGATTCAATGGCACATAACAACAACATACTATATTGGTTGTGTCTTTATTTAAACCTCTTGCTTAAAGTCAACAAGATCAATGGGAGGTCCTTTGTATTTAAAAGTTGGTTGTTTTTATATTTTTTAAGGAATTCTTCAAAGTGGTACAGTACTCTTCTGTCATATGCTATACTGAGGTAACCTGGGGTTGCTGTGATGCTGAACCTTGTGCCACTGGGGTGTCTACTTCCAAACAACATGCCTCTGGAAACTCTATGAACTTTGTGAAATGACGATAGTTATAGAAAGGCTTCAGGTCTTTTGTTCATAGGGTCACTATGAGTCATGTTCAACTCGATGGCTTGTTTTTATTGGGAAGTGCCACCAAACACTGTCCACCATGGGTAACCATTATCACATTTGGCACAGTAGTGCCACAGTGTTTAGCATCACAGCATCACAGTACGAGTTACCTCTGTACAGCAATGCACAGACCAGTACTATATCACTTAGAAGAATGTTTGACAAAAACAATTTAAACCAGGTCTGAAGTCCATAGATTAAAATCACCTACCTTGGGCTTGGTAGTATAAATTTCTGTTCACTAGGCCAATGTACAATGTAGAGCTCTCTATGTAGTCATTGTTATTGTTGTTAAGTGCTATCAAGTCGTAGACAGCTCATAGTGACCCTATTGGGCTTGGTAGTATAAATTTCTGTTCACTAGGCCAATGTACAATGTAGAGCTCTCTATGTAGTCATTGTTATTGTTGTTAAGTGCTATCAAGTCGTAGACAGCTCATAGTGACCCTATGAATGAAAGGCCTGAAAATATAAATAAATAAATAAATATGTATATTTGCTTGTTTATCATTTGCTTGTATGAGTGCAGCACTTTTCTGTCAGTTTGCTCTACTATAGATTGTTGTGATGTTGGACTTTAAGCCACTGGGAGTTCAAATACCAGCAAGGTAACTCATGGTAAACAGGTTTTAGTAGAGCTTCCAAATTAAGACAGACTAGGAAGAAGAATTTGTCATCTACTTTTGAAATGACAGACCTTCAAGAATTCTATGAACAAATATATGTCAGCTTATTCTAAGGCTGTCCACGTACTTAATTTCCTTAAGTGTTTATTTTAAGTAAAGTGCTCACTGTGTATAGGAATTTGTATTTTGGAGGTGCTTGATCTATCTACAAAGAAAAATTAGGAATTACTTTATTATAAAATGCTTCTAGAAGTCTTAATTGTGTTTATTTTTAAAAAAACTGTAATGTTAGATTTTTGTGCATGGAAGTAACTAAGGTACATCATTATTGTAGTTTGAAAGTTGTACATAAGACATATTTTGTTTTTACTGTATGTTTTTACTGAATGACCTATTCCCCATCCCAAAGCAAGCATGAATAAAATTAGGTTAAATGTAGCATGTGGCATCACAGTCTCTTAGAAATTTGTTTCATCTATTTTATTTTACTGAATACTGTCTGTATCTTTGGTTATCCTATTTGAAGAAAAAGGACAAATAAAACATGGCTAGCAAAAAAAAAATTCTATGAACAATAGAGGAACACTGTTAGGTATAGTACTAGATATAGAGCTTTAAGATTGGAAGAAACAAAAAACTGATGAGGAAACAGCTGTTAATCATTGGAATGTGGAATGTACAAAGTATGAGTCTAGGAAAACTGAAAGTTGTAAAAAATGAAATGGAGGGACAGCAGCAGCACCAGGTTCAAAATGATGACCAGTAAGAGCCTGATGAAAGAGCTTGAAGAAATGTAAAATTGTAGAATGAAAAACTACTATAACATCCAGGTTGAGGAAGCTAATTTATTGACTTGGGAAGGGTTTCTTAGTCCTAATAATCATGCATACAGGGTCCTTTAGGATCAAAATCATCTTTCCAGCAAAGTACCCATTCAAGCCATCAAAGATCACATTCAAAACAAAAATCTAAACAAAAAAACCCGTGAGTGTTCCTTTTATTAGAGTAGTTTTCTAGCCTGCTTTGTGTAGTTTATAGTTTAGAAGTAACAAAAAAAAATAAATAAATAAAATTAAAAAAATCTAGCACCAGAACATTGATGAAAAGGGGCAGGCCTGTCCATCAGTAATTAGTGCTGAGAACTGAAAACTAGCAACAAAACAGACCAAATAATCCAGAATTTCATTGTGGAGTTTATTGGTCAAAAGGACTTTCTCAGCCACCGAATTTTACTTAGCCATGTGGACGGGTGGGAATATGCAAATAGGGTATGTTAACCTATCCGCACGGGAATTGGCTAGTCTCACCAAGCCACAAGGGGATTTACTAGAGAGGCAAAGCGTTGCCGCACACTTTTAAATAAATGACCGTGCTTAAACCGTGCTCATAGCCGTCATTTGCAGCAATGTGTTAAACTGAGTGGATCTAGCAGCAGACGGGAAAATCTTGCCAACCAAAAAAAGAAGAAACAAGAGAATGTAGTATGTCCTTTAGGCCCAGAAATTCTTGTGTCAGTTAGACCTATGGCAGGAGCAGCCATGACCACAGCAGAGAACCAAAGAGCCAACATGAGATGGAGCTAACCTTGAAACTACTACCCCTCATGGACAGAACTAGATCTAAGAGCCTTTTCCCAAGTTCGCTGGATAATTGAAAGGGGGGGGGGGGGGCGCAGGGGAAGGGCAAGAGAGCCGATATTAGCAGGACTGAGAACTTTGTAAGGCTGAACTAAAGCTGCGAGGCTCAAGGCTGAGGCACCTGGGAGCACATTTTGGAAGTTTTTCTGACTGTATTCTGCTACTAAATTTAATTATAGCCTTTTAATTTCTCCCTTATGGTTTTTTGTAGACTGTCAATCATCACATCAGATTTTGGACTCAATAAAGCAGTATTATTGGTATTGGGATGAGTAGAAAGTGGTTTAGGACCATGGGGCACATGTCTGACCTCTTCAGAACTGGTTTTCTGTTGTTGATATTGTGTATGGTGACAGTTACCCTTTATTTTTGTGGCTTTGGTTTTGTGGGGTTTTTTAAATAGTTCCCCTTTGTGAAGCTGATAAACGTCAGATATGGCTGACCCTGTGTGGCTCTTGCTCTTTTTATACTCCTAGTGCTGGTGAGTGATCCCCAGTCTGAACACCCTTGCCAGGCTGATCTATTTTGTTTGTTCAGTTTTGGGGGTATCAGAGTAAGGCTAGCCACACAGAAAGTTAGGAAATAGTCTCTTCTCCTTTACTTTTGTAAAAATTTGGAAAGGATTGACATGACTTCATCTATAAATATTTGGTAGAAATCCCCAGAAGAGCCATCCAATATAAGACTTTTCTTTCTGGGAAAATTTTTAATACTAATGCAATCTTTTTAATTTGATGTAGGTCTCTTAAGCTCTTCTATTTCTTTTTGAGTCTTAAACCTATGATGTTATATGTTCAAGCTTACTCATAAGATAAATGCAAATTAAAACTTGCTGTTATGTGTCGTTGAGTGAACTATGACTCATAGCAACCCTATGCACAATAGCTCTGAATTCTGCTCTATCTTTAGCCAGTCTCACTGTCTCCAATACACTCACCCTCATTACCCCAGTTACTGCATCAATCCATCTCATCCAGGTTCTTCCTCTCCTGCTCTGTCCTTTGACCCTTCCTTCTAAGTATGATACCCTTCTCCAAAGACTGGTCCCTCCTGGCTACATGCCCAAAATATGTAAGACAGAGTCTCAAAATCCTTGCCTCCAAGGAGCAGCTTGGTTTCACCTTCTCCAGGATAGATCTCTTAGTTCTCTTGGCAGTATATGTTATGTTCAGTGCTCTTCTCTAGTACCACAATTCAAAGACATCAGTTCTTCTTCTATCATCCTTTGTAGTTGTCCAACGCTCTAATGCATAGCAAGTAATTACGAAAATCCTGGCCTGAATTAGGAGCACCTTCGTTTCTAGACTGACATCCTTGCACTTTAGCACTTTTGCTATGTCCCTTAACAGCATATTTTCCTAATGCAATTCATCTTTTTTATTTCCTGACTCCTGGTGCTGAGACTGTGGAACCAAACAAGCCAAAATTGTTAACTATACTGCAATAAAATTTCTCAGCTTTCAGACTGACTATTGAAAATCTGTGATAACATGTTAACAAAGCTTGTGTAAACAAGCCACTGTCATGCATAGCTAGTAGGAGTGCAAGTTGGCACAATCCTTATTGGGGGAATGTAACAATCTCTAATGCTTTATGAAAGTTCCTGGGTGCTTTGAATGAGTAGTAAGTGACAAGTTTATGGTTCATACTCACTTGGAGGTATTTTGGAAGATAAGTCTTGAGGTCCCTTTTAAAAGATCACAGCCTTGAAAACTTAAGAAGCAGTTCTATTATGTCTACATGGGGCTATCCTAAGTTAGAACTGACTCAGTGGCAACCAACAATACCACTTCTAGGAATTTATATTAAAGACATGTCTCCAACAATATGAAAATAAATCTGCCCTAGGTGTTCTTTATGCATTGCTTAAAATAAAAAAAATTAAAACTAAATATCCATACACAAAAAGAGTAGCTCTAGTGACTTTGTCTGCAGAAGTTGTAAAGCTAACCCAAAGGTCACGCCTATCTGGTGCTATGATGCTATCAGCCACTGTACAAGCGAAAATGTGCAGTCTCTTCTCATGTGACTCACAGCCTTGGAAACCCAGTGGAAAGTCAGGTAGGAGTTGGTTCCAACCCATACGCAAGGCGAGATTGACAAGTAGCGCATCTCCGTGTTACAGTGAAGTACAATGCAGAAATGAAAAAAAGGGGAAAAAAGTGACATGCAGTTCAAATCACTGGCTGCTCCATAGGAAATGGATGGGCAGTCTCCTCCCATGCAGCTTACTGCCTCTGAAAACTCACTAGAGAGTCAGCTGTATGCCGGTTCTGACTCCACGGCTTACAATACTAAACAACAAATCTATTAAGTTAATAAAGCAAAGCACATGGTATGTTATCTTTCATAGAAAATAGGAAAATATGTTTTAAAATAATTTATCCTATTTTTATTGTTGCTAAAAACATAGATGGCAAA
The DNA here is from genome assembly GCF_000299155.1 of Elephantulus edwardii. Classification (NCBI taxonomy): domain Eukaryota; kingdom Metazoa; phylum Chordata; class Mammalia; order Macroscelidea; family Macroscelididae; genus Elephantulus; species Elephantulus edwardii. Next base: position 7,948,457 of record NW_006399813.1, read on the forward strand.
CAAAACGTATTAACAATGTTTGCATGCACAGTTCGATAAGGTTGATTACACTTTTCATGTTGTGCAGCCACTTTTACCCTTTTTTCTGAGTTGTCACTTTATCATTAGCATAATGGTGTTGCCCCCTGAATTAACTATCTAATCTTTATAACTTCTGTTGTTGATTTAGGGAGCTCTTGTTCTGTCAACCCAAAGACAGGCAACTTTATTACACCAATGGTGCTGTACAGAAGAAAGAGGAACCGTCTTCTCCTATATGATTTAAAGTCTCTGAAAACCTGGAGGGTCAGCTATGAGTTGGTTCTGGTTCCACAGCAATAACTTTGAGTTCTTGGCTTGTTAATGTGATCCCATACACATAGATCTTAAAAGAGCACAATACACAAGACATACAGTCTCAACTCAACTCATTGCCACTAATTTGGGATTGATTCATGGCTTTACCTTCCAGCAGCCAGAAATCAAAGAGGAGGAGTGTGTCCATCTTTATCCCACAGAATTACTGGTAGATTCAAACAGCCAGAGAAGGATGGCCTCTGGGTTAGTAGTATGAACTAAACCAACCTAAAGTATTGTTTGAGTTTAAGAAGATTCCGGAGGACATTTTTTTTAAATTTACGGTTTATAGATTACGTTAGGGCAATGTTGTGGGAATATATAGCCTCCATGACTCAAAAAAAATTCTAGATTCCATGAGCATCTGAATTTGCCCCACTGTGATCAGGATTCTTCAACAAAAGAAAAAGATATGCTTATCTGCTCATTTGGACAAAAAGAAATAGAGAGATAAGTGAGAAACTTTTGAAATTTTGAATCTATAGGGGTTGGTGATGTTGCTATTGTGTACTACTGAGTTGGAACCAATCCATAGCTGACCATCCAGAAGGTTTTCAGAGGCAATAAATCACATGGAGGAGACTGGCCATCTTTCTTCCATGCAAGTTGAGAAGCAGTTCTTTACCCTTAAGCCACCTGACCTGCGCTGTGCAAGACATGACCTACAATGTAAAAGACCTGACCTGTGCCTGGAGCATCATCATCACTGGAGAGCAGAGAGATGAGTGGGCAGAAATGACTGGAGGCCTGAGCCATCATATCTAAAGTTAGATGGGGGAGCAAAAAGGGATTGTTGGAAGGGCAAGGCAAGAGGATGGAGAGGTGCACTGGCAGGTCAGGGGAGGGGAGATGGGACCGCAAAACAGTAATGAAGTGTGGAGGGCAAAATACCAACACCAAATCTATCTGCTAGTTTTATAAGAAGAAGTGTCCTTCATCTGCTCCTTGGGGTAGAATGCTTGTCTATCAGATACTGTACTAAAGGTAAACATCCAAATTAAGATAGAATAAGAAGAAGGATTGATCATCCACTCCCAAAATAACAGGCCTTCAAAAATGTTATGAACAATAGAGCAGACTTAGACTAGTAGATATGGCACCAGAGGCTGAGCCCTTATATTGAGAAACACAAATAAAGAGGAACAGTTGCAAACAGGCACTAGTGATTGGAACATGGGCTATAAGAAGTATGAATGTAGGAAAACTGGACATTGTTAAAGAAGAAATGGAATGCATAGATATTTACATACTGTGCATTGGTGAGCTGAGATGGATTGGCACGAGCCATTTGACTCAGATAATCATATCCTCTACTATGCATGAAATGAAAAAGTGAAGAAAAATAGGTCACATTCATAGCCAAAAATCCGATATTTAGATCCATCTTCAAATACAATGTTGTAACAAGATAATAGCTATATGCACACAAGGAAGGCTTGTTAATACCACTATCATTCAAATATGTACCACTAGAACCAAAGATAACCCTTCACATCTGCCAAGTCCCTTCAGAAAATATCTTCCATTGTCCTTCACATCTGCCAAGTCCCTTCAGAAAATATCTTCCATTGTCCAACCCATGATCTGACAGCTTGTATCTTAAGCTCTCTTGGCTTCTGTGATTCCAAACACGTCAACTGCTGACATTTTTTTTTCTTTTGACCAATGTCTGTTAAGTTTAGTTGTACTGTCTCCAAGGGAAGGTGGCGTGTCCTGTAGAACTCCTGTGTAGATTATGTTTTCCTTTCTCCCACCGGTTTTTCTGTGTACCTGAAAGATGCCTCCTCGCAATTGTCTGAGGTGACTTTCCCCAGTGCGCAGCTTCCCGGCTTCCCTTCCGCCCAGGAGCATGTTCTCCCGCCTGTTTTTCTGTGTGCCTGGAAGATGCCTCTTCGCAATTGTCTGACGTGACTTTCCCCAGTGCACAGCTTCCCGGCTTCCCTTCCGCCCAGGAGCACCTTTCTGAAGGGACTTGGCAGATGTGAAGTGTTATCCTGGTGGTGGGTGGAGCTGGGAAGTAAGTGGGTCAAGGCACTGGGCTAGGTAGGGGTGGGGTCAACACTGTAACTAATGCTTAACTC
>NW_006399813.1:7953878-7958051 GCF_000299155.1 Elephantulus edwardii
GAGGGGAAGACCCTCTATGAGATGGATTGATTCGGTGACTGGGGTAATCGGGATGGGTGTGTCAGAGGCGGTGAGGTTGGCATAGGATAGGGCAGGGTGTAGGGCTGTTATGCATAGGGTCGCTATGCGTCACAAATGACTCGACGGCACATAACAACAACAACAGAACCAAAGAGGAGGAAATAGAAGATTTCTACCAAGTTTTACAATTGGTAGAAATCTAACATGCAACCAAGAATCATTAGTAATAATTGATGACTGGGATGTAAAAGTTGAAAACAAAGAAAAGGGATCAATAGTTGGAAAATATCCATATCAGGGTTATAGTTTGGGGGTTCATCCAGCCTCCATGGCTTGAAAAAAAAAAATCTAGGTTCCATGAGCATTTGAATTTTCCCCATTTTGATCAGGATTCTTCAACCAAAGAAAAAGACATGCTTATCTGATCATTTGATCAAAAAGAAATATCAGAAAGATAAGCTAGAAACTTCTGAAATTAGATACCTATAGAGGTTGGTGATATTGTTGTATACCGTTGAGTTGGAATAGACCCATAGCTGTACAGACTGTATGACTCTGTGGTACATAACAACAGCAGTCGGAAAATGTGGACTTGGTAATTGAAATGAGGATGGAGATAGAATGACAGAATTTCATACAATCACAATCAATGATTTATTCATTGCAAATACCTTTTATTAAAAAAATACAAATGGTGACTTTACAGATGGACCTTAGCTGATAGACTATACAGGAATAAGACAGATCACATCAGGAAAAATCATTGGAGAAGTTCAATATCAGCTGTGAAAACTAGGCCAGGGGCTGACTGTGGAACAGACCATCAATTACTCAACTGTAAATTCCATTTTTTCTTCTTTTTTTAAAAAAGAGCTCTGGTGGCCTAGTAACAAGAAGCTGCACTTCAAGCCTGAAGGTATACTTATGAGGCCACCAGCTATTCCATGGAAGAAGGATAGGCAATCTCTTCCATTGCAATTAACTGCCTCTAAAAACCCACCAGAAGGCCAGGTATGGGTCGGTTCTGATGCTGCAGTACACAACAACAAGTTCAAATTGAGGCTGGAAAAAATGAAAGCAATTTCCCAAGAACCAAAATATGATCTTGAGACTACCCCACCTGGTTTTAAAAACCATATCAAGAACAGGTTTGAGGCCTTGAACACAGATGAATAAAGACCATATGAGCTGTGGGAGGATATCAAGAATATCATCAATGAAGAATGAAAAAGGTCATTACAATGACAAAGAAAGGAGAAAAGACCAAGACGGATATCAGAAAAGGCTCTGAATATTGCATATTCATATGCCGAGGAGCTGAATCAGAGAGAAGAAATCATGAAGGTAAGCAGCTGAACAGTAAATTTTGAAGGGCAGCTTGAGAAAACAAAATATTATGATGAAATGTGAAAATCAAAAGGGATGAACTCACTTAGCATTTCTCAAGCTGAAGGAACTGAAGAGCAAATTCAAGCCTTGAGTTACAGTACTTAAAGATGCTATGGGCAAAATATTTAATAACGCAGGAAGCATCAAAAGAAGATGAAAGGAGTATCCAGAATCACTGTACCAAAAAAATTATCTGGCACAGATAAATTTTCAGGAAACAACATATGTTCAAGAGACAATGGTGATGAAGGAGGGAGTTCAAGCCACTCCAACAGAATTGTCAAGAAACAAGGCCCCCAAACTTGATGGAATACCAATCAATATATTTCAACAAACACAGGCAGCCGTGGATGTACTAGGGTGGTGCTGAGAAATCAAGTAGCTACCCAGTCAATGACTGGAAGAGATCCGTATTTATTTCCATTCCCCCAAAGAGTATGATCCAATAAAATGTGGAAATTATTGAACAATACCACAAATATCACATGCAAGCAAAATACTACTGATGACTATAAAAAAAAATAACCAGAGAGAACTTTCAGAAATACAAGCTGGTTTTAGAAGAGGCTGTGGCACTAGGGATACCATTGTCAACGTCAGGTGGAACTTCGTTGAAATTGAAGAGTATCAGAAGGATGTCTATTTGTGTTTTATTGACTAGACAAAGGCATTTGACTGTGTGGATCACAACAAGTTATGGTTAACCTTGAGAAGAGTGGGAATCCCAGGACCCTTGATCATGGGAAATTTATACTTAGGCTATAAAGCAGTCATAAGAGCAAGGAAACACTACATGGTTCAAAAAAAGAAAGGAGTACATCAAGGATGTGTTCTTTATACCTTTTCAATCTATTTGCAGAAGAGATCATTGAGGAGGCTGGACAATATGAGGAGGAATGTGGCATCAGGGTTGGAGGAAGACTTATTACCAGCCTGCACTGTGTAAATGCCACAGTCATACTTGCTGAAACTGAGGAGGACCTAAAGCGTTTGCTGCAGAACATCAAGGACTGAAGTCTTCAATTTGGATTGAAGCTCAACATCAAGAAAACAAGGATTCTCATCACTGGGCCAATTGGCATTATCATGACGGATTAGTTTGAGATTGTTAACAATTTCATTCTGCTTGGATTCACAATCAACACTCTTGGCATCAGCAGCCAAGAAATCAAAAGATGAGTTGCATTAGGAAAGTCTGATGTCAAGGACCTCTCCAGAATGCTGAAGAGCAATGATGTCAGTCTAGAGAATAAGGTATGCCTAATTCAGGCCATAGTCTTTTCAATTACTTACTATGTATGTGAGAGCTGGGCCAAGATTAAGGATGACAGAAGAATTGATGCCTTTGAATTGTGGTACTGGAGAAGAACACACCATGGACTGCCAAGAGAACAAACAGTTCTGTCCTAAAGAGGGTGAAACTAGGTTGCTCATTGGAGGTAAGGATTTTGAAACTCTACCTCACATACTTGGGGCATTTTACTAGTTCTTGAAGAAGGACATCATGCTTAGAAGGGCGGAGGGTGAAAGCAGGAGGAGACCCTGGATGAGATGGAGTGACACAATGACTATGATAATGGGGGCATGTGTGTGAGACTGAGCTTGGATCAGGACAGGATGGAATTCAGAGGTATTGTTCATAGATAGGGTCACTATATGTTGTAGTTGACTACTCAGTGGCACATAACAACAGGGGTGTGTGGAAATGGAATAGAAAAGAGTGGTATTAGAAATGATAGAGAAATACTTTTCTGAGCATATCTTACTAAACCTAGAGTTTGGAACTCTATTAGTATTTAACATATTTTAAAAAATCAAAGAAGATGAAGACAAATCAAAATGTTATGGAAAATGAGACTAATTAGTCTAATTACATTTCAAATTAATAACATAACTAACCTCAGTAATTTTTAACACATCAATTCTGTGTTCATACTACCAGCTTAAAAACAAAGCAAAAAGTGTAAATGAGTACATTTCCTTTTCACTATACAATGAGTTAGTAATTCTAAACCTACTTCCTGTGTAGTCTAGGGTTAAGAATAGATAAATATATTGTAAATTTTGTGTTGGGAGCTAGATGTATCACTATTGAAGAGTGGAAGGGAGGAAGGATAAATTGAATTCTGTGGTGTTGGGTTGGAACTAGAAATGCTGGTATGACTTACCAATTTAGTTATAAATAAAGAGAGGAATGTATTTGAGATAAAGCAAAATGTAAAAACTCACATTCAGTTGATACTGATTCTTAGCAACTCTACATAAGCACAGAGCAGAACCGCCACATAGGGGTTTGAAGTCTGTAACTCTACACAATCTGAGTACAATGTCTTTATTCCAATGAAGCTGGTGGGTTTGAACCATCAATTTGAACTGGTGAATTCAGTTGTGAGCATTTTGGTGAATGATTGATCATTTTAACCACTGTATAATCAGAGTTCCTTTGAAAGGGAATATAAGTAATAAGAGCGTATACACTCCAACAGCAATAAACATACTAAGCATTACAATTTTGGTTTCTAAACATCAACTAAAAATAATCAGAACAACTTGAAGAAATGGAAAGTTCCATGGCTGGGCCCATGAAAGTAGAAGGTGAGCTGGGGGTATTTGCTTTGCAAGAAAAAAAGAAAGTGTTCAAAGAATAGTGGAAATGATAGAGAAGATATTTTAAGGGCCTTGAGGCTGTACACTGGGTACATCAGGGACAATTAAACCTTAAAGTAAATAGTAATAATAATAATAATAATAATAATAATAATA
>NW_006399813.1:7958306-7975784 GCF_000299155.1 Elephantulus edwardii
TAATCCACTCTGCAACCCTCATTGCATACTCCTACGATAAAAATAATGCCCTAAAATATGTGTGTAATGTAATTTTTTAAAAAAAATATATAAGTCCACATTGATTTTTTAAAAAAAAATTATCTAGATTTTTAAAAAAACAAAAATATATGTATTAATGGGAAGAGAAAAGGTTATTATTTGTCACTGAATTCTAATTGATAAAATAATTGATTGATGTAGGAAAAGCATCACTTGGCAACCATTTTAGTACCAATCAAGTCAGGCAAGAATCACTAAAAAACCCAAACCCACTGCTTTCACAATTATTTCAATTCACAGCAAGCCTACAAGCCAGATTATAATTGCTGCATCTGATTTCCGAGTCTCTATGGACATGAACTGCCACATAGTTCTTCCACAGAGCAACTGGTGGATTCAAACTGTGAAACTTCTTGTTAGCAGCCAAGTTTTTATCCACTACACCACCACGGATCCCTTCTTCCAGAAGTCAGTTCAAGTTTACAGCAACCCTACAGGACAGAACAGAACTGCTCCATACAGTGTTTCCAAGGCGGTGAGCTTTACAGAAGCCTGCTTCAGTTCTCTCCTGTGGCTCTGCTGGTGAGTTCAAACCACCTCTGGTTAGCAGCTGTGCCCTTTAACCACTCTACTGCCAGGGCTCCACAGCCTAAATTTGACTAATTAACTAACCACTGTGGTCAAGGTCATTTGAACTCACAGTGACCTCACATCTAGTTTCTAAGGTTGTAAATCTTTATGACAGGAGACTGCCATCTTTCATTTTGCAATTCAACGTATAACACACACCACCACCAGGGTTCTTTACGCTAAAATTGTTGTCGTTGGTTACTGTTGCATCAAACTTGACGTGTGGCTTGACCCTTCAGCAGATTTTCAGAGACTGTAACTCTCTTGAGAAGAGATTCCCCATCTTTCTCCCAAGGAGGAGCTGGTAGATTTGAACTATTTGGCATTGAGATGAGAGCCAACTCTTACCCACTAGACCACTATAGCTCCCTATGCCAAAATTAATGGATCAGAATGTTAAATTTTTTAAATGATATTTTATTTTAAAAAAAACTAAATTCTTACATAGTTTCTAAGTATTTCCCCACATGCCATAGCCTGGCTTGCTAAAAATGAGGAGAACCTGAATCACTTGCTTAAAAAGTTCAAGGACTGCAGTCTTCAATATGGATTACATCTTAACATCAAGAAAACAAAAATCTACTGGACCAATAGGCAACATCATGATATATGGAGAAAAGGTTAAAATTGTCAACAATTTCATCTTGCTTGGATTCGTAGTTAACACCCTTGGTGCCAGCAGTGAGGGGTCCAGGGAACATTGGGAAAGTCTGCTCTCAGGGATCTCTTCAAAGACCTGAAGAGCATCATGGCTTGATTCAAGCCACAGCTGGACAGTGAATAAGGATAACAGATTGAGTTGTGGTGTTGGAGAAGAGTACTGAATATCCCATGGACTGATAAAAGAGCACTTATGTCTTGGAGAAAGTGCAACAAGAGTGCTCCTTGAAGTCAAAGATGGTAAAGCTCCATATGTCCCATATTTTGGGCATGTTGTTAGAAGAGGCTATTCCTTGCAAAGAGACATCATGCTTGGAAAGGTCATCAGAGAGGAAGACCCTCAAAGAGATGAACTGATGCAGTATCTTCATCAATGGACTCAAATGTGTCAAGGATGGTAAGGATGGTGCAGTGTGGGACAGAGTTAAGATCTATTGTCCATAGGGTCTCTATAAGTCATACTCAGCTTGACAGCACTTAGCAACCACAAGGAAAAACTAGGGATGTCTGGTGGCCTAGTGGTAAGGAGTTGCTCTGCCAACCCAAAGTCAGGCAGTTCCAGTCCACCAACTGCTCTGTAAGATAAAGATAGACAATCTCCTCCTGTGCAATTTAAAACCTCTACAAATCTACAGGAGGGTCAGTTATGAGTCAGCTCCAACTCAACAGTGCAGAGCAATAACAACAACAATGAAAAAATAGTAATTTTGAAATAGAGAAAGCTAAAAAAATAAAATAAAATAGAGAAAACTGGTAGAACAGTGATCAAAAGTTAACACCAGTTGTTATTGTTGTTATGTGCCATCGAGTCACTTGTGACTCATAGCGACCCTATGTACAACAGCCCTAAACCCTTCTTCTGTCCTGTGCCAATCGCACTGTCTCTGACACTCCCATCCAGATTATCCCAGTCACTGAATCAATCCACCTCATAGAGGGTCTTCCCCTCCTGTGCCGTCCCTCCACCCTCCCAAGCATGATGTCTTTCTCCAAGGACCGGTCTTTCCTCACAACATGTCCAAAGTATGTTAGACGGAGCCTCAGAATCCTTGCCTCCAAGGAGCCACCCAGTTTAACCCTTTCCAGGACAAATCTGTTTGTTTTCCTAGCAGTCCATGGTATTCTCAATACTCTTCTCCAGCACCACAGCTCAAAGGCATCAATTCTCCTTCTATCCTCTTTGGTCATTGTCCAACTCTCTGATGCATAACAAGTGATTGCGAAGACCATGGCCTGTATCAAACGCACCTTAGTACCTTAGTCTCCAGAGAGACACCATTGCTCTTCAGTACATTGGAGAGGTCCCTAACAGCAGGCTTTCCCATGGCAATGCGCCTTTTAATTTCCTGGCTACTGGTGCCAAGAGTGTTGACTGTGGAGGCAAGCAAACTAAAGCTGTGTACAATCTCAATCTCTTCACCATCCATCCTGATGCTGCCAGTTGGTCCTGTGGTGAGAATCTTTGTCTTCTTGACATTGAGCCTCAATCCATATTGGAGGCTGCAGTCCTTGACACTCTGCAGCAGGCGCTTCAGGTCCTCTTCAGTTTCAGCAAGCAGGGTTGTGTCATCCGCATAACGCAGATTGTTGATAGATCTTCCACCAATCTTGACCCCACATTTCTCCTCATAGAGCCCAGCCTCCCAGATAATCTGTTCTGCATATAGGTTGAAAAGGTATGGAGATAGGATGCATCTCTGGCATATGCCCTTCCCAATTTTGAACCATGCAGTGTTCCCTTGCTCTGTTCTGACAACTGCCTCCTGGTCCAAGTATAGGTTTCGCATTAGAACAATCAAGTGTTCTGGGATTCCCATTCTTCTCAGAGTCAGCCACAGTTTGTTATGATCCACACAGTCAAATGCCTTTGCATAGTCAATGAAACACAGATAGACATCCCTCTGGTATTCTCTGTTTTTAGCTAAGATCCATCTAACATCAGCTACAATATCCCTAGTACCACGACCCCTTCTAAACCCAGGCTGGACTTCTGGTAGTTCTCTGTTGATGTGCTGTTCCAGTCATTTTTGGATCATCTTCAGTAAAATCTTGCTTGCATGTGAAATCAGTGAGATTGTTCTATAGTTGTAAATAGAACAAACTCTTAACACCCGTAATAGGATAAATATACATTATGTGCCTCTTGACCTAATGTACTAAAAAAAAAGAGACAAGATCCCTTTGATGGTAAGGATCCTTCTTAAAATCAATCCCTCTTTCTTTGCCATTGAGTCAGAATTCATTCACTAATGACCCTCCACTGTGTTTCCAAGGATGTCAGTCACGCAGAAGGGACCTGCCCATCAGCCTCCCAAGAATGGACTGGTAGATTCAAACTAACAGACAGACACCATCTAGGGGTTAACAGTGTGACTCCCTAAACACTAGGCTACCGGAGCTCCCTAAAACAACTAACCTGAATCCAACCAGGGGCAAACATCAAAGTCAAATTTGGGAATGTGTGGTACCAGCTTCCAAGATGGCCCTACAACCTTCCCACTCAGACTGAAAAGTACAGACTTGTGGATCTGATGTTGTTGTTGCTATGCGCCATCAAGTTGCCTATCACTCACAGGGACCCTATGTATATCAACTCTGAAGTGTGCCCTGTCCTGAGCCAATTCTCATCATCTCTGACAGACTTAACCCCATTTCTCCAGCCATTGAGTCAATCCATCTCATCCTGTGTCTTTCTCTCCTGTACTGTCCCTCGACCCTTCCAAACATGATGTCCTTCTCCAAAGACTAGTCCTTCCTGGCCACATGCCCAAAGTAGATGAGACAGAGCCTCAAAATCCTTGCCTCCGGGGAGCAGCCTGGTTTCTCCCTCTTGAGGACAAACCTGTTCATTCTCCTGGCAGGCCATGGTATGTTCAAAACTCTTACTGTAAATACAACAAAGTGTGACTTCTGAGACAAGGTAAAAAAAAACAACTGTGCCTTCTGCCATTCTTTTTTGCCCTGGAGGAAGTCAATTACAACGTCATTCATTTGAGTGTCTGATATTCAAACAACTTTATGGTGGAGCTAACATGGTAAGGAAATGAGACATCTATCCAACAGCCATGAGAGTGAATCATCTTAGAAGTGAGTTCTCCGTGCCTAGTCAAGCCTTGAGATGGCTGTAGCTCTAATTGATAACCCTGGCTCAAGACTCTAACTTGAAATCACCCAGTCAAGATGCTTGCAAATTTCTTAGCCGCAGAAAATGTGTGAAATAAGTGTTCGGTCTTGGTTTAAGCCATCCACTCACAGATGTGTGCACTGCTGTCAAGTTCTGACTCATACTGAGTCTCCACCAGGCTACTGAGGCTGTATTATTTATACAAGAGGAGAATGTCCATCTTTCTTCTTTAAGGTTGCTAATTGATTTGAACCACCAGAGATGCTCGGCCTTTTGGTTAGCAGCACAACACCCTATGGTCTATAGCTCCCTTTAAGTCACTTCTTGTTATTATTGAATACTGTGGAGTGAGAACTGAGCACATTTTCAGAAGCAGTAAACCATACAGGAAAAGATTATCTATCTTTCTGCCATAGAGCAGCTGGTGGATTTAAGCTGCATGCCTTCAGGTTGGCAACACGATTCCTTACCATTAAGCCACCAGAGTTTGTTTTTTGGGTTTTTTTTTCCTTCATGGAAAATGCAATTTACTAGAGGAAACAAATGTTAAAGATCATTTAAAATTAAAAAAAATATGGAACTCTTCACGAATTTGCGTGTCATCCTTGCGCAGGGGCCATGCTAATCTTCTCTGTATCGTTCCAATTTTAGTATATGTGCTGCCGAAGCGAGCACCACCAGAGTTTTTTTTAAAGTCACTATATTGCTATTGTTGTTGTTGCTGCTGTTAGGTGCCGTCAGGTAAAGTATGATTCATAGTGTCCCTGTGAACAAAATATCTGAACCCAGTCCTGTCCTGTGCCAACCCCACACTTTCTGACACAAAAAAAGCCCATTGCAGCAGTCACCATGTCAATCCACCTGGTTGAGGGTCTTTCTCTTCTTTGCTGACCCTCCACCCTTCCCAGCATCATGTCACTCTCCAAGGTATAGCACCTCCTAGTAATATGTCCAAAGTATGTGAGGCAAAGCCTCATGATTCCTGCCTCCAAAGAGCCCTCCAGCTGCACTCTCTCCATGATATGTCTGTTCATTCTCTTGGCTGCCCAAGAATGCTCAGTGATCTTCTCCAACACCACAGCTCAAAGGCGTCGATTCTTTTCCTGTCGTCCATATTCATATTCCAGGTCTCAGATGCATAGTAATCAGAAAGACTATGGCCTGAATCAGACTCACCTAAGTCCTCAAACTACTCCTCAATAATTAGGAAGGGTCCCTAACTACAGATTTTCCCAGTGCAATAAATCTTCTTATTTCCTGGCTTCTCGTACCAAAGGTGTTAATTGTGGATCCAAGCAAGATGAAGCTGTTGGCAATTTCAATCTCCTCTCATGACAGTTTCAATCCTTCTCTTCTCAGTTTCAATCATTCATCACGACACTGCCTATTGATCCAGTGGTAAGGATCTTGATATTGAGATGCAGTCCATACTGAAGGCTGCATTCCTTGATCTTCTGCAACAAGTGCTTCAAGTCCTCCTCACTTTCAGCCAGCAAGAGTGTGTCATCTGCATAACACAGATTATTGATGAATCTCCCTCCAATCCTGATTCCACATTCCTCTTCATAGAGTCCAGCTTCTCGGATAATTTGCTTAGCATATACATTGAACACGTGGGGAGATAGAATACATCCTTGGGGTATTCCCTTCCCAATTTCCAAACCATGCAATTCTCCTCTGATCCATTCACACAACAGCCTCCTGATGCAGATATAAGTTCCCCATAAGCACAATCAAGTGTTTGGGACTCTCATTCTTCTCAAAGTCGGCACAACTTGTCATGATCCACACAGTCAAAAGCCTTTGTATAATATAAATTCTTCTTGTATTCCTTAAATCACTACTTCTTAGTAATTTGTTACACTATAACAGATAATTAATTTAAGGATAATATTCTTCTTGTTCTTGTTGTTGCTGTTATGTGCTGTCAAATCAGAAATTACTCATGGCTGACCCTACAGGGGGTTTTCAAAGGCAGTAAATTCCATGGGAGGACATTGCCTATCTTCCTCCCATGGATTTGAACTGTATACCTTTGAGTTGACAACATGACCTAGTTTACAGGCCACCAGAGAGAGAGTTTACAAGAATAACAACCAGGTATTCTTCAAAAATATCAAGATCATGAAAGACAAAAAAGACTGAGGTTCATTTTCAAATTAAAGGATAATGGGGGAGGGGGGACAAGAAAAAGAAGAACAAAGCCATAACAACCAAATCTAGCATTTGTGGGAAGTCAAATTTCATGCTAAATATTTATAATAAACCAAATGCCGTATCAGGAAGGAGGTTTGGAAACAAGCTGGAATTCATCCTGAAGCACTAAGGCAAACCTTAAATGTTTATAGGAGTAGGCACTAAGACAAACCTTAGGTGTTTACACCATTCTTGTATTGTATTTGTTAACCCCTCCCTCCTGAGTCAAGTACAAGGTTTTCAATAGAAAGAGCTTAGCTTCATTTGCATAGAATTCTCTTCACAGTTTGCTCCCTCACAATTTTCAATAAAGGCACAGGGAAGCTGAGATCTGTGCTTCAGTCGTTCAAGAACTGTTAGCCTCTTGCTTTGCCTCTTTTACTTATACATTCTTGGTGTTCTGTATCAATATTAATACTAATTAATATACTTTACCCTCGGTCTACAACAAGCATTGAACTGTGGAGCGGTCTTAAACGAAAAGAAAAAGGGTTGGATTTTTTTTTCTAGGCAGAACAGATCATCTAGGAGGCTGGGCTGTATGAGGAGGAATGTGGCATTAGGATTAGAGGAAGATTCATCAACAGCCTGCATTATGCAGATGACACAACCCTGCTTGCTGAAACTGAGAATGACCTGAAATATTTGCTGCTGCAGAAGGTCGAGGACTACATCCTTCAATATAGATTGAAGCTCAACATCAAGAAAACAAAGATTCTTACCACTGGGCCAATTGGCAGCATCATTATAGATGGTGAAGGGATTGCATCATTATGCATGGTGAAGAGATTGAAATTGTTAACAATTTTAGTTTGCTTGGTTCCACAATCAACACTCTTGGTACCAGCATCCAGGAAATCAAGAGACGAATTGTGTTGGGAAAGTCAGCTGTGAGGGACCTCTCCAGAGTACTGAAGAGCAATGACATCTGGCTAGAGATTAAGATGTGCCTGATCCGGGCCACAGTCTTCGCAATTGCATGCTATACATCAGAGAGCTGGACAATGACTAGGGGTGATAGAAAAATTGATGCCTATGAGCTGTGGTGCTGGAGAAGAATGTTGAATATACCATGGACTGCTAGGAGAACAGGTTCGTCGTAGAGAGGGTGAAGCCAGGCTGCTCCTTGGAGGCAAGGATTCTGAAGCTTTGTCCGACATACTTTGGGCCTGTTTCAAGAAGGGACCAGTCTTTGGAAAGGGACATCATGTTTGGGAGAGTGGAGGGACGGTGCAGGAGAGAAAGACTCTAGATGAGATGAATCGATTAAGTGGCTAGAGTAATGGGAGTGGGTGTGTTGGAGACAGTGAAGTTGGCACAGGATAGAGCAGGGTTTAGGGCTCTTGTACATAGGGTCACTATGAGTTGCAAGCAACTCAATGGAACATAACAACAACAACAACATAATGGTTTGGGTTTTTTTGTTTTTCTTTTGTTGTGGACTTTCACTTGTTTGGTATCTAATATAGTTTGTATCTTAGATTAAGCATTGTATCAATGTTAATGTCCTGTATTTGATTGATATACAGTAATTATAGAAGATATACCTTGTTTTAAGGTATATAAGATAGGTTTTGTTTTAAGGTTTATAGGATATATCTTGTTTTAAGGAAATAACACACTGAAGTATTGAGAAGAGGTAGAATCATACTTGAAATTACTATATATCAAATTATTTCAAAGCAATAATGATACAATTCTAAATATTTAATCCTATATGTTAGTTCCTGTGTAGTACAAATAGTTAAGTGCTCAACTACCCAAAGGTTGGTGGTTCAGAACCAGCCAGAAATGAGGAGTCTTGGAAAATGGTCTTGGAGATCTCCTTCTGAAGTCGACAGCTTTGAAAACTGTACAGAGATATTCTACTCTGTATATACAGCATCCCAATAATTGGAATTAACTTACAGCAACTATATATATATAATGCCTTTGAGCCGTGATGTTGAAGAGTGCTCTGTCATGGAGAAAGTGCAACCAGGGTGTTCCTTTGAGGCAAGGATAGCGAAACTTTGTCTCTTAGACTTTGGGCATGTGGTCAGGAGGGGTCAGTTCTTGGACAAAGACATGATGCTGGGAAAGGCAGGGGGTCAGAGGGGAAAAAAAGAAAGACTCTCAACAAGATGGATTGACACAGTGGTTATACCAATGTGCTTTAGCCTATCAGAGATCCTGTGGGTGCTGCAGGATAGGTCAAGATTCAGATATGTTGCTCATCAAATAGTAGTCGACTAGAAGGCCACTAACAAGAAGAAGTATGCGTAGATAGGTGTACATGAGTAGACAGTGTCATGGTCTGTAGAGAGTTGCACGGCTCACCCGACAGGGGCGCTGTTCCAGCAGTTCGCACGCGCCCATGGCTCCGCCCCAGAAAGCCGGGCAATCCCTCTGCAAACCCACTGGAGGATCAGCTATGAGTCGATTCTGACTCCATGACAATGAGCTAGTTTTGTTAGGAGATAATGATAAAGAACTTAAGGGTATAGTGACAGCATTTAACTAATGGAGGATAGGCATATGGGGATTCTCTGTGCAATTTTTACTTTACTGTGTTTACATCAATATAATGAGGATAATAGAAGCCTTGCCTCCTGTTCATAGGTTTCCCTTCGAAGTAAACAAGTTTTGAATGCTTAGATCTCAGAGAGGGTAGTGAAGTGGATTGAGGAAATACAATCCAGAATCCTACAAATAGAAGGCTATGGAAATAGATGTGAGTTGAACAGAACAGGCCAACAGTGGCTATCTGTCAAGGTGATTGTTATTTTGTGGAAATATTTGTTCCACAGAGAGAGGGATCTATAGATGTATTGAGTTGCAAGGTCTAAAAAGTTGAAAAGCTAAGAGAGACTGAGAGAAGAGGGCGGAGTTCTTGGGCCCGCCCACCTCCTCCCGCCAGCCCCGCCCCCTCGCGGGGGCTGTGTCTGGGCCCCAAGCTGCTTGTAGCTGCATGAGCAAACCTTGCACGTGCTGTCAGACTCTATTTAAGGGCTCACCTCCCTTTGCTCGCAGCTGCCGCCTGCCTGCTACACTCTGCTCTCCCGGAGGCTCAAAGGTCTCGCTTCGCTGGAACTCCTGGGGGCATGGGAGCCATGCACCTGCTTTGGGTTTTCTTGGCTCTCATCGCGCCAGGGGTCTTAGGTGAGAAAGGAGGGGGGAATTTGGAAGTAGGGATGCGAATCTGGGGCTCAGAAGGGCACTGCCCTGCGATGCAAAGCGGGTGTCCAGAGTGAGAAAGCGAGGAGAGCGCTGGAAACATGGGAGTCCCCGAGATCTCGATCTCCGGCACCTCACTCGCTCCTTCTGGAGCCAAGACCTTCAGAATTGGAGACTGCACAACCAAGAAGTGCCATATGGCACCCGGTGTGCTCAGTCCTGTCTGGACTCCTCACGACCAGGATTCAGTTATGCCACTGGGCTGGATGTGACACTCGGAGGTCTGTGAGAGCGCCCACTGGGCACATAATCCCACAGGGCTGGTTTCTGCACACTCAGAACTGCGCTCCAACCCAGTAAAAGCCTCAGATCCTCCCACTCACTTCGCTAAAGCAGAAGAGTGTGCCTATCTGCCAGAGACGATTCTCTGATCTTTTGCACTTTGATGTGAGGTTGTTGAAGAGGTCTTGAACAGTAAATGTGTGAGGTTATTTTGAAAATTGAAGACATAACTTAGAATAACGTCTTCCTTCGTGTTATTTCTCTTCTGTGATGGGACAGGCTTTTAGAAGGACCTTTCAACATTTAACGTGGCTCCCTTTTTTTCCAGTTTGAATACTTTCACAGAAGTATAATCTTTCTGAAAGATAATATTTATTATTGTTGCTATAAAATAATATAACTTTTTAAATTACCTTCAGGGTCCAACGAATTGCTAGTTTATTAAGAGGCTTTATATTATGAATACCTCAATAACTGGGAGGGCATGGGAAAGTCATTTAACTTGCTTTTGCTTGGTTTCTTGATCTGTAAAATGAAACCAGTGATGAGCAGTATGGAATATCAAGTGAGATTAGGCAAATAACGATGACAACTGTTACTACTCATATTAGCAATGTGACTATTGCGTGGACCAGAATTTAAGCGACCACCCTCAATTAGATAAAGCATCTGGGCTGTTGCACTATGTTGATCTTATTACAATTTACTGTCTGCTATCCTGACAATGGCGTTTCTTCTGGATCTTAACGAGACACTTCCCAAAAATTCATCTGCGTTTTCTGGTCCATTTCATTTGCCTCCGTATTAACACCTTTGAACAAGCGTGTATTTCACAACACAGACATGGCTTCCACTAACATTCAGTTTTCATTTGCAATTAAAAACAAAAACAATAGCAACAGCAACAACAAAGCAACCTCAAGTGAGAGTCAAATTCTTCCGGCAGCACTGCCCTCTGAGTCTACACTGGTTTGCAGAAAATAGTCCGTCACTTTCGGAGTCACTTATACGTGAAAGGCAGGGACTACTGACCTGTCAAGTGTTGTTGCTAATGTGGTTGATTGCATTTGTTTGTTTGTTTGTTTGTCCTGTAGCTTGAACCCACATAACCACCCATGGGAAGAAAGGCTTTTCTCTATTTCCTTAAAGATTGCAGCCAAGTAAGCTTTAAGAGCTCAGTTCTGTTCTGGAGCGCATGGAGTCAGTGGCTCACTGGTCGGGGTGATGTTGTATGACCACACCCCTCTGACACCAAAATGAACCTAGGGCCCACAGTGATAACAGGTGGACCGCTCCATAGGAGGAGGGGCGATTGAGGCAGTAGTGGCATGAGTGTCCAACATCATCATCTCATGACTGGTAGTCATCAACAAACAACCCCACTTCTCCACCCACAATGAGGGTACAACTCAGGGAGTTGTAGGGCCTGCCTTTGGTCAGAGAGGAAGGTCTCTGGTTTGACCAATGAAAGAGGGGATCATTCCCTTCTGCCCCTCTGCCAGGGGATGTTTCACCAGCTGACCCCATGTGTGAGAAGGATGTGTCACCATGAGTTTCAGCATTGAGAGACACCAACTTCTCTGAAGGAGGATCAACTTGATGGCAATGAACTCTATTTAAAAACAGAAACAAGAAAAAAAGGTTATTTTAAACCATGTAATAATAACCTGTTCTGTACAAGTCAGTCTAACGCCAGCCTCCTTAAGATTTCCATTTGTAAAAAGTTTATATAGATTCCCTCCCTTTCCACATTATTCCATTTATTTGTCAAAAGTCCACAAAGGCTCCCTGTTGTTGTTGCTGTTGTTATGTGCAGTCAAGTTGCCTGTGATTTGAAACACATTTCACTGGGAAAATCTGCAGTTAAGGGACCTTTCCAAATTATTGAACAGTAATGATGTCAGTTTGAGGACTATGGTGCATCTGATTCAGGCCATGGTCTTTTTAATCTCTTGTTATGTATCTGAGAGCTTGGACAGTGAATAAGGATGACAGACAAACTGATGCCTTTGAGGTGTGGTGTTGGAGAAGAGCACTGAACATCCTATGGCTAGTTAAAAGAACAAACATCAATGTCTTTGGAAGGGTGCTGCCGAGTGGTCTTTGGAAGCCAGAATGATGAAGCTTGGCCTCAAATACTTCGGGTATGTTGCTAGAAGGGGCTACTCCTTGGAGAAGGACATGATGCAAGCAAAAGTAGCAAAAATAGCTTGGAACCCTGTCCTATCTCACTGTCTCCAAAACATCTACCTCCATTTTCCCAGTCACTGTGTCAGTCCATCTCACCCAGGTTCTTCCTCTCCTGCATTGTCCCTCCACCCTTCCAAGTATGATGTCCTTCTCCAAGGACTGGTCCCTTCTGACAATATGTCCAAAATATGTGAGACAGAGCTTCAAAAGCCTTGCTTCCAGAGAACAATTTGGTTTTCAAGTCCTTTGGAACATTATCCCACCTAAGCTTCTCACTCCCAATTTCCCATTGCTTCTCTCCCAAGTACGCATTTCTTATCTCCTTACCCACCTGTCATCTCATCCTTCTTTGCTCATGTTTTGCCCTCTCCTCTCTCCTGGCTTCTACTCCTGTTGTACACCCTCTTCAGACTGTATCTCAGCTCTCAGTCAGTTCCCACCCAAGAGCATGCTTGAGAAACACTGTTCCAGCCCACGCTCCAAAACTCATAGGTCCAGGGTATGACCCAGAAAGTGGATATTGAACAAGGACATTGTAAGATTCTAAAATAAGTGTCTGTAGGACACATTAGGGAGCTCTTGTGGCCTAGTGGTAAGAAGCTGTGCTGCAATCCCAAAGGCACACAGTTCAGACCCACCAACTGCTTCATGTGAGAAGGATGGTCAATCTCCTCCCATGCAACTAATTGCCTCTGAAAACCCACTGGAGGGTCAACTATGGGTCAGTTCCGACTCGACGGCACATGACAACACCACCACCACACTGCTATAAGTAAAGTCACATGGAGAACAAAAGTCCTTCTTTTTCCACCATTTCTCTGTCTATTCACATA
Source organism: Elephantulus edwardii (assembly GCF_000299155.1). NCBI lineage: Eukaryota > Metazoa > Chordata > Mammalia > Macroscelidea > Macroscelididae > Elephantulus > Elephantulus edwardii. The sequence goes on from NW_006399813.1 coordinate 7,971,399, forward strand.
AATTAATTCAGATTTCCCATATTTTACATTTCAGTCTTATCTTGACTGACAATTTTGCCTCACTTCTTCCTATTTGAAAAATCAAAACAATAAACCAGGAATTCCTTTATTTTCCAGTCCCTCCATCTACAAATCTATCTGCATCTAGGATGCACCTAGGAAGATTCCTACCCTTCCTCTGCTTAAAAATGCACAAAGCTTCTCATCACATTAGAATAAAATGATGTCATCTGTTTGACGTTGCCCCCAGAAGCTGTGCCTGTCCTGCAGTTGAAATCTACCAGTGGTTCAAAGGATGAAAGGTGGGCAATCTCCCCTGGTGCAATTTACAGCCTTGGAAATCCAATAGATATTAGTTTCTGAGTTCTGGCTCTGGAATTCTTTAAAACACCCACTCCTCCAATTCTTTACCACCACCATTACCACCTCCACTGCAACTCCCTCTCCTCTAAGCCACCTGGCCTTCTTTCTGTTCCTTGAACACAGCCACGTTTGCTCAGCCTTTGCACAGGTTAGCACCAGTCAACTCTCAGCTCTAGTATTGCTCCTATACAGTAATCCCTTTTATGAAATATTCCAGGTCACTGTGAGAGATAGCTCAAGAAATAACTTGTTGCCATTGAGTGAGAACCAACAACACTGGGCACACAGAGCTGCCTTCTCTATTTCCTATAGCATAACTATCACAGCTCTATATGTTCTCTTTACAGTATCATTCTGTATTTACTTGGATTTCTTTGTCATCAGCTCAGTTGGGAAATGTAGCCCATGAGAATGGGAACCAACTTGTCTTTCATTTTCACTGATAAGTCTTTCTTGTATAGGATAGTCCTTTAGTTAATGTATACAACCATCATTCAAAAATCATTTATCAAGAAATATTCACAACCAAGAAATTCAGTATTTGTTCACTCAATTATGATTATTCTCTTCTTGGTAAATATTTCTTTGTTACCTACTTTTGACTTCCATTTTTATTTTCTTTCTATTATTTTATCTATTACTCATTCAGTTCAAAAGGATTTCTAAGACATTCCAGATAAAGTTAATTTAACCTAAACAGTTAAATGTGTTGCTGTTATGCAGTAACTGCTTCACCTAACTTCCTTTCAAAAATGGCCTGAGGGATGAGCTGGCATCTTCTTCCTCAGGGCCCTTCTAGCTCAGGCCCAGTCAGAATCTACACTGACTGAGAAAGGTGTGGGCAGGGTGAAATTACTCTCCAAGAGATGCCCCTTTAGTGGCCCATAGACTTTTCTTCCTTCTTCTGGAAATGAAGAGAACAAGATTTCTGAGACTTGTGTGTCATCTCAGATTTTGGCAATTTCTATATAAATTAAGGTAAATACTCTAAGAACAGTGGTAGAATTACGTGTCTTTTGTGGGTGAGAATTCCCATTATTCCTCAACAAGAAAATGTGGTTCCTCTCAATTTTCACCTGCGAAGGTCATATTATGAAGTACCTTTCTGTCCTTTTTATTGCTTCTAGACTCTGGTTCCATCATAACTCTATTGTTCTCCTGATTATGTCTTATAAATTTAAATTGATTGTCTAACATGTTGAGAATAATTTGGGATTATCCTTATTTACATCTCATGATAGTAGTTTGAATAGTTTTATTAAGAGGAATTGTTGTTGTTGCGTATCATTGAGTCAGAACCAACTCTCTAGTGGGTTTTCAGAGGCAGTTAATTGCCTGGGAGGAGACTGCCCACCCTTCTCCTATGGACTAGCTGAAATTCAAAGCACATGCCTTTGGGAGTGCATCACAGCTTCTTACCACAAGGCCACCAGTGTTCCCTAAGGTGAATTAGTGCATGTAATAGTATGATCATGAAGTTAGCTTTCACTGAGGTCAACCTTTGCTTTTCCTTATGGAATCTTGCTATCTTCTCTAGAGTAGGCACTTGGTGGTGTGTGTAGATGTTACTGGAACGAACCAATGGGGCTGGAAAAAGACATAGAAGGGGATAATAGTGAGGTCTGGGTCACAGCTGTGATGGTCATGCCTAGATATGACCTCTGTGACTTTTCTAGGAGGAGTGGGGGCCGGAAGAACTGCTTCCAACTTTGTGATCTCAGTGAATGCTCTTGTCCTACTACAGTTACTATTGGAATCTATCTGAATCTGGTGATCTCTCGTCCGTTGAAGCAGAACTTGCTCCGTAGGGATTTCAGCAGCTGATTTTTTAGAAGTGGCTCACCAGAGGTTTCTATTAAAGTATCTTTAAGTGGCTTTCAACTTCCAGCCTTTGGGTTAGCAGCACAGCCAGGTAACTGTTTATAACATCAAGGACACCTGTGTCAGTTCAGCCATGTTGTTGTTTGGCTATTATCTGTATTCATCTCTCATTTTTCTGATGAAGGGGAGGAATTATAAAGTTGATATTCAAATGCATAGCTCTTCTGGGAAGCCTCTTAGATACCAGCTGTTTTGCCCAGGCTATTATCTGATCTAGAAGGATATGAACTTCCTGCTTTCTACTCATATATTTAATTGAAACTTGAGATGTTCCTCAAACCTCTTCCTCTAAAATGATAGATGTGTTCTCAACAACATTGTTGTTGTTAAGTACCATTGAGTTGGAACTGACCCATAGCTGACCCTCCAATGGGTTTTCAGAGGCAGTTAATCACATGGGAGGAGAGTGAGCATCCTTCTCCCACGGAGCAGCTGGTCAATTTGAACTGTGCGCATTAGGGATTGCAGTCCAGCTTCTTACCACTGGCTACCAAAACTTTCTACTATACGATATAATACAACTTACTTTACTTTTAAAATATAATTATGGTTATCTTAAATTACAAAGAACTCTCCTGAAGTGACTAATTCCTTTTCTTTCTCATTAGCAAATAATTACTAAGTTTTCATAGGGAACATAACATTCTGCTAGGCTGATAAAATAATGAATAAACAGGTATTCTTCTCTGTAGGGTCTTAAAGTTTTAATGACTAAGATAATGATGTTGATTCAATAAAGTAATCGTAGAGGATCATATATGCTTGTGCTCCATCTATGGGATCTTTGTTGTACTTTTTTGTTCTTAGCTGTCCCAGAAATCCACTCTAATTTTCATTTCTAGGGTTCTAGGTTCTTTATGCAATTTTATTAAAAAATGGTTCCTTCAAGCTCTTCCTAGGAAGTTTATTTTTTAAAGTATTTTAACTTCTGCACATATCCCTCTTTCTATTCATCCATACTGAAATGGTGTATGCTCTTTATTCCAAAAATATTGCCTCATTTTAGATTCACATAATAAAGATCAAAGTTGCATTTCTTGGTTTTGATGTTCCTGTGGTCTCTGTCACGAGATCATTTCAAATCTCTAAGGAATCCTTTGGCAAATTTAAAATTTGCCTTGATGACTCTGAGTTTCCTGTTGGGACAGCTTGAGCATATCAGTGCTACCCTGGGTTTTTAAAAGGTCACTTGTATTACCTCCTTTGAGCCATTCAAGTGATCAAATCCTCAAAAAGTTTGTGAATGTTAGTAATCCTGTAGTGGTTAATGAGTTTTCTCAAGTTAAATGGTCTCTTGGGTTCTCCATATTTGAAGTTCTTTTACTTTTAAAAGTATCGGTACAAGGGCTGATTCATCAGAGGCTGGAAAACCCTACTCTTATCCTCTAACCTCCATTATTTTGTTCTGTGTCCTTCATACTTTCAGATTAGAAACTAGTAGACAAACAATAATAGTTTTATCCCATGCTTCCCCTGTTGTTGTTGTTGTTGTTATGTTCCATCAAGTCACTTGCAACTCATAGCGACCATAGGTACAAGAGCTCTAAACGCTGTTCTATCCTGTGCCAACCTAGCCATCTCAAACTCACTTATTCCCACCTCTCCAGTCACAGAATCGATCCATCTCACCAAAGGTCTTCCTCTCCTTCCCCTCCCCTCCACTCTGCCAAACATGATGGCCCTCTCCAAGGACCAGTCCCTCCTTGCAACATGCCCAAAATACATCAGACGAAGCTTCAGAATCCTTGACTCCAGGGAACACTCTGGCTTCACCCTCTCCAGGACAAACCTGTTTGTTCTCCTAGCAGTCCCTGATATATTTAACACTCTTCTCCAGTACCACAGCTCAAAGACATCAATCCTCTTTCTATCAACCCTATTCACTGTCCAACTCTCTGATGCATACACATAATTGCGAAGACTATAGCCCGGATCAGGCGCACCTTAGTCTCCAGCCTGACATCATTGCTCTTCAGTACTCTTGAGAGGTCCCTCACAGCCGACTTTCCCAATGAAATTCGTCTCCTGATTTCCTGGCTGCTGATACCAAGAGTGTTGACTGTGGAGCCAAGTAAATTAAAACTGTTAACTACCTCAATCTCTTCACCATCCATGCTGATGCTGCCAATTGGCCCAGTGGTT
>NW_006399813.1:7975884-8017490 GCF_000299155.1 Elephantulus edwardii
GTTAACTACCTCAATCTCTTCACCATCCATGCTGATGCTGCCAATTGGCCCAGTGGTTAGAATCTTTGTTTTCTTGACATTTAGCTTCAGTCCATATAGGAGGCTGTAGTCCTTGATCTTCTGCAGCAAGCGCCTCAGGTCCTCCTCAGTTTCAGCAAGCAGGGTTGTGTCATCTGCATAACGCAGGTTGTTGATGCTTCCCCTCTTCAATTTAAAAATGTTTCAGGAGATTATAGGTGTGAAATTGTTACGTGCTGTCGAGTCATAGGTGACTCATAGTGACTCTATGAGCGAAAGTCCTAGACACTTGCATAACTTTCGTCCTTTCTCCAGGTTCCTAGGGTTTCCAGAGGCAAGCTATTTCAGAAGTGGATGCCACTCCTGATTTCAAGCTTGTTTTAATCAGGGAGCTCCACCAAACATTGTCCGTCATGGGTAACAATTATCACGTTTGACACATCAGTGTCACAGTGTTCAGCATCACAGCAACCACGAATTACCTCTAGGCTGAATTATCAGGTTAGAAAGAAACACAAAAAATAAATTAAATAGTCTTTACCTTTGAAGGACTCCTAATTAAGTTATAAATATGGATTTATAAGCAAAGACTGTGATGCATTTTCTTTTATTTATAGAATTAAAATGCTGTGATCGAGTGAATAATGCTAACTAGGAGAGTAATGAGAGTCCACATTTCCCAGCATATGCAAAAGCATGGAAGAATGAAAGAGCTTAATGTTATCGCATGATAGGAAATTCAGGGTTGTTGGTGCAGGTCAAAGAACAGCAATTTATTACACGCGTTGGAATTAAGTTGTGAAAGACTATACTCTTTTTCTGTAAGTAAACAAATGAAAGTTCACTTGAAGTCTTGAAATGTGGGAAGTAGTGTGGCCATTTCTGTGCTTCAGAAAGAGAATGTATTTATCAGTGTGGGAGACCAGCAGTAGAAATGTAAATTATCTTATTCAGTGGCTCAGTCAGAGATTAAAGCAACTGCAAAATTGTTGGTTTCGGGGTACATTTCTAGGGTCCAATTATTAAAATTTGGTGACCAACTGGATATAGAACAGAGGGTAAAATGAAATTAAATTTAAAAAAAAACAAAACTGAAAAAGAAGATTTTTAGTCCAGTAGACTTGGTAAATGATGCCATCCATTGACAAAATCTGAAAAGGGGAAATAAAGATTATAAATTGTGGTTAGTCAACATATAAAATTTATATCCATCCTCAGAAGTATAATCTATATTACTTAAATAAATGATATTCTAAAATTTATTTGGCCTTTAGAAGGTTCTTGTTGTTGTTGTTGTTACATGCCACTGAGTCATTTGAGACTCACAAAGGACCCTATCTATGTACAATAGTGCTGAACTCTGCCCTATCCTGAGCCTGTCTCACTGTTTTCCTCATTTCTCCAGTTAGTGTGTCAATTCATTCCATCTAGGGTCTTCTTCTCCTGTACTGTCCCTTCACCCTTCCAAGAATGATATCCTTTTCCAAGGACTTGTTCCTTTTAGAAACATGCCCAAAGTATGTGAGGCTGAGCTTCAAAATCCTTGCCTGCAAGGATCAGCCTTGTTTCACTCTCTCCAGGATTTTGTTTATTCTCTTGGCAGTCCACAGTATGTTCAACACTGTTCTCCAGCACCACAACTCAAAGACATCAATTCTTCTTCTGTCATCTTGTCCAGCTCTCTTCTGCTTAGCAAGTAATTATGAAACCATGGCCTGGATCAGGTGTACTTTAGTCTCCAGACTGACTCTCTTCAGCACTTTTGAGAGGTCCCTGACAGCAGCTTTCCCCAGAGCAATTTGTCTTTTGATTTTTTTTTTTTTTTTTTTTTTGTCTACTGATACTAAGAGTGTTGATTGTGGATCCAAGCAAGCTGAAATTGTTAACAACCTCAATTTCTTCTGTCTATTATGGTACTGCCAATGGGGCTAGTGGTAGAAATCTTCATTTTCTTGATGTTGAGCTTCAATCCATATTGAAGACTGCAGTCCTTGACCTTCTGCTTGAGGTCCTCCTCAGTTTCTGCAAGCAAAGTTGTGTTATCTGTATAATGTAGGTTGTTGATAAGTCTTCCTCCAATCCTGATGCCACATTCCTCTTCATAAAATCCAGTCTCCTGAATGATCTGTCCCGCATATAGTTTGGAAAGGTAAGAAGAGAGGATGCATCCCTGGTACATTCTTTTCCTCATTTTGAACCATGTATTATTTCCTTGCTCTGTTCTAAGGACTACTTCCTGGTCCAAGAGACAGTGTACATAAGGTGGCAATAAGTTGCAACTGACTCGATGGCACTTAATAACAACAACATACTGAAGAAGTCCTCTTGGTGCTGAATGGTTATAAACCTGAAGTACCAGGATTTGGAAGTTTTATCTTTGTTCTGAAGCTCACACAGAACAGGGAGACATCTATCAAAGCAGCTATAAGCAATGGCTGTCCCTCAAGTCCACTGGGACAAATACACAAAGAATATAGGCTTATTAATCAAAACTACTTCCTGTAACCACAGATGGGTGTTTGAAACCACCATTGAATAATGATTATGTTCTGGATATTGTATTTGCCCTTTCATTTTGTATTTTCATTATTCCTTTTCTCTCTCCCCCAACCTGTTCTCTTTCTTTCTCCATCTCTCTCTCATTGCCTCTGACTATCTCTTCTCCTTTCTTTCTCTCTCCCTCTCTCTCCACCTGCCTCTGCTTTCAATTCAGAACTGACTCACAAGAGATCTTCCAGTGGGTTTCCAAAGCTGGAGAAGATTGCCCATCTTTCTCCCTTGGACCAGCTGGTGAACTCAAACTACTAGAGAAGTGTGGCCTTTGGATTAGGACTTGGCCTTTGAACTGGCACTAGGGCACCAGGGCTCCTTTATACTCTCCTGCAGACTGAAGAAACTGAGGTTTAGAGAAGATAAGATCAGGTAGCCATCAACTAACAGGTGAGATTGGAAACCCAGTTAGCACTCAGTTGTTGATCAAAAGGTTGGAGGTTGGAACCCATCAGTCACTCTGCAGAAGAATTATGTGCTTCATGCCATCAAGTTGATGCTCACTCATAGCAACCCTTCATCTGGTCTCCAATGCTGTGAATCTTTCCAAGAGAAAACTTTCCACATTTCTTCCATGAAGAAGCTGGTGGACCTCCAAACTGCTGACCTCTTAGTTAGCAGCACAATATCCAAGGTACAATGATACACCCAGAGCTTCTACTGGAAGTCTTTATGGCCTTGGGAATCTTATGGATCAGTTCTAGTCTGTCCTACAGAGTCACTGGGAGTTTGCATCAGCTTGATTTAGCAGCAATAACATTGGTTTTCTAAACCTAAGTTTCATTGGTCCGTGATGTGGCCTCATGTGCCATTAACACATCATTAATCTGTAGCTAGCATACAGCTTTTATGTGCTGAGGTTACCATTGTTTGATTATTAAAATGTACTGGACTCGACGCTCCTTAAAATGGATTCTATTATTATTGGTTGGCCAAGAGTCTTCTACTGATTTGTTTTCTGAGGAATACACACGTGGTAAGAAGCTAAAAAGTTTTGGAATAAGAAGGGATAATGGCTGAGGAATTATACAAATGCATAGGTCTATTTCTGAAGAAGTAATAACACCTGAATTGGAGATTTTTTTTAACTTAAATTTGACTATTTGTGTGTGTGATGGTGGTGGTTTACACGAAAACCTTTTATTCAAATGCCATGACCAATATGCCAACTCAGTTCCTTTTCTACTTTTCAGGGATCTCTTGTAGCCCTCCTCCTGTTGTAGAAAATGCTAGATCATTTCATTCTTTGGGCCCCGTGCCTATTGGCAGTGTGATAAGATACAGCTGTTATTCTCAATTCCGCGCCATTGGATACACAACTCTTCATTGCATCAGTAAAGACAACGTGACTGCAGTCTGGGATAAAGCAGCCCCCAAATGTGAATATTTCAACAAATATTCTACCTGTTCTGAGCCCAGAGTGCCAGGCGGATACAGAAATGCAAAATCTAAACCACCATACAAACACGGCAATTCTGTGACATTTACCTGTAATGCCAACTTCAAAATGAAAGGCAACAGCACTGTCTGGTGTCAAGGAAATGGAATGTGGGGACCGACCCCACTGCCCGTCTGTGAAAGTGGTAAGTACAAGCATGGCAATGAGCTGAGAAGGTTGGTTGATCAAATTCTGCATCATTCTTAAGTGGAAACTCTGGGAATATAAGGAGGAGAATAAAGCAAAAAGGTGAGAATTATGGTTTCCTGGGTTTTTTTCTTAGTCATAAACATCCAGTAAACAAATATCAACTGAGCAAAGTTTACAGTATTCAAGACAAAGCCATTCGGTACCACTGAGCTACAGCTCCTTGCAACCTCTGTAGCCAAATTCTAAAGTCATCACTTATTTACGGCATTGTCGAAGTAATGATTTCTGAACGGTTGACCTGGAAAACCAAACTGAGGCTGCTATTAATTAATTTTCTTCTCAATCAGTTTGGTGTTACTGTTGAAATCTGAACCTGAACTTCAGTTCCACCCTCCAGAGATGGCCAATCTTTGATATTAGATATTTTCTTAGTACCGAACAATATTGATAAATTCAAAATGGTTTATACTTCTTAAAAGTGTTGAATTACTTGAAAAATATTTAATATATTTTATATGATTGTTGTTGTTGTTAAATGCAAAATCTTAGGGATACAGAAGGTCTCTCAAAATTGTCAGAAAGTCCATACTATGGAAAACAATTTTTTAAATAAATATTTAGATTGATATATATGCAATGACAGAAAATCTAATAAATTGTTAAGTAAATTAGGTGAAGCATGGGTTTAGATGCATTAGGTCTCATGCACAAACATAGCATGAGAGGGGTTGTGTGTGTGTATGTGCAATCACGTACAGGATCCCGGTAAATCATATTATTAATAGCTGCCAGGACAACCCCTCACATCACAATATGGTACTTTCAGAGCAGAGAGGCTCTGTGGATAGGGTTACAGTTTGGGCAAAAGTGGAATTTTTTTTGTAATTTAATTTTTCCACAAGGCAAATGTAACTCATAAGGTATAAAAATAGAAAATAATGTACGAGTCATGATATGATATTAAACTGCACAGCTGCCAGTAGGCCACAAGTGCGTGTTGATCTTTAAAAGGCCGAGTTGAATGTTAAAACCCATGGTGACGATATATCACTTGTCACTATTTGGATCTGCTGCTCAGTCAGAATCTGAGTTATGACAAACTTATCACTTGATGGCTTTTGTCTTTGTCAAGATGTCCCTTTGGAGTGCCCATCACTTCCCAGGATCCCCAATGGTCATCACACGGGGGAAAATGGAGGCCCTTTTGCCCCTGGATTGTCTGTGACTTACAGCTGTGAGCATGGCTACTTACTTCACGGAGAGAAGACCATCACCTGCTTGTCTACGGGAGAATGGAGCACTTTCAGTCCCACGTGCAAAGGTGCTCTCGATTCACAAGATATTTTCAGACTGTGGTCTGGTCTGTGATTCTTCATGCATTGCTCATCTTTGACTTGTTTACTTAGAGGCCCAGTGTGAGTCTCCAAGACGATTCCCCAACGGACAGGTCAAGATTCCAACAAGTCTTCGGGTTGGTGCAACCATGACCTTTTCCTGTGACGAAGGGTGAGTGTCAGCTGGGCCTATGGCATTTCACTCCATTGGTTTGAAAGGACCCCGCAGGAACTGTACAACCTACAGAGGGCTCCTTCTCTGACACCTGTGGGCAATCTGGCGACGACGTGAGAGAAAATGCTGAACAAAACCCATTACCATTAAGTTAATTCCAACTCTCATACTGGCCCTCCCTGGGCTTTCAGAGGCTGTGAATCTTCATGGAAAGAGACTGGCCATCTCTCTCCTTCAAGTTAACTGGCAGATTCTAATTGCCGAACTTTTGCTTAGCAGCACAATCTAACAAAAGGAATCTGTTGTTGTGATTTTTATCTATCATTGAGTCACATGTGGCTCATAGCCAATCCTCCAGCAGATTTTTTTTCAGAAACTGTAAATCACAGGGAGGAGACTGCTCAACTTTCTCCCAGGAACAACTGGTAGATTCAAACCACATGCCTTTGGGTTTGCAGTGCAGCTCCATACCACTCATCCACTAGAGCTCCCTTCAGTAAAAAGAATAGGTACACACAGATAAACAAATTAAGACAGTGAAGCTTGTAATATTTTAATTGTGATTTTAACAAAAGTTTGCAGAAAGGTTGGATTTTCATTCATTCATTGTTGTACATTTTCTCCCTCCCTGTTTTCTCTCCACCCCCAGTCTACTTTGTAATGCATCTCTTGTTCTATATTCTGTCACATACATAATGCCTAGTCATACATTTTTTCAGTCTTTCCCCTCATCTGTTTCAATGCAGTGTTCATTACTAATCCATTCTTTTCCTGTTCTCTCCCAAACCCCCATGCCTGTCCTATTTTATAACAGTGGTGTTATGCACTATTTGTCCTTTTATGCTGAGGTATTTCACTCAGCATAATGTCTTCCAGGCTTACCCATGTTTTGTAGTGTTCTACACATTCACTGTTTTAAAGTGCTGTGTAATATTCCATTATGTGAATATACCAGTTTTTCTATTCAATCATTTGTTGATGGGCAGTTGGGTTGCTGTCATCTCTTTGCTACTGTGAATAATTCTGCAATAAACATGGATGTGCAAACATCTGTTTGAGTCATGGCTCTGGTTTCTTTAGGGTACCTTACCAACAGTGGAATAGCTGGGTCAAATGGAATTTCTATTTCCAACTTTTAAAGAAAGTATAGTTTAAATAGAGGTTGCTGTTTTGCAGCATAAATCTGTACCTCCAAATGACAACCTTTTTTCTCCAGGTATCGATTACAAGGCCAGTCATCTAGCCAGTGTGTAATTGCTGGGCAGCATGCTGTCTGGACGAAGATGCCAGTATGTGAAGGTAGGCAGGCAAGTGGTAGCAGCCAATTCCCACAGCCAGGGTTTAACACAACACTATATTCTCAGCTTAATTCAAAGTTTTTGTTTTAGTCCTTTCTATTCAGGCTTCTGTAAAGCAAAACACTATTTAAGGGATATTGTCTTTACCAAAGAATCTTTCCATTTCCTTTCTAGTCTCTACTTAATCAGCTAAAACTTATTTTTAGCCTATTCCTTTTTGGTAAAATCTCTGCAGTGTAACCACTACATAACCGGGCCAACCATATTAAGAGCATCATAAATGTGGCAAAAAGACATTTGAGGATCAGGAAAACAGATATACTCAGGAGCAAGGTTTAATAATCATGCCTTCTAATGAGATGACTTAATCTGCCTTGATTGACTCATTAAATAACTCACCTCCAAGTGGTACCAAGTACTGTCAGAGGTATTCTTTGGACACCTATGACTTTGTCATTTCTCCTTGTGAATTTTTTAGTGATTCTTTGCTCTCCACCTGCTGCTATTCTCAATGGAAGACATACAGGCAGCTCATCAGTGCGCCATCCATACGGAAGCACGGTCACCTACACCTGCAACCCGGGCCCGGAGGAAGGAGTGACCTTCATTCTCATAGGGGAGAACACCCTCCATTGCACAAACAGCAGTCAGATGACTGGGATCTGGAGCAGCCCGGCCCCACGCTGTGAACTTTCTGCTTCTGCTGTTCGGTGTCCACGGCCCCACGTCCGAAACGCACACACACCCCTTGTGCAGAAAGAGGAATACCTCTATAATGACACTGTGACATTTGCTTGTGTGTTTGGTTTCACCATGAAGGGCATGAGTCAAATCCGATGCACTGCTCGAGGCACCTGGGATCCACCAGCTCCGGTCTGTGAGAAGGGTGAGTGTTAACACAAAAGGTACAGCTGGCCCATCTCTCTGGAAAGATAGGAGGAGGGGCTATGGAATTAAACAAGGCTCATTCCAGTCTCTCCTCTGATAGCTCTCGTTGCCTTCGAGTGGGAGCCGACTCATAGCTGACCCTCCAGTGGATTTTCAGAGACTGTAAACTGCACAAGAGGAGATTGCCAATCTTTCTCCCTTAACAGTGACTGGCGTATTTGAACCACTGAAGAGATGTGGCTTCTGGTTTAGCTGTGCAACTTCCTACAGACTAGGCCAGACTAGCTTATTTCTCATTTCCTCACCAGAATTTATTATCTCCATAGTTTATATTAAATACAGTGGATAGACATTATATACAGAGCACTCCTAATATCGTGATTATCTCCTTTTGGGAGGATATCTTTGGGGAGAGAATATAAGTTGTCCATTTCTTTATAAAAGAACTGTGGGAAATGTTTGTCTTCATTTCCCAGTTGCACTGAGTCACTTCCAACCTCTGTGTCAGAGAAGAACTGTATTCAGTGTTTTTTCAGTGGCTCACTTTTCTGAAGGAGACTGCCATGCCCTTCTCCCCAGATGCCTCTGAGTGGGCTCAAACTTCTCATCTTCCAGTTAGCCACTCAGTATATCAGCTATTCCAACTCCCAAGGACTCTGTTTCTCTTAATAGAGGATTCACCAAAAGAAGACACCAGAGCTATGTTCAACACTCCCATTAAATGCTTATGAGATGACTCTTTAAGAAAAAGCATTACAGCTCTGAGTGAGAACTGAACAGAATCTGAAGCAACCTCTATGCAGAAAAGAGGAAATAATTGAGAAACATTAACCTAAAATGACACAAAACTTAGGTGTAAAATAGTAGATCATTGCAGAGGGGCTTCAGACCTTTTGTTTGTAGGGTTGCTATGGGTCGTGCTCAATTGGAAGGCAATCCATAACAAGAAACTGTAAAATAGCTTTGTACCCCGAGTGGGATGGTAGCATTAATGTCTACTTCTCTGTCTCGGTGCCTCAGGTTTCTGTCTGTTGTCGTTAACATGTTTCTGGTTTTTTGGGTGTTTTTTTCCCCTTTCCTTGTCTTTAGAATGTCAGGCCCCTCCTAGGATCCTCAATGGACAAATCACACCTTCCGAAAGACACGTCGTCCGCTTTGACCCTGGAACAGCCATGAAATACAGCTGTGACCCTGGCTACGTGCTGGAGGGGAAAGAAACCATCCACTGTACCTCAGAGGGATTGTGGACACCCAGAGCTCCCTATTGCAAAGGTGCCAGGTTTCGAGGGTAGCTGTTTTGTTTAGGGTTGGGATCCCCCTGACTTGCTTTCTCATCCTAGTTTCTCTTCTTAAGTGGCACAGTGTGAACCTGTAGGAACAGAACTCTTTCAAAAACCTCAGGAGCAGTTTATTCGACAGGATGTTAATGCCTCCTGTGAGGAAGGGTGAGTGAGGACTGTCTCTGGCTGCACCAAGTCAGCTTCTTGGCACAGACCGCACACTCTGTGTAAAAACCTACCTCAGAGGCCCTCCGCTCTCACATGCTGTGGACCGTGTTACTTTTCCGCGCTTGGATGCTATACGTGTGCAGTGGCTTATGTGGTAGTGCTGATGCCACCTCCCTTTTTGTTCCCATTGCTTCTTGTCCTCAAAGTAGTGAGTCTGCCTTGAGCCCAGCATGTCTGTGGCTTAGCTTAGTGGTTTCCAGATAGGAAAATGACCAGATTCTTTATCCCTAGGTACCGGTTAGGTGAGAGTGTTTATCAGCAGTGTCAAGGCACAACTCCTTGGTTTGTGGAGATCCGTCTTTGTAAAGGTGAGTAACAAGATGAAGAACTAAAAGAATGAAAGGGCTGCCTAAGTCCTGGGATGCTTCTGGTTTAGACCATTCTGTGGAAAGCATAAGATTTGGTTCTGTCCTATCAACTCAGAATATTTATAGTTGCATAATTTTACTGTCTTTCTGTTCTCTCTTTCTATTAAAACACAGCAATCAGTTAAGTTAAATATGCCCAGTTAGCAATTCTTTTTTGTGATTTAGGATTATAAAAGTAAAGAGTGCAGGGAGTATACAAGCCATCCATGTAAACTGTAGGCACTAGTGTAGTGGAGAAAATAGAGATATGAATCTGGAATAGGACGCAGACTTTGTACTTGACAAATTTACATACCATCTCTGAAACTTGAGTCTATCTGTGAAATTAGCACAAAACTATAAAATGATAGTAGAGGTGAGTAGGTGGATGGGGGGGGTGAACGAATATTAAAGATTCAACGTGGACTTGAAAAAATAGTAATAATAAACATAGATCAATAGTAATTATATAAAATACAATGTACATGAATGACACACCTAGTAAAATGAAAGACTATAAAACACAATGTACAGCGAGCTCTGGTGACCTAGTGGCAAGAAGGTGTATTGCAATCCCAGAGGTGCACGGTTCAAATCCACTAGATGCTCTGCTGGAGAAGGAGGAACAATCTCCTCCTGTACAAGTCAGATCTGATTTGATGGTGCACACACACACACACACAAAAAGAAATAATAAAATAAAATAAAAATTAAAAAAAAAAACACAATGTACATGCATGAAATCCAATGTATATGAATGATTGTATGCAAACCAATGAAAAATATTAGAGGGGGGAAATAAAAAGTAAAACTTATTACACAAAAAAGTCCTATAAAATGTACAGTGGTTAGAATTAAATCATTCTCTCTTCAATTCTGGAAGACTCTCAACAAGATAGATTGACACAGTGGTTACCACTGCAGGTTCAAACCCAGCATCAACTGTGCGGATGGTGCAGGACTGGCAGAATTGTGCATAGGGTTGCTATGAGTCAGAGCTGATTCGTGGCACCCATCAATCCCTTCTGATATGAGAAATCCACCTTCCACAAAGTAGGTCCCAATAAATATTCCTAGCTAACAACCTAAACTATCATATAATCTCAGCACAAAGATTGTACTCAAAACCCTTAACCTTATTCCGCATAGAGCTCTAGGGGCACAGTCTGCAGTGAGAAGCACTGCTAATCCCCAGGCTGCACATCGCCTGTGGTTTATATCCACCATCTGAGGGAAACAGATGGACAATCTCCTCTCACTAGGATTTACAGCAGCAGAAACCCAGTGGACCGTCACTATGTGTCAGGACCAACTTGAAGGGAATGAGTGCAGATTTTGAATTTTATTCTTGGTTATATTTTTCTAAAAATCTTTTCATTCATACTTTACTAATCTCCTTACTGCTTCATGATGACATTGACCAACATGTTCACTTTTTACAAAGGTTCTCATAAAAATCTGCTCGGTGAAATCTGTCTAAATTGAATTATTCATATGTCATGACATTGTATATAATTCATGTCATCAAAGCTCACTTATATCCTCCAGAAACCCTGATAAAAGCGAGTTCATAACCACCTTCACTTCCGTCCCTTGTTGTCTGTCTACACCTGGGACAGAGTTGCTCTCCTTTCATCTCTCCAGAAATCACATGCCCACCACCTCCTGCCATCTCTAATGGGATTCACTCTGGGAGTTCCTCAAAGGATGTCGCGTATGGAACCACTGTCACTTATACCTGTCACCCTGGGCCAGAGAGAGGAGTGACATTCAACCTGATTGGGGAGAGCACCATTCGCTGTATAAGTGACGACCAAGAGAGGGGCACCTGGAGTGGCATCGCTCCTCTCTGTGTACTTTCCACCCCTGATGTCCGGTGCTTGCATGTCCACATTGACAACGGGATTAAGATATCTGGCAAGGAAGCCCCCTATAGCTACAATGACAGTGTAACGTTCAAGTGTCATAATGGATTTACTTTGAAGGGCAGCAGTCAGATTCGGTGCAAAGCCAATAACACCTGGGATCCTGAAATACCAGTTTGTGGAAAAGGTAAGAACCCAGCTAGGCAAAAAAGAGATATTGTGTTGGTTTCTACATTGCCTTGTTATTTATGTGAGGACTGTTCTCTTCAAGACTGCCCGCCACCTTCTAGAATCCTCCATGGTCAGCATACAGGTGGGAATCAGGCACACTTTGCCTCTGGGATGACAGTCGACTACACTTGTGACCCTGGCTACTTGCTTGTGGGAAATAGATCCATTCACTGTATGCCTTCAGGAATCTGGAGTCCTTCTGCTCCACAATGTGAAGGTACTTTCCGTTAGAGGCTTGTTTTTCTTTCTCATTAATGAAATCTCTGTGAGTAATTCCTTTACTCCTTTACTTTACTCCTGTAGAAGGATCATGCAAGCATTTGGGAGAAGATATACAAGACATTCCACTTGGCATGCGTGTAGTACCCTTCAATACGTCCTGCCAAGTTGGGTGAGTATAAGGAGATCCCTCCTGAGAAAGGGTCCCGCCTTGTTTTGCACTTGAACTGTATTCTCAACTTGTTACTGTCACACTCCATCACAGCCACAGAAAATGTGAGGCTCCAGACACTTACCTTGCATTTTCAATGCTTTCTTGACATGGAGGTGGCTTTTCTGTGAGTCTAAATCAATAGCAGTTTCTTTATTTCTTGGAAGGCCAACTGTTTTAACTCCCCTCTGTCAAATTTCTTTTTAAACATGCCTTTCAAGCATACTAGAGATTAGAGATGATGAGCATGGCACAGGTTAGGACAGGATTTAGGGCTGGTTTTCATATGGTCCCTATGAGTCATATTCAACTCAATAAACACAACAGGCTCACGGTGGTTGAATGGGCCCAGGTCACAAAAGTGTGCTACTGGGACAATGGTATATATTATCTGTCTCTAGGTACCAAGTGACTGGACATTCTTATCAGAAGTGTCAAGATGCTGAGAATGGAGTTTGGTATGAAAAGATCCCAATTTGTAAAAGTAAGTTAGATTTAAAACAAACAAACCTTCAACATGAGAATGAAGGTGAGGGCAGGTCATTAAAGAAATAGCTTGAAACAACTACCTCTACAGTTGCACTCTGCCTCATTGTCATTAAAATGAGGAAAGTCTTTCTGTGCGTTGTCAGCACTGACACTGGGAAATATTAAGTGTTTTCCATATCCTGTCCAGTTCAGCTAACGATAAATAAAAAATGTGTATGTAAGTATACAGGTGTGTGCTTACATGTATATATATATATATATATATATAATATGGACTACATATAATGTGGAATATATAAATATACACCACATTTTTAGTAAGGGGGTATTTCTTTACTTCTTAATGCTTTTCTGTATTTTCTGCTTTTTAAAAATGACTACATTTTGTTACATACTCTGAAAAATTAATGTAGCTCACTGAAAAATAGACAGTCTAGGTTTCAAATTTCAAAGACAATTGTGTAAAGCATTTGTAGTGCAATGGTCTCATTTGCGTCTGAGAAGAAACTGTCCACTTGAATGTGCCAGCTGACAGAATTTCCTCAATCTCTTCTGCAGTTATTCACTGTTCATCTCCACCGAGAATTGAAAATGGGAAGCCTGCAATGATAAGAAAGGAATTTTTATATGGAAATGAAGTTTCTTATGAATGTGACCCAGGATTTGATCTTGTGGGAGAGAAAACTATACAGTGCTCGAGTGATACTCAAGGACGTGGAGTTTGGACAGGATCTGCCCCAAAGTGCTCCCGATCTCTTCCTGTGACTCACTGTCCTTTACCAGAGATCAAACATGGACACACACTGAATGCAACCCAGACTTCATATTCCCACTATGACATAGTACACGTTGCTTGTCATTCTGGCTTCATCATGAATGGTAGTCACTCAATTAGGTGCCATACCAACAACACGTGGGTCCCAGGTGTACCAACTTGCATCAAAAAGGGTAAGATGTTTTAAGGAATGATGTATGTATGGGATGTTGTGCAGAATAATGGAAAAAAATCAAAGGAATTTTCACTTGCCATTCTTCCTAAAGGCTGCAGCAATAAGAAAGTTTTATAAAGTGTCTGCTTTTTCTTAACTTCTCATCTGATTTATTGTTGTTGTTCTCTCCTTTCTGTACATGAAAGGATAATTTTTAACTACCCAATGGATAGAAGTCTCAAAACTTTTCAATGGATCTAATATAGGAAAAAATTATATTCCCCTCTTCTTTGTGACTATTAGGCAGTGATAATGCTTGATAATCTGAAACAAGCTAGAAAGAGAATATTGAGTGTTCTGGAGAATGAAGTTAGCATTCACGTCCATTGAACGGTCTTGTAACTTTCTGTTATTATCTGGTAGCCTTATCCTGATCAGTGACTATATATTGCCGAGGCAACCAAGGAGTGAGCCAAAAACTGAATTTAGCTCAGAGAATTGTTTGGCCAAAATATAAGTATTACTTTAAGTGAAACCTATCCTGTAGTCCAAGACAGTGAACCTGCTATAGTGAGTCTATGAACCTACAATATGTTGAGGGTCCTCCTTTCTCTCCCAAAATGTACCAGAAACTTGAACTAAGCAAAATCTATTACTTTGAGGAAACCGGAAACTCTTGGATTTACCTACCTGCCTGATTCGCTTTCTGACTCACTTAGGTATTTAGATGTTTGATCTTAGACTACCTCTGGTCTGCTATTTAAAGGGAGAGAACACAGCTATCTGAAATTTTAAAATTGTGGGCTACAACCACTGACATTTCATTGTCTTATTTTTTACCCATTTCTTCTGAACATTTATGATATAGGTAGACGGAATCTTTGCTTAGTCCATGCTAGCCAGTCTGGGTGGGATAAAGGAGGATTTTGAGCTATTAATTTATTAGTTGACTAACAGCCTGCCTGCTTTCTGTATCTCTAACAGCTGGGGCGGGGAAGTTGGTCGTGTGTCCCATGTCTGTGCTGAATTAAAAATCCTTTCTTATTGGTGTTTAAGCTATCTTAGGATGTGACCCTCCACCTGAGATCCCCAACGGGCATCACACTGGTGGAGATACAGCTCAGTATTCCCCTGGAATGTCGGTCCTGTTCAGCTGTGACCCAGGCTACCTGCTGGTGGGAGAGTCGCTCCTTCTTTGCACATACAAGAAGACATGGAGCCATCCTGCCCCGTCCTGTAAAGGTGCTTTGGTTTTTCCTACTTTTAATCAATTGTATCCCAGATCATTGTTTTCTGAGGGAGCCCTGGTGACAGAGTCTGCAGGGAGTTGCCCTGCTGACCCAAAGGAAGCACTTTCCTGGCTCTTCACATTTGCCTCAGCTCTACAGGAGAAAGATAGGCAATCGTCTCCCGTAAAATCCACAGCATCTGAAAACCTGCTGGAGGGAATGCTTGGAGCTGGTTCTCACTTGAAGGCAATGAAAAAGATAGTCAGGTACTTTCAACTTACAAGAGCAAAAGAGATGTATTCATTGAGAACTGTCTTTTTACTCAAACTAAACTCTTCCTTGGAAAAGATGCCAACTCATGGCAATCCTATACGTGTCTCAGTGTACCTGTTACACACCCCATAAGAACAACAACATTATTTAGATTGTTATTGTAGTCTATCTAAGGACTGACTAGGTACACAGTCATTTTAAAACCAAAAGTTGAAGTATGTGTATCAAACAGCTAATCTGACAGCTAGCTGTATTTATGCTGTTAATGTTAAGTGTACGTTTGGCACAGCATAAATAAAAACGCATTGATCAAAGGACAAATATTGCATGGTGCCACTGCTGTAAAATGGGACTGATATCAGGGTGGGGGTAAGACTGGGGAAAACTGGATAAATTGTGTATACTGCACTGAAACAGATGAGGGACTGAATAATTTAGAAGCGATGTATGATAAGGTATTATGGTTATCACAGGAGTCCACAATTAAGGTTGCATAGTGGAATGTACTTGGGGCGGTGGGAGGGGCGCGGGGGGATTGTGTACCAGGGAGGGAGTCTTTCTTTCACTTTTGAAAGAGAGGAGCGAACTGGGGGGCGGGGAGAGAGGGCTGGGCGGGTAGAGAAGTGCAGCAATGAATGAATGAATAGAAATCCAAACTCTCTGTAAATGTTCATTAAAATTATTTTTAAAAGTGGAAAAAAATGTAAAAAAGCCACAAAAAAACACATTGATCTTTTAAGTGTATTTCCTCTAAATGGTGGTGAGATTTTGAGTACTTTTAAAAATAAGAGTTACAGAGTGTTATTTTCATGATTATCAACAACTCATATAAGACACATGAGTAACAAGAATGATTTGTTAAGCACATTTTTCTGTACGCCAGCTACTGTAAGCAGCACTTTGCTCCCATTCTCTGGCTCTTCCTAAACACCACACAGGGTTGGTGCTTTTAGCATCCATTCTAGAGGCAAGATGATTATAGCATGGCCACAGTCATACAGCTAGGAAGCCTAAAGCCAAGTGAGAGGCAAACACAGGAACTCACATTATAAACCTCTGCATTGAAAAGACAAAATACAGCAAAAGGTATGTATGAAGATCTAGAAGGCAATTGTAGGCAGATAAATAGGAACCTATAGTACTTATGTGTATCCCTCACCTTTACTACAAGAGGATATTAAAATTATCCAGCATAGTAGGGAGCTCTGGTGGCCTATTAAGGAAAGAATTGTGCTGCCAATCCAAAGACAGTGGGTTCAAATCTACCAGCTGCTCCATGAGAGAAAAAAATGGGAAATCTTTTTAGTATTATTATTATTATTATTATTATTATTTTCATTTATATTTTAACAAGTTTACAAAAAACTTTAATTTCCATTCATCCATTGTTGCACATTCCCCCCCATCCCCCCTGCCTCCAGTTTTTGCTTTTCTCTTTAAAAAGAGTCTTTCTTTGTTGCACAAATCAAAAGGGTCAAACTTGCTCAGCATTTCTTTTTTTCTTCTTGTTGTGTACCATCAAGTCGGATCTGACTGGCACAGAAGGAGATTTCCCCTCCTTCTCCAGCAGAGCATCTGGTGGATTCAAAGCACGCCTTTGAGATTGCAGCACAGCTTCTTGTTACTATGCCACCAGAGCTCCCTGAAATCTCTTTAATATACAGATATTAATAACCTCTGAAAACCTGCTGGAGGGTCAGCTGTGAGTAGGTCCTGACTCGATGGCACTGTATTTGAGTTTTTTGTATTAGCATAGTAACTGAAATACAAAGAAGAATTTAGCTTAAATTATGTAGACATTATGGAGATGGCTGATGCTAAAAGACTGTGCACCTGGGATATTGACTTACCTGCTTTGAAAGGAGGGCTACTTACTCAAAAACCCCTCTACTGAGGAGCTGATTCTGACTTGGAGCCAATAGGACAGAGCATAACTCCATGGGGTCTCCAAGGCCATAGGCATCTATGGAGGCACACTGCACTTTTCTCCCATGAGGCAGCTAGTGGGTTCAAACTACCAACCTTCATCGAAACCACTAGGAGCTTACCCACAGTCTTACTTTAAAAATGCCAAACTGACTGGCATCAAGTGGATTCTGACTCGTTATTCCACTCCATTGCCAAGGTTGTGAATTTTATTTTATTTTATTCATTTTAATGAAATTTTACAGACACTTTGGATTTCCATTCATTCTTTCTTGCCTTTTCTTCCTGCCCAACCTCTCCCCAATTCACTCTTCTCTTTGAATCATTGTTATACAATCCCTCCCCCCAAGTCCACTCCACTGTGCAGCCTTCATTTTGAATAGTAAAGAAAACTTCTTTCACTGTTATACAGTATCTCCCCCGAAGTCCATTCCACTGTGCAGCCTTCGTTCTGGACTCCTGTCATGAAAATAATACCTAATCACATATCCCTTTTAAACAGTTCTCTCTCCCTCATCTGTTTCATTATTTATCCCATCTTTCTCAGTCTCCCCCTAACCCTGATGTCAGTCGAGATTCAACACCTACCTGATGGGTTCAAACTGTCACCTTGCTGTTAGCAACCCATCACATAAAACACTATGCTACCAGTGCTCCTTCCAGAATAAAATCATTTGGTTTCACAAACTTTCCATTTAAAGCACTATCTACATTCTCAGTAAAAAGACAAAATATGACACAGCTTCAATTAGATTCTCTTCATTTCAGAGGTAAACTGCAGCTTCCCGGAGTATATGAGTGGCATGCAGAAGGGGCTGGAGCCTGGGAAAACGTATCACTACGGGGCTACTGTGACTATGGAGTGTGAAGACGGGTACACCCTGGAAGGCAGTCCTCAGAGCCAGTGTCAGGGGGATCACAGGTGGAACCCACCCCTGGCTGTGTGCAAATCACGTAAGTGCAAATGAATCACGTGGTCAGCTGGGGCCCTTACCTGTCCCTCTGATAAGAAAGGAAGGATGGGGTCATCCCTGGGTTTTCAATTTACTTCATTCTGTGACAAGTGGTTTGGTACCAGAGGAATTCTGAAGTCAGAGGTCTGTTCTAAAAAAACAAAAAACACCACAACTTCATGATGATGGTAGAAGTAAAAAAAAAAAAAAAAAAAACAACAAAACAAATTACACACACAAATAGAGAAGAACCCTTACTTACAACAAAACATATAACCTTATCTTTGAAAAGAGTTGCCAAGAGTTGTTGTTCCTTCATTTATTGCTATATCTAGATGTCTGTGTGCTGACTTAGTTTAAGAGGGGCCTCCAAAACCATGTTAGCTCACCTGTTATAACTGTTAATATTTACACTTGAACCTGAGAAGCCCCTGATTATAATACTGAATATAAACATTTATTTCCTAGGTGAACTAGCTTTTCTTAGTAAAAGTGATATCCAAAATAATTGAATGAGGTACTTTAAAAAGGCATTCAGGAAGAGTGGGTACTACTCAGGATTCCTTAAATCATTCTAAGAAGATTCAAGAGGGACCTGAGTGTTAAATCCTGGGATGTTTACCCTGGGGCTTGGGCGATACGGAATTCTGCTTCTAGGATGACATTTTTATGATTTTGTATTTTCTCCATAGGCTCACTGGCTCCTCTCCTCTGTGGTAAGTTTTCTTAAATACTTAAAGGAAGACTCTAATTATATTTTCTATATTGACGTGTTTGAGTCGAGGTGTTAGAGTACTGAATATCCCATGGACTGTCAAAATAACAAACAAGTAGTGTTGGAGACAGTGCAACAAGAGAGCCCCTTACAATCAAGAATGGCAAAATTTCATCTCACAGAATTAGGACAGGTTTTTAGGAGGGGTCATTCCTTGGAAAACTACATCATGCTTGGAAAGGTGGAGGGTCAGGCAAACAGAGGAAGATCCTCAATTAAATGGATGGGCACAGTGACTGCAGCAATGAACTCAAGTATGTCAGAGAGGGTGAAGGTGGCACAGGATGGGGAAGGTTCAGACCTGTTGCTCATAGGGTTACCATGAGTTGTACTTGACTCGAAGAGGCCTAACAACAACATGTCCTATGTGAGTGTTACATTCTCTTTTTTAAACTTACTTAAAAATACATGTTTTGGTGTTTTAGTTGTATTTTATTGTACATTCTACTCTGGTAGCCTAGTGGCAAGAAGCTGCGCTGAAATCCCAAAGGCATGCAGTTCAAGGCCACAAGCTGCTCCATAAGAGAAGGATGGGCAATCTCCCTCTGTGCGATTACCTGCCTCTGAAAACCCACCAAAGGATTTGCTGTAGGTTGGTTCTAACTCTATGCTACTCAAAAACATTTAAAGTAGATGAACAAACACTTTCAATTTTTAAATTGAAAGGTCATTTTTCATTCAATTCTAGTTTGCATCAGTTGGTATCATTCATCTTATTCTGCTGTAGCAGCATGTATTTTACAAGTTAATACATTTTACAATATAATTGAGCTCTGTGTAGTTGACCTAGTGGGTAAAGTGTTGCACTGCCAATCCTAAAGCATATAGTGTGAATCTACCAGCTATTCTACAGGAGAAAGACGAGCGATCTCCTCCTGTGTAATCTATGTTGTTGTTGTTGTTGTTGTTATGTGCCGTCGAGTCGCTTGCGACTCATAGCGACCCTATAAACAACAGCCCTAAACTCTGCTCTGTCCTGTGCCAATCGCACTGTCTTTGACACACCCATCCTGATTACCCCAGTCACTGAATCAATCCACCTCATAGAGGGCCTTCCCCTCCTGCGCCGTCTCTCCACCCTCCAAGCATGATGTCCTTCTCCAAGGACCTGTCTCTCCTCACAACATGTCCAAAGTATGTCAGACAAAGCCCCAGAATCCTTGCCTCTAAGGAGCCACCCGGTTTAACCCTTTCCAGGACGAATCTGTTTGTTTTCCTAGCAGTCCATGGTATTCTCAATACTCTTCTTCAGCACCACAGCTCAAAGGCATCAATTCTCCTTCTATCCTCCTTGGTCATTGTCCAACTCTCTCATACATAACAAGTGATTGCGAAGACCATGGCCTATATCAAACGCACCTTAGTCTCCAGGGAAACACCATTGTTCTTCAGTACTTTCGAGAGGGCCCTAACAGCAGACTTTCCCATGGCAATGTGCCTTTTAATTTCCTGGCTACTGGTACCAAGACTGTTGACTGTGGAGCCAAGCAAACTAAAGCTGTGTAATTTATAGCCTCTGAAAATATACTGGAGGGTTAACTATGAGTTGGTTCCAACTTGATGGCACATAACTGTAACAACAAGTGAAATATATACTGTATGGAACTATGAGTTTGAGATACTGGTGTCCTGTGATCTTAATGTCACCTCAGGAACAAAAATGTTACTAATAAAACTGAAAAGGAGTAGAAAAGTTCAACAGAAATTTGATTGGAAGTCATTTACTTCATGTTTTAGATTAAATGTAGACTGGTAGCTTGAAATCAGAAAAACCTTAAACCAAGATATTCAGGAATTCAGCATTTATGTCTGCAAAGTACTAAAATCACATAACATTCCCTCATAGCTAGAGAAAGACTTCACTGTTCAAAACCAGTATAGGTCATGTTTCTCTGGTATTTGTTACTTGCTATTTTATTTTGCAGGAATTTTTTTCCTTCTAGTTTATTTATAAAATTCTAATACAAATTTGACCAAATTCTTTCAATTTCTCTCACCCACCCACCCACCCACCCATCAAATTGTACAATTCAATGGTTAATCCTCCCTTCCCCCTGCACATCCACATCCTCTGTTTCCAGTCTCTCTCACCCCTCCTGGATCTTTATGCTCATTCTACAATAAAGGTCTTATACAATATTTACCCTTATGAGACTGAGTTAGTTCACTCAACATAATGCTCTCCAGTCCCTCCCAAGTAATAATTTACAAAGTTATTGCTCCTGCGTGCTGCACAGTATTTCATTGTGTGAATGTACCATAATTTCTCAATCCATTCATTTGTAGTTGGACATTTGTGCTATTTCCATGTTCTTGAGATGGTGAATAATGCTGCTATGAACACTGGTGTACAAATCTCAGTTTGTGCCTCAGTTCTCATATACTTAGGGTATACTCCAAGTAGTGAAATAGCTGGGTCATATGGAATTTCTATGTTCAGCTTTTTGAGGAAGCCCCAAACTGCCTTCCAAAATGGTTATACCATTCATTTTACAATCCCACCAACAATGTATAAGAGTTCCTTTCTGCCACATCCTCTCCAACATCTATTACTTGCTGCCCTGGTAAACTTTGCCACTGTACTAGAGTGAAATGGTACCTCATTGTGGTTTTGATTTGCATCTCTCTTATTTTGCAGGTATTTCTGCAGGCTCAGTAGTTCTGATCATCTTGATTTCTGTCACCTTATGCATGATACGAAACCACAAAGAACGGTAAGTTCATATGTGTGTTTGAAGTGCATCAATGTTTGACTTGTTTGGCTGAAACTAAGTACAGAAGTGCAAGGTATATATAAAAGGAAAATTGCAATGATGGTAACTGGAAGAAGATATTCTGGGTAATACAGGACAACATTCTAAGAGAACTTCACTAAAAACTTTATTCAAATGGCACATCAATCTATAAAGTAGAGAGAAAAAAAATATTTTAAAATTCCAGTGGCCTTTCCTGAAAATATTTTGGTATATTCCTGTCTGATATTTTCCTTTGCATTCTTTTTCTTTTTTAACTGATTTTGTTTTCATTTGTTTTATTGGTTTGAATACAATCTTTCATATGCATTGTGCTTCATTCAATTCTCTTGTGTTTTATACAACTACACTTTGTTTTATAATTACATTGTATTTTATACAATAATTCATATACCTGCTGGGTTTTTTAATTTTACTTTTTTAATTGGCTTGCTTACAAAGTTTTTATACACTGTGTTTCATACAATCATTCTCATGTTTTATAAAATCAATCACCATTTGATCTTGCACATACATTGTGTTTTATATATCTATGCCTTTTATTCCCCCATCTCTTTAAGTTCTAATTGCATCTTTTCTATTCGTTCACCCCTCTATCCTCCCACTAATCCCTGCTATCCTTGTGATTCCCCCCACTTTATTCTGCCACCCTTCTCACCTTCTCTTTTCCCTTCCTCTTAAACATTTATACATTTATTGCTCAATTTTTCTCCTATTTTCACAATAAGGGACTTATGCAGTATTTGTCCTTTTGTGACTGAGTTATGTTATTCAACATCCTTCTCTCTAGATTCTCCTATGGGGTATCATTTTCTATAAACGCATGGTTGTTCTTTAGAGCTGAATAGTATTTCATTGTGAGAACATACAACAGTTTCTCTATCCACTTAATCTGTTGGTGGGAATTTTAGTTGTTTCCATTTCCTTGGTATTGTGAATAACACTGAGATGACCACAGGTGTACGTATCTCGGTTTATGCCTCAGCTCCAACTTCCTCCTAGCAGTAGAATAGCTGGGTCATATGGGATTTCTGTGTTCAACTTTTTAGGAAACATCAAACTGCCTTCCATATCAGTGCATGAGAGTTCCATTCTCTTTGCATCCTCTCCAACATTTGTTGTTTTCTGAAATGTTACTGCTGTTGCAGTGAGATGGTATCTCCCTGTTATTTTGATTTGCATCTCTCTCTGATTACCATGCCTCATGTGTTCGCTGGACATCCAAAGTGTCCTCCTTTGTGAAGAGTCTGTTCATGTCTTTTACCCATTTTGTAGTTGAGGTACCAGTCTTTTTCTTGTGGAGGCCCTGTAGGATTCTGTAAACTTTAGTTATGAGACCTTTGTCTGATTAAAAAAACCAAATGTTTTGTTCCTTGCTGGCGAGCTTTATTTTCATTTTATTGGAGAAAGTTTTTGATGCACAGAGAGTTGGATTTTAAGAAGGTCTCATTGGTCAATTTTATCCCCTCCTGGTTATGCATTTTTGCCTATTTCTGCCGTACACTAGGGATTCTATATTTGTTCCTATTTTGTCTCTGATGATCTTTATGGTTTTTGCTTTTACCCCTAGGTCTATAATCTTTTTTGAGTTGGTTTTTGTGTATGGTGTGAGATGGGAGTCCTATTTCAGTTGTCTTCTGGCAGATGTTCAATTTTGCCAGTACCATTTTTAATGTCCCCATTTAAATATTTTTCATCTTCAGATATCAATTAGCCATAGACAGATGTGTTGATTTCTGAGTGCTCTATTCTGTTACATTGGTCTATGTGGCTGTTGGTGTACCAATATCATACTGTTTCGGTTACTGTAGCTGTGTAGTAGGTTTTGGGCGTCATTCTTCTGAAGCTCTGGTAGCCTAGTTAGTGGTAAGAAGCAGCATTAAGATCCCAAAGGCACGTGGTTCAAATCCACCACTGCTCCATGTGAGAAGGACAGGCAATCTCCTCCCGTGTGATTAACTGCCTCTGAAAACCCACTGGAGGGTCAGCTGTGGGCCAGTTCTGACTTGACAGTACTCAACAACAATGAATTTATTTTTTCCTTTTTCAGAAGAGTTTTGCTTATTCAAGGTCTCTTTACTTTCCCAATAAAATTAGAAATTGTCTTTTCTATCTTCTTCAATAATGTGTTTGTATAATGTGTATGTATATTAGGATTGCATTGAGCATGTAGATTGCTTTTGGTTGGATTGTCATTTTCACAATGTTGAGTCTTCCTATTCATAGACTAGGAAAATGATTCCATTCAGTTAGGTCTCCTATTGTTTCTTGTAGTAGCATTTTGTAGCTTTTCTTATAAGATCTTTCGTGTCTTTGTTGTTGTTCTTAGGTGCTGTTGAGTCATGTAGGACTCATAGCAACCCTATGAACAACCAACTCTGCCTGATCTTATGTCATCTTTATCAGCTCTGATACACTAGAACCTATTGCTGAAGTCACTGTGTCAATCCATCTCATTGGGAGTCTTCCTCTTCCTCATTGACCCGCCATCTTTCCAAGCATGATATCCCTTTCCAAGGAATATCCTTGAATGTCCAATGTATGAAAGAAGTAGTTTTGTCATCTTTGCTCCCAAGGAGCATTCTGGCTGTATCTGATTGTTCTTGGGCAATCCATGGGATATTCAGCACTCTTCTCCAACACCACTACTCAAAGGCATCATTTTTTCTTCTGTCATCCTTATTCATTGTCCTTCTCTCCAAAGTATAGAAGGTGACTGAAAAGACCATGACCTGAATCAGGTGTGCCTTAGTCTCCAAACTTACATCATTGCTCCTGTGTCTTCTTGAGAGGTCTCTGACAGCAGACTTGCCCAGAGCAATTCATCTCCTGATTTTCTGACTGCTAGCATTGACTGTGAGGTTTATTCATAAGCATTTAATCTTATAATTGGATATTGTAAATGGTATTGCTTTTCTAGTTTCCTTTTCTATCCTTTCTTTGTTATTGTAGAGAAATCTAACTGGTTATTGTACAGTTGTGCTTTTTGAAGTGTTGTTTCCCTTTTTTATTGGTTTGTATAAAATAATTCTTATGCATTGTGTTTCATTCTTGAACATCGTGTTTTACACAATCTTTCATTTACATTATGTTTCATTCACATACATTGTATTATATAGAATATTGATCTATGCCTATTATATTTTTATATAAAATTTTTATTTCATACTGGTTTACTTACAAAGTTCATATACATTGTTTTTCACACAATCTTTCCATTTCCATTACTCACCCCTCCCTCTACCAATCAAGTTGTGTGACCTCATGACTTACCACATCCTTCCACTGCCTGCCCATTCTTACACCTCTACTTCCCCCTCTCCCCCTTTAAATCCTCATACTCGTTCTATAAAAATGGTCTTATACAGTATTTGTCCTTATGGGACTGAATTAGTTCACTGAGCATAATACTCTTCAGGCCCTCCCAAGTTAGATAGTAATTTACAAAATCACTCCTCCTGCTTGCTGCGTGTTGCATAGTATTCCATCGTGTGAATGTACCATAATTTCTTAATCCATTCTATTGTGTTTAGACATTTGGGCTGTTTCCATGTTCTTGTGACAGTGAATAATGCTGCTATAAACATTGGTGTAAAAGTCTCCATTTGTGCCTCAGTTCTCATTCTCCTGAGGTATATTCCAAGCAGTGCAATACCTGGGCTATATGAAATATGTATGTTCAGCTTTCTTTCCATCATTTGTAATTTCTTCAGTAATAGTTCATGTCTACTCCACATGATTATATTTCTTCTGCCTTCTTGTCTCTAAGGTATTCATTGCGTCCACTATCTGGTCTGCTTTGTTAGAAGACTTGCTTTGTTTTCTGCATAGTGTTTGAACTTGACTGCTGCTATCTTGACTTTATGTGAGGTTCTTCTTGAAATGTGGGAGGTGCCATGCATGAATACCTGTCCTGTCAATGGGAGGGTGTTGCTTCTGCTGGGAGCTGGTCAAAGTCCCTGGAAGTGTGACCATGGGAGCTCTCCTCCCCAAATCACAGTGCACAGGAGATTGCTCCATTTTGAAGCTTGATGTGAGTACTTTTAATCAAAATTTGTATATAGTTTCCTGTGGGGGATTTTCTTTCATTTATCCTAATGACCTTGTCTCTTATTTCTTTAAATCATGTTCTGCTTTTAGTTATTTAAGAGCATATCAATTATGTGTGTCTCTCTTCTGTGGAAATTTTAAATTACTTCCACATATATTTTAAAGAATAGTATAACACATTATAAGAAATAAGGAAGCAATCTTTATCACCTCTTATCACTAGTGACCTAGTGGTAAGGAGCTGCACTGCCATCCCAAAGGCCTGTGGTTTGATTCCACCAGCTGCTCCATGAAAGAAAAAATGACAGTCTCCTCCCATGCAATGTACTTTCTAAAAGCCTATTGGAGGATCAGCTAAGAATCGGTTCCAACTCTACAGTACACAGCAATAACAATTTCTTAGAATGGGACTGCTGATTGCCCTCTAATATTTTCTAATTCATAGTTACCTGGCAGGGCAGAGTGGAACTGCTCCATCAGGTTTCCAAGGCTGTCAGTCTTTACAGAAGCAGATACTTCTTTTTCTTCCCTAGAGCAACTGGTGGATACACACTACCACCATTCAAGGCTCGCAGAGAAGTGTTTAACCACTACACCATCAGAATGCGATGTCTAGGGGTTAATTTGTAAGCATTTAAAATGCTTGATAAATATTCCCCTGTGCCTTTCCAAAATATTTCTTCTAATTTGATCAAGTCAAGTAATTAATGTATTTGACTCTGTTGAGTTTCTACAACCATTTTTCTGCTTCGCCGATTTGGTTATTCTTCTAATTATGAACTGTGTCCAATTACTACAGCTTTCCATCATAACAATATCTGGTAGGGCAAGAATTGCATATATAATTAACATTTTCCCGTTTTCTTCTGTCTATTCATATAGGTAATTTTTAGATTCCTTTGTCATTTATAAAAACAAACATGCTAAAACTGCATGTAAAACTATGGATTCACTTAGGAGAAAATCACATATTTAATATCATGTCTTCCCATTCATAAGTTTAGTATCCATTTCCATTTGTCCAAGTCATCTTTTCTCTATCCCATCAGTTGTTCTCATGATATTTAAATATATTAGGAATTTGCTATGCTTTACTATTAGGTTTTATTTTTCCAGAAAATAGACACAATAATTTATTATTAAGTAACACTTTTTATTATTAGTATCTGAGTGTATTGGAATTTATTTTGTAAGATAGTATGCACTAGTCTGTCATTTCTTGTACAGAGACAACTTGAGATTGCTGTGATGCTAAACACTGTGACACTGTTGTGACAAATATGATAATGGTTATCCATGGTGGACAGTGTTCCCCGATTAAATAAAACAAGGTTGGAAGCAGGAGTGGCATCCACTTACAAAATAGCTTGCCTCTAGAAACTCTATGAACTTGGAGAAATGATGAAAGTTATACAAGTGTTCAGGTCTTTCATTCATAGGGTCTCTATGAGTCTTCTATGACTTGACGGCACCTAACAACAACAAGAACAAGATAGTACATGATGTCATATCACTTGTGCTTTTTTTTCTATCAAGAGTCAGTGTTTCCAAAAATTATTTAGAAGGCAATTAAAAAAATAATAATATTGACCCCATTTTTAGTATAACAACATTAAAATAAAATTTGTGTTTCATTGCTCAAAATCATGCTGGTGTTTTGGGTGGCTTTTTTTAATGTTATCATTCACCCCCACTGCCATTGAGTCAGAACCAACTCATAACTGACTCCCCATTGATTCCCAAAGCTGTAAACCATTCAAACCACCAGCATCTGGATTAGCAATGGAACTCCCTGCTGACTACAACACCAGAGTTCCTTTATTTATTTATTTATTATTTATGTATTTATTTATTTATTTTCTTTCAATGCCTTTTTTATATTCTAGAAAGCAGTCTATTTTAATTCCTAGTCACATAGGTAGTTCATAATTTCCCTTTTAAAATCACTATAAATATTATTGTTTTCCTTTGTAATCACATCTAGTACAGCTGTATGATTCTTTTTAATTATTGGTTTCCCTAGAACAAAAGTAGATATACTTGTTGTAGAAAATCAAATAGTTCATCAGGCACTATAAAGGAAATGGAATAGTCTCTATACTTGTACCGCTACCAATGTTTCCAAAGCCCATTCTGTTAGAGTAACTAAATCTGGAAATCTACTATGGACACTCCCTTACATTTATCTATTAAGCTTACACATCTTATTTAACAATTAGATTTTCAAGTAATAGACGTACAATGAAAAGAGGTAATGACTCTATACATTCATTTTCATTACATACAATAATTACTAAGTGTCCACCTTGTCTTTAGCACTACACTAGGCTAGAGTTACAAAGCTAGTGGGGTATGCGATCAATAATAAAGGATATCAAAATCTTTGTCGGGGAGAAAAAAAGAAGGTAAATTAAAAAGTACCATGAGGTCATATTAACATAATGAATTATATCTTTGGTAGTGGCACAAATCATGTGATAAATATTTGGTTGTTTCCATTGAAAAGATGCATAGCACAATTTTTTTTTATAAACCTCAAGAGACAAGAAAAACATTCCAGACAGAAAGAGCAGTTTGAGTAAAGGACCAGAATCCTTTAATCAAGGATTTTGTGGTTTGTTGGGGGTTATTTGTTGTTGTTTGTTTGTTTTGCTTTTGGGTGGGTTGGGCTTTATTTTGTAGAATTCTAAGCAAGAAATGTGTTCTGATTTTTATTTTTCAAAAAGAGGGGAATGTTTGTTGTACATTGATGTTCACAACATTATTCACAACAGCATACACATGGAAACAGTCCAAATGTCCATCAACAAATGACTAGACTGAGAAATTGTGATACATTCACACTATGGAATACTATGCAGCACTCAGGAGCAATGATTTTTAAAAACACTATAACAAGAAAGGCTAGAGAGCATTATGCTGAGTGAACTATTAGGCACATAAGCACTAATACTGCATGAGACCATTATTGTAGAATCAGATGGATAACTAGTAAGATGTGTATGGATATCCAAAGAGGAGATGGGAGGGGGCAGGGGACCTTAAGGAGGGGAAGGAGGGAAATCAGAGGGTCACAGAGTTTAATGGGTGAAAGGAGACAGTGACTGAATTAGGATAATGGGCCTAGATCAATGGTGAATGATTGTAAGAAACAGTATGAATGAAACAATATTTTTTAAAAAGGGACAGGATTAACATCTCAAGCAAAATAGTAGCAGTTGGGAGCAAGAGGAGAAGGGAATATAAGAATTATCTTTGGCATTAAGAAGATAGGCTTTTCAGGGTTTGGTGACTTACTGAGACTGAGTATGGAAGAGGCACACAGACTGACTGGTGCGGCGATGATTAGGATCTGTGGTCTAATACAAGTGGAGAGTGACAATTACATGGGAAAGACTGTGGTTCATTCTGACCTGTTATTTTGTGGCACTTAGGATAGAGGACTCAGAAGAGAGACCTGCATGCAGGGAGGTGACATTCAAATCACAATTGAAGACATGAGCCTAAAGTGAAAATATAAAGTAAAAGTCAAATACAAGGTTAAACAGATCTCAAAGAGACAGTAGCATTAAAGGGTAGATGGAATAATATGCAGCACTCAGAAACAACAATTTCAAGAAATACTACATAACATAGGAGAGAGTAGAGCATTATGCTGAGTGAACTCACTCAATCTCATAAGGACAAATATTCCATAAGACCATTATTGTAAAAACAGAAGGCTAACTAGTAGATTCATCCTAGAGAGGGTTAAACTGGGCAGCTCCTTGGAGGCAAGGATTCTGAGGCTTTGTCTGACATACTTTGGACATGTTGTAAGGAGGGACCAGTTCTCAGAGAGGGGCATCATGCTTGGTAGGGTGGAGGGACAGCACAGGAGGGGAAGACCCTCTATGAGGTGGATTGATTCAGTGACTGGGATAATCTGGATGGGTGTGTCAGAGGCAGTGAGATTGGCACAGGACAGAGCAGACTTTAGGGCTGTTGTACACAAGGTCGCTATGAGTTGCAAGCGACTCGATGGCACATAACAACAACAATAACAACAACAACTAGTAAGCTGTATATAGAAGTCCAAAGGGGGATGGGGAGGGAGAAGAGGGACTGAAGGGGTAGGAGGGAAAATCATGAAGTTGCAAAGTTGAGTTTGAAGGGCAGAGGGAGCAAGTGAGGGAATTAAAAAAAATCCAATGTGGACCTAAAAAGATGAGGTAACAGTGGGCATAGATCAAAGGTGATTAATTTTATGAAACATAATATATGGGAATGACTGTATGAAACACAATGTGAATGAAGGAATGTAAAGCAATATATATGAATGAAACACAATGTATATGAATTTTATATGCAAATGAATATAAAACGTTTTAAAAGGTAGAAATAGAAGAAAACAGATGCAAGATGAATCCGATGAGAGAAACCTTCCACAGAATTCAAAGGAGAAAAAGGCCTTTAAAAAAAAATAGGAATGTCTATATGGATTTCCTTACAGGAAATAAGAAGATAATGTTAGCCAAGATTAATTGGAAATTTAAATAAATAGAAAGTGTGGTCTTTATCTCTTTCCTTCATGCTACTAAGTTTGCTATCAGAGTACTGCATGAATAAGAAAATTTGCAAATTTGGGGAATGCCAAAAATTTCAAATAATTCATTATGTTTGGATAGGATTATTATTAAATTTATTAACATGATTATACTGTAGACTTAAGTGCCTTAGTTGATATGAATCAAATACATATAATGTTCAAGTAAACTTCTGAGTCTCACTCACAAATTTGATTTGCATATTCTAAATTGCTTCGATTTATTTTTTCCATAGTTAA
The DNA here is from genome assembly GCF_000299155.1 of Elephantulus edwardii. Taxonomy (NCBI): domain Eukaryota; kingdom Metazoa; phylum Chordata; class Mammalia; order Macroscelidea; family Macroscelididae; genus Elephantulus; species Elephantulus edwardii. Next base: position 8,006,319 of record NW_006399813.1, read on the forward strand.
TATAGACATTTGAGCTGACTTGAATGCATTTTTTTCCTTAAATACATGTCTTTAAGATGTGTCATAAGTAATTTTAAAAACAAATGTCTAGTATTAAAATTTTTTATTTTTTTAAACCAGCTAATTACTAAAGAAGAGACTATACCATCCTATTCCAGCCATCTGAGCGAGAGATTTAACAAAATTTAAACCTCACATGGATACCAGAATTATCATTTTATAATTCTCCTTATGCATTTTCTAATAATTGGACCCCTTGGTGTAAATAGCATGCTCCCAAATATAACTAGCTATAGTTTTTTACCCCCCAGTAATTGTGTTATACATTATTTCAAGGTTCTTTAAGATTACCACTGTGCATTATCTTTCACTAATTATAACAAAATTGTTTAAGAACCACCAAGTGTATGTCCTTTCAAGAGCAAAAGTAAAATCATTCTCTTTAAAATCGCTTCTAGCTTATAGTTCTGTGTGAGGCAGCCCTGGTGGGGCAGGCCTCAGAGGGGTGCTCTGCTAACCCAAAAGCTGGGTCTTCCTAGCATTTAAATCCACCGGCGGTTCCATGGGAGAAAAATGGGTAATTTTCTCCTGTGGAGTTTACAGCCTCAGAAATGCAGCGGAGGGTCAACTCCAACTTGATGGCTATTAGAGAGAAAGAGTGCTGTGTAGGGTTTGCTCGGCTCCACAGTCAACACTCTTGGCACCAGTAGCCAGGAAATAAAAAAACATATTGCGATGGGAAAGTCTACTGTTAGGGACCTCTCTAAAGTACTCAAGAGCAACGGTGTCTCTCTGGAGACTGAGGTGCACCTGATACAGGCCATGGTTTTTGCAATCACTTGTTATGCATTAGAGAGTTGGACAATGACTAGGGAGGATAGAAGGAGAATTGACGCCTTTGAGCTGTGGTGCTGGAGAAGAGTATTGAATGTACCATGGACTGCCAAGAAAACAAACAGATTCATCATAGAGAGGATTAAACCAGGCTGCTCCTTGGAGGCAAGGATTCTGGGGCTTCGTCTGACATACTTTGGAGATGTTGTAAGAAGAGACAGGTCTTTAGAGAGAGACATCATGCTGGGTAGAGTAGAGGGACAGCGCAGGAGGGGAAGACCCTCTATGAGGTGGATTGATTCAGTGACTGGGGTTATTGGGATGGGTGTGTCAGAGGCAATGAGATTGGCACAGGATAGAGCACGGTTTAGGGCTGTTGTGCATAGGGTCGCCATGAGTCGCAAACGACTCGATGGCACATAACAACAACAGCAACAATGGTGGTTAGTGTGTTGGAGCCAGTGAGACTGGCTCAGAATCGGGCAGGCTTCAGAGCTGTTTTACATAGGGTTGTTATGAGTTGAAGGCGACTCAATGATACATAACACCACAATTTGAGAAATATATATTCGAATCAAATAGGAAAACAGCCTTTTAAATTAGATTGGAACATTATGCTCCCAAGTCAAAAATGAATGATCAAACTCTGGTGAGCACACACCCCACCCCTGCCCAGTTCGAAAGCTGTATCACTAGTCTTTAAGATTTTTGAGTCTGGGATTATCAACATCTGACTTGAACATTTACAGGCTGAGAAACTTCATTTTATTTGCTTTACTCCAAAGTGAGGTTTATGGTGTTTGCTTCATAAGATATTAAAGGAGATAAAATGAACTAGTTCATGAAATGTATTCAGCATGCATTGTGTGATTGATGAACAAATAACTGTATGTCTTTAAAGTTAACCAAGCCAATGAGTAAAAACTTTCCTCTTTTTCTTCCTTCTGTTTAGCTATTATTACACAAATACAGCACCTAAAGATGGAGTTCTTCAGTTAGAAACACGTGAAGTATATTCTATTGATCCCTACAACCCAGCAAGCTAATCAGAAGACAAACTGGTATTCAATGAACCTGAAATATTACTATTCATTCAAGTGTTAATTTCTATTTCTATGCCTCTGACTGTTGAACAAGTCTTCTGTAATCAGCACAGGACTTGTTATCTACTTCATGGTGCAATTTATGTTCCTGATTTTTTAATCCAATCATCCACTCAGCAGACATTTCTATAAATAGAAATAAAATTAATAAGATTATAGTAAGAAGAGAACAAATACAGTAAAGAGAAATAAAGCAGGGAAGGGGAGGGAGATTAAGGTCACAAGAGAAATCTTCACTAAGCAAATCACATCCAAGCAAAGCTAGAGGGAAGTAAGTGGCTCTGTGGGGAAAGAGGTTTCCAAGAGGAAGAGAATAGCAAGTCAAAGACTCCAAGGTGTTGTATCTACAATAGGTTAGAGGTACAACAAGTCAAGAATGAGAAATACCAAAGCCAATTCAATTTGGCAACCCAAAAGTCATTGAAGATCTTGACCAGAGCAGATTTGGTAGAAATGAGGAGGAAAAGGCCTGAAACAGGAGAACTTGAGAGAATAACTGCAAGACATTAAAGACATCAAATACAGGGAACTCTTTCGTCAAGTTTTATTGTTGTTGTTCCTTGGGGGTTAGTTTGTTTGAAGTTTTTGTTTGTTTGTTGTGCAAAGAGGAACAGATAAATCAATTGCTAGCAAGACCAAGAGAGTCAAGGGGCACTTTTTTTAAAGAATGAAGAAATAGTAGCTGTGCTGCCATTCCATTTTAGTGGTGGGGGAAATCTAGTAAAAAAAAGGAGGAAATGATGGCAGAAAAGGAAGGAAAGAACTGATTGAGGTACAAGGAATGGATCCAGTGCTCTGTAGAGAGGACCTTGGATAGGAGCACAGGATTAGTGAGAGGAAGAGAGGCATATGGGTGCAGAAGCTGACTAGTGGATAGATGTGATGGTGCACATGGGTGAAGTTTTGCTTCTCTCTTCAAGTAAAGAGAAAATAGAAACAACAATACAACAAACTCAACTTAGAGAATGATTATGGGAATATATGTTGGAGATTTATATTGAAAGAAGGCTGTCAAATAGTCACCACTGAGAATGGAAGATTGGATGATGGTGTTATAGGTTACATTAAAGGTCCAACTCCAGTACCCAGAAGGGAAGGGAAGTGACTACTTAAAGGCTCAGGCATTTTATCGTGGGCCTGAGACGTCTCACCCCATCTGGCCCTCACCAGGTGGGGAAACACATTGCGTGTTGCATTGCTAACAAGAGGTTAGTCATTTGATTTGGAAGTGACTCTGCAGTAGTGTGTTTGATTGGGTTTTTATAACTCCAAAAGTTGGGACTTATCACAAGATAACATAAACGTGAAGAATAGTCAACATGAGAAAACCAAGACTAAAGGTTCTTAGCCAAGAGCTGAGAACCCAAAATTGGCCAACCTGGGATTCAAATTCAAATCTGGCTTTTAAATGCTTCCCACTAACAAATCCTATAAAATAAAAACAAAAATGAACCCTGAGTTGATTCTGCTTACAACAACCCTAGAACTGAGTAGAAGGGAGAAGAACTGCCCCACAGGGGTTTTGAGAAAAGAAGAATTATTTGCTAGTGATAGATCACAGGAAGGGAAAATGATGACCAGGAAAGACTATCCCAGAGTGATTTCTAAATACAAAGAAGTGGAGGGCCAAAGAAAAGCTAGAACATAAATATTTGCTAGATTAATGAGCAAGAATAAGATTGTCATCCCTTTCTCCCTCATTTAATTCATACATATCAATATAAAACTTGTTCTTCTTTACTAAAAATCATATTATCCAAAGAAAGATTTCATAGGCTATCTTCTAATGTTGTAACAACATTAGGTGGTATCACGTCGCCTGTGACTCATAACAAGCCTGTGTACAACAGCTCTGAAGCCTGCCCTATCCTGAGCCAGTAACAATGACTCCAACAAACCTACCCCTATTGCCCCAGGTACTATGTCAATCCATCTCAGAGGCATGATGCTTTCTTGGTTATAATAGTTATTTACATGAACAGTATGATAATTCTTATTATTTAAGGGAGGAGGAGGATTGCACAGTTGCTATTAATGCTGCTGCCTAAACAGAAATTGTTTCTTTCAGGATAGCTTGATGCTTGGAATCCAGCTGAATCCCGGTTGGAAAGAAACCATTCTAATATCAACAAGACTGTTGCATGAGTTCAGCATAACCGTAATGGAAGGGTGCCAGGAGCTGTGACTTCCTGTATGAACTTATTCTCAAGGAGAACAAAGAAAGTTTGCTTGATGGTAAAGATGACAGCCTGGTTTCACTGCCACTTGCTCTTCAAAGGCTTTCAGAAGTTTCACTGTGTGATGTACCTGGAGCCAGGCTGCTGGCAGGAAACAATGCCACGAGGCTGCAAGTGATACCAACTTCTAAGGAAGGTCCTGAACAGAGCTCACCTTTTGACATCATATCTAGCGCCATCTCCTTTTTGCTGACAACACACTGTTACCACGGACTTGAATTCTAATATGGTTTTCCTTATTTAAGCAAAATATGAAGTATTTCCTACGACTGTGATGAATATATCTTTGTTGGGAAATCTTTCATTTTAACAATATCTACTTCTCATATATAATTAATACTCCACTTTTATCCCAACTTCATGTGAATTTTCCTCATAATATATATTTTATCCTTCCATAATCACCCATTATTTGCACAGATGTTTTGAAATTATAGGTGTCAAGTTTCAGTTCAACTGTTTGGGAGCATAATGCAAGTCTTGGACATTTTTGTCAGGTTTTTTCCCCCTTGAAGCTCTAGTTGCTTGTAAAATGCCACTTAACAATGTGTATATTATTAATTCAAATACATTTTCATCTCACTAAAAATATTTGTTTTATATAATTTTTTTCATTATTATGGTGTTAAAATTTTAGATAACATGGTTTTATGGACCATACTTTAACATGTGTTCTAGAGCCCATGCCCTTCATTGTAGCCACGTTATCAATCGTAAACCCCAATTCTCTCCCACTCAAGACTCACATTGGTTCAGCCAATACTGTCCCCTGGTGTACATGTTCTCTCTCATTCACATCCTAAAACTAGCAGGTTAATTTCCCTATGCTGGCATTTTATCTAGTGAGAAAATAAAACTTTGTTGATCTCTTCCCACCTAGGCTGATGCCCTTCCTTTTTCCTTCCTTTAAAAAAAAAACAACACAAAAACTGAGAACAACCACAACAGGGGAGGTGGGGAAAGTATCACACACACACAAAATCAACCAAACCTACTATTGTCAAGTTGATTTCAACTAATAGAAACCCTGTAGGAAAGAGTGGGAACTCTGGTAGCCTAATGGGTAAGAAGTTGCACTGCCAACCCAGACAGGTGGTTCAAATCCACCAGCTGCTCTGAGGAAGAAAAAAAACAGAAATCTCCTCCCATGTGATTTATTGCCTCTTAAAACTCAGAGGGTCAACTATAAGTCGGTTCCAAAACAGCTACATACAACAATAACATGTTGTTGTTGTTGTTATTGATTGCCGTCGAGTCTATGAAGACTCACAGTGACCCTATGAACAAAAGGCCTGAAGCCTTTATGTAACTATCGACATTTATCAAATTTCATAGAGTTTCCAGAGGCATACTGTTTAGGAAGTGGGTGCTACTCCTGCTTCCAAACCTGTCTTAAACTGTAAGCTCCACCAAACACTGTCCACCATGGGCAACTGTTAGGGCATTTGACATCCAAATAGCGCAAAGTTCAGCATCACGGGAATCCCAGATTGTCTCAGTACGGAAAACTGCTGTATGATTTAGAAGTATGTTCCCTGAATATATAACACTAGGCCAACCGACTTGAAAAACCAAGGCCCTCCATGAAGTCCTTGATTCCACAATCCTACATCATCAAACATTTCCATTGGCTCACTCACCAAAGCAAAAGTGATCATCTTAGCACATTCCTATAGCACATCTTAGCTCATGTCCTATAACAACATAGGATAGACTAAAACTACCCAGAGTTCTCAAGGCTGTATGCCTTTACAGAAACAGACTACCATATTCTTCTATGGAATGGCTGGTGGGCTTGTGCAGCCAAACTTTCAGGTAGCAGCCTTTAAAGTGCTTTAATTTTAAAGTGCTTTAATTTTAAAGTATTTTAACCACTGTGTCAATAGGGATCACTTTAAACACTCATGAGAAACTGAAGTTTGCTGTCATCAAGCCTGTTCTGACATATGGCAAACCTCCATCAGGTTTCCAAGAATGTAAATAGGAGTAAGAGTAATAAATAGGTCAAATGGAAATGTTGACTTTTATGTTAGCAGCTCAATATATAACCCACATTACCAAGGCTCCCGTAAATGAGGATATCAGAGACTAATTCCCTAATTTCCACTCCTCAACCTCCAATATTATCTATAACCATTCATCTTCATTTCCACTTACCATTCTTCATAGGGTGTTAACCTGCCTTTTAATCCCTTCCTGTCTCTCTCAGGGCTGAGCTCGTCCCCATTACTGGCTCCTTCTCTCCACCTACAAAGCTGCTAGGGTCTTGACCCGTTCAGCTTCAAGTGGCAGAAAACTATTACTATCACATCGATTTAGGCTATAAAGGGATTTTATTGTATCATATGACAGAAACATCCAAATAAAAGTACAGCTGATTTTAAACAAAACAAGAATGAAATATGCAAAACATGCCCTCAGGAATCTTTTCTATCTTCAATTTTGCCTTCCTTTGCTGGTTTCATCCTCATGACATTGTCTAAAAAGTGACAAAATTCTTTCCTGACAATGCTGCCTGCATAGTCCCTCAGCATAATATGCCAGCACAGAGTCTTCCCTACAATAATTCCTTCCAAAGTCTTTACATCAGTCTTACTTGTTCAAATGGTGTCTTTGCTCTTGGCTGAATCCATCATTAAAACAAGAATCAGGGAGACGCCTGATTTACCTGCCCAGCCGCTGAGCTGGCGTTGAGATTGGTCTTCTTCTGTAGTTCTCAAATAAGGCAATTTTGTCCCCAATCAGAGGACATTTAAGCATGCTGTTGTTCTGATGGTTGAAACAATGGGCCATTAACTGGCAAACTTCATTTGTTGGAACCTATCAGCTGCTCCTTGAAAGAAAGACTTAAGAAATCCTAAGAGTAGTCCTACTCTTTCTTAGAGAGCCATTATGGTATTGTTGTTGTTGTTGTGCGTCTTTAAGTCAACTACAACTCATGCTATGAACAAGGGCCCTCAACCTTGCCCTATCCTAAACCAGCCTCTCCATGGCCAACACATTAACTCCATTGCTATAGTCACTGTGTCAATCCATCTCATCAAGGGTCTTCCTCTCCTTCACTGACCCTCTACCTTTCCAAGCATGATGTCTTTGTTTAAGGACTTCCCACTCTTGACAACATGCCCAAAATATATGAGACAAAGTTTCACCATCCTTACCTCCAAAGAGCACCCTGATTTCACTTTCTTCAGGACAGATCTGTTTTTCCTTCTCAGCAGTTCATGGGATATGTAATACTCCTCTCCAGCATCACAACTTAGTGGCATCCATTCTTCTTCTGCCATCCTTAGTCACTGTCGAAATTTCAGATGCATAGCAAGCTATCTAAAAGAAAATGGCTTGGATCATGCATACTTTATTATTCAGACTAATACAAATGCATGCTGGGGAGGTCCTTGACAACAGATTTACCCAATACAACTCATCTTTTATTTCTTACCTGATAATGCCAAGGGTAGCAAGCTCTAGCGACCTAGTGGCGGGAAGCTGTGCTGCAATTCTGAAGGCATATGGTTCATAGTTCATGGTTCAAGATCACAAGCTGCTCTGTGGGAGAAGGATGGTCAATCTCCCCCCATGCAATTTGTTGCCTGCAAAAACCTGTTGAGGGTCAGCTCTAGGTCAGTTCTGACTCAATGGTATACAGTAACAACAACAGTGTCAAAAGTTTTCATTGTGGATCCAAATAAGACAAAATAATAATTTCAATCATTTCTCCATTTATTATTAAGCTGCCTGCTGGCCTACAAATTGCATTGGGAAAATCTGCTATCAGGGGCCTCTCCAGAGTACTGAAGAGCAATGATGTCAATCTAGAGACTAAGGTGCACTTAATCCAGGCCATGGTCTTCACAATTACTTGCTATGCTTCAAAGAGCTAGACAATGGCTAAGGATGATAGAAAAAGAATCTAGCCCTTGCATTATGGTGCTAGAGAAAAGTATTGAATATACCATGAACTATTAGGAGAACAAACAGGTTCATCACAGAGACGGTAAAACCAGCCTGCTCCTTGGGGGCAAGGATGTTGAAGTTCTGTCTGACATACTTTGGGCTTGTTGCCAGGAAGGACGAGTCCTTGGAGATGGACGTCATGCTAGGAAGGGTAGAAGGATAGCACAAGAGAAGAAGACCCTCAATATGGTGGATTGACTCAGTAACTGGAGTAGTGGCGGTAGGTGTGTCAGAGACAATGAGGTTGGCTCAAGATAGAGCAGAGTTCAGAGATGTTGTATATAAGGTTGCTATGAGTCACAAATTACTCAAGAGCACATAACAACAAATCTACAGGTGCAGATTTTTGTTTTCTTGATGTTGAGATGCAATCCATATTGAAGACTGTAGTCTTTGATCTTCTGCAGCAAGCACTTCAAGTCCTCCTTTTTCAGTGAGCAAAATTGTGTTATCAGCATTACACAGGTTGTTGATGGGTCTTCCTCCATCCTGATGTCACATTCTTCTTCATAACATCCAGAAACTCAAATGATCTTCTCAGCATATAGATTGAAAAGGTATATATCCCTGATGCACACCTTTTTTTCTATTTTTTAAAAATTTTTTATTTTTATATTACTTTATATTATTTTGATTTATTTACAAAGTTTGAATACATTGTTTTTCATAAAGATCCTTCCCATTTCTTTACCCTACCCAGTCATCAAATTGTGCAACCCTATGATTAACACTCTACCCCCCCCCCCATCCTCACCCATCTGCTTCCACCCTCCCTCTACACCTTGGATCCTCATATTCATTCTAAAATAATGGTTTTACACAGTATTTGTCCTTGTGGGACTGAGTTCGTTCACTCAGCATAATGTTTTTCAGTACCTCCCAAGTTAGGTAGCAATTTACCAAATTATTGCTCCTGCATGCTGCGTAGTATTCCATTTTATGAATGTACCACAACTTTTCAATCCATTCTATTGTGGTTGGAAATCTGGGCTATTTCCATGTTCTTGCAATAGTGAATAATGCTGCTATGAACTTTGGTGTACAAGTTTCCATTTGAGCCTCAGATCTCATTTTCTTGGGGTATATTCCAAGCAATGCAATAGCTGGGTGATATGGGACTTCTATGGTCAGCTTTTTGCGGAAGTGCTAAACTGTCTTCCAGAGTGGCTGTACTATTGTACAATCCCATCAACAATGTAAAAGAGTTTCTGTCTCACTACATTTATTACTTGCTGGCCTGTTAAACTTTGCCACTACTACTGGACATGGTACCTCACTGTGATTTTGATTTGCATCTCTCTTATTGCCAGTGATTTGGAGAATTTCTTCATGTGTCTGATGCACATCTTTCTTGATTTTGAACCATGGAGTTTTCCTTTGCTGTGCTTGGAGAATAGCATCTAGTCAAGGTGTAGATACCACATGAGCACACTTAAGTGTTCTGGAATTCCCATTCTTCTCAATGTTAGCCATAATTTGTTATGGCCACACTGTCAAATGCATCGCTGTGACTCAGAATTAACTCAATCACAGTAAGTTACCAGAACTTCTCAACAGGGTCATTAAAATTGGAAGTTATTGCAAGAACCTGTGTCATGCAAATGGCAAATGTTGCTTGCTGAAAGTGAGTAGAACTTGAAACACTTGCTGCAGGAGATCAAAGACTACAGTCTTCAATATGGGTTGCATCTCAACTCAAGAAGATAAAAATCCTCACCACTGGATTGATAAACAACATCATGGTAGGTGGAAGAAAGATGGAAATTGTCAGTGATTTCATCTTACTTCATCCACACTCAACACCCATGGGACCAGCAGTAAGGCAATCAGAAGATATATTGCACTAGGAAAGTCTGCTGTCAGTGACCTTCCCAAGTTACTGAGGAGCAACGCTGTCAGTTTTCAGACTAAGGTTCACCTGATTCAGGTATGATCTTTTCCCATCAATTGTTATGCATCTGAGAGCTGGATTATGAATAAGGATGACAGAAGAACAATTGATGCCTTTGAGCTGTGATTGTTGGAGGAGAGTACTGACTACCCTATGGATAGACTGCCAGAAGAACAAACAGATATGTCTTGGAGATGGTACAGCCAGAGTGCTTCTTGGAGGCAAAGACAGCAAAGCTTTGTCTTGTATACTTTGGGTATGTTGCTATATGAGGCTAATTCTTGAAGAAGGACATCATTCTTGGAAAGGTGGAGTGTCAGTGAAAGAGATGAAGACTGTCAACAAAATGGATTAACACAGTGCCTGTAGCAATGCGTTCAAGTGTGTCATAGACAATGAGGATGACAAAGATAGGACAGGATTCAGATCTGTTGTTGTTCATGGGGTTACTATGAGTTGTACTCTAAAAGGAGGCTCCTAACAACAACATTTTCTTTTTAATGGAGATTTTATTGTAAGTTTATAAAGAACTTGGATTTCCATTCATCTTTTCCTCCCTGTACCCCCTCCCCCATGTTCACTTTCTTTGGAAAAAAAAGTTCTTCCACTGTTATACAAGTCCGCCCCCCTACCCCCAGAACACATTACTATGCAGCTATTATTCTGGACTCTTGTCATACTAATAATACCTAATCATATATTCCTTTTATACAGTTCTCTCCCTCATCTGTTTCAATGTCATGTGCATTAATTAACCCCTCTTTTTTTCATTCCCCCCAGACCCCATGTCAGTCCTGTTTTATAACAGTAGGATTATGCAATATTTGTCTTTCAGTGACTGAGATACTTTACTCAACATAATGTCCTCCAGGTCCCTCATTTTGTATACTATTTCATGAGGGTTTTTTCAGTGCTGCATAATATTCCATTGTGTGAATATACCACAGCTTCTCTATCCATTCATTTGTTGATGGACGCTTGGGTTGTTTCCAACTCTTTGCTATTGTGAACAAGCAGCAATAAACACGGGTGTGCATATATCTGCTTAGGTATCAGTTCTGGTTTTTTAAAAGAAATAACATATGAGCAAGAGCCTATGGTGATGAAGGAAGAAGTTCAAGCTGCTTTGAAGGAAATAGCAAAAAATAAG
>NW_006399813.1:8018772-8026125 GCF_000299155.1 Elephantulus edwardii
GGAGGGACAGCGCAGGAGGGTAAGACCCTCTATGAGATGGATTGATTCGGTGACTGGGGTAATCGGGATGGGTGTGTCAGAGGCGGTGCGGTTGGAGCAGGATAGAGCAGGGTTTAGGGCTGTTCTGCATAGGGTCGGTATGAGTCGGAAACAACTCGACGGCACATAACAACAACAACATATTTCCAGTAGTGAAATTTTGGGGTCAAATGTTATTTTTACTTGCAACTTTTTGAGAAAGCGCCATACTGCCTTCCATAGTGGTTGCACCATTTTATAATCCTACCAAAGTGAGTAAGTGTTCCAGTTTCTCCACAACCTCACTAGTCTTTGTTGCTTGCTGCTCTGTTGGATTTTGCTATTCTAACTGGGGTCAAATGATATCTCTTAGTTGTTTTGTTTTGCATCTCTCTTAGAGCTAGGGATTTTTAACATTTCTTCATGTGTTTGTTCACCATCTGAATGTTGTCTTTGGTGAAGTGTCTGTTCACATCCTGTACCCATTTTGCAATTGGTTTGTTTACCTTTATCTTCTTGTGGTGCTCGAGTATTCTATATATTCAAGACATAAGTCCCTTATCAGACATGTTATTACCAAATATTTTTCCCAGTCTGCAGTTTCCCTTTTTACTCTTCTGGAGAAGTCTTTGGATGTCATAAGGATTTTATTCTTAGATTTGATTCATCTATTTTATTCTCTCCTGATTGAAGGTTTTTCAGGATACTTGGAAAACTGTTTATGTTGTGGATTAGTGCTTGTAGGGTTCTTCCAAGCTTTTCTCTAATGAAATTTATAGTCCTTGGTTTTAGTCCCAGGTCCTTGATCCACTTTGAGTTGGTTTTTGTGTATGGTATGAGGTGTGGGTCTTGTCTGAGTTTTCTGCAGATGGTTTTCCAATTCTGTCAACACCATTTGTTGAAAGGTCGTCATTTCCTCACTTACTGATTTCAGCTCCTTGTCAAAAATCAGTTGTCTATAGGTAGACGGGCTGGTTTCTGGAGTTTCAAGTATATTCCATTGGCCTGTGTGTCTGTCATTGTACCAGTACCACACTGTCTTGACCACCACAGCAGTATAGTGGGATTTGAAATCAGGTATTAAGGGTCTCTTTCCATTTGAAATTAAATTGAAGATTATTTTTTCCATCTTGTTGAAGAAAGGAATTGGTATTTGTATTGAGATTGCATTGAATGTGTAAATTGTCTTTGGTAGGATTGTCATTTTTACAATATTGAGCCTTCCTATCCATAAGCAAGGTATATTCTTCCATTTCTCCAGGTCTCTTTTTGTTGCTTGGGTAGCATTTTGTAATTTTCTTTCAATAGATCCTTTGTATTTCTACTTAGATTTACTACTAAGTATTTAATCTTGTGATTAGCTATTGTGAAGGTTACTGTTTTTCTTAGCTTCAGTTCTGTATTCTCTTTGTCACTGTAGAAAAATCCAATTGACTTTTGTATGTTGATCTTGTATCCTGCCACATTGCTGAATTGGTCAACTAAGTCCAATAGTTTCCTTGCTGAGTCTTTAGGATTTTCTAAGTACACTATCACATCATGTGCATACAGAGATAATTTTACCTCCCCTTTGCCACTTTGGATACCCTTATTTGCTATCCCTAAGACTTCCAATATAATATGGAATAGGAGAGATGATAGTGGGAATCTTTGCCTAATTCCTGTTCTCAAAGGGAATGTCTTTAACCTCTCTCAATTGAGAACAACGTTGGCTCTCAGGTTTGCATATAAACTTTTTTCTATGTTGCGTAAATTCCTTTCTATTCCTATTTTGTTGAGTGTTTTAATCAAGAAAGGGTGTTGGATTTTGTCAAAGGCCTTTTCTGCGTCAATTGATAGGATCCTGTGCCTCTTATTCTTTACTTTGTTAATGTGATGAATTATTAATTCTTTGCTTTGTTAATGTGTTTTTCTTATGTTGAACCACCCTTGCATACCTGTTATGAATACCATGTGGTCATGGTGAATTATTTTTTGATGTATTGTTGGTTTCTATTGGCCAGGATTTTATTCAGGATTTTTGCATCTGTGTTCATGAGAGATAATGGCTTGTAGTTTTCTCTTTTGGTGGTGTCTTTACCTGGTTTTGTTATCAAGGATATGTTTGCTCTATAGAATGAGTCTGAGAGAATTCCATCTTCTTCTATTTTCTGAAATAGTTTATGTAGAATTGGTGACAGTTCTTCTCTGAATGTTTGATAAAATTCTCTTGTAAAACTATCTAGTTCAGGACTTTTTATGGCTGAAAGTTGTTTTATTACCTTTTCAATTTCTTCTTTTGTAATGAGCCTGTTGAGGTGTTCAATTTTGGTTTGTATTAGTTTAGGTAGGTTGTGAATTTCTAAGTATTTGTCCATTTTCTCTAGGCTTTCATATTTGTTTGAGTATAGTTATTGATAATATTCCATTATTAATCTTTTTATTTAGTTGGTTCTGTTGTGACATTGCCTGTTTTATCTCTTATTCAGATTATTTGTCTCTGCTCTCCCTTCTCTCTCTTTTCTTTTGTTAGTTTTGCTAGGGGGGTTGTTGATTTTATTGACCATTTCAAAGAACCAACTCCTGGTTTTATTGATGGTTTCAATTGTTTTTCTGTTTTCTATTTCATTTATTTCTACCTGAATTTTTATGATTTCAAGGGTTTTTTGGAGGGTGTAAGATTTTCTTGCTGTTCTTTTTCAATTTATTGGAGATGTTGGATTACAGAGGCAAAAGGTGCGATGGTCACTTTTCCTGTCTTTAAATGTTTTTTCTTATTACTATAAATTGACCTCTAATTACTGATTTGGCTGTTTCACAGAGGTTTTGGTAAGTTATGTTTTCATTGTCATTTGTTTCAAGAAACTTTTTCATTTCATTTCTTTCTTCCAGTACCCAGTCATGTTCAAGCAAGGTGTTGTTCAGCCTCCAAATATATGCTTTCCCCCCCTTCTTTATCCTCTTGTTATTAATTCCTAATTTTGTTGTATTATAGTCTGAGAAGATACTTTGTATTATTTCTATGCTTTTGAATTTATTGATGCTTGTATTGTGTCCTAAAATGTGATCTATTCTGGAGAACGTTCCATGCACATTGGAGAAGAAGGTATATTATGATTTTTTGGGTGTTGTTGTTGTTGTTGAGTGCCGTTAAATCATAGACAACTCATAGCAACCCTATAAACAAAAGACCTGAACACATATGTAATTTTCATCATTTCTCCACATTTATAGAGTTTCTGGAGGCAAGCTATTTCGGAAGTGGATGACACTCCTGCTTCCAAGCTTGTTTTAATTGGGGAGCTCCACCAAACACTGTCTACCAATGAGTAACTATTATCACATTTGTCACATCAGTGTCACAGTGTTTAGCATCATAGCAACCACAAGTTACCTCTGTACAGCAAAAGGACAGACTAGTGCTATACCCCTTAGAAGAATGTTTGACCAAAAGCATTTAAAACCAGGCCTGAGGGCTGCAAATTAAAATCACCCACCTTTGGCTTGGTAGCATAATTTCCACATATTAGTCTATTAATATCTATGAGATCGAGTTGGTTTGTTGTGTGGTTTAATTCTTCAGCATCTTTGTTGAGTTTCTTTCTGAAAGTTCTCTCTTTTCTTGAGAGTGTGTATTGAAGCCTCCAACTACTATAGTCGTGTAGTCTATTTCCTTTTTCAGTTTTGTTGATGTTTATTTTATATATTTTGTAGGTCTTTCGTCTGGTGTGTAGATATTTATTATTGTTATGTCTTCTTGTTCTAATAACCCTTCAAACATTATGTAATGACCTTCCTTATCCTTTATGATGGTTTTTGCATCAAAATTTTATCAGACATGAATATCAAAACTGCTTTTTTCTGGTTGCCATTTGCTTGGTATATTTTTTTCCCCCTACTTTTATTTTTAGTCTTTCTTTACCTTCATTTCTCAACTGTGTCTCTTGTAGACAGCATATTGACAGATTTGGGAGGTTTTTAAATCCAATCTGCTGCTCTTTTTCTCTTCAGTGGTGCATTTAAGCCATTTACCTTCAGTGTGATTATTGAGAAGCAAGGTTTCATTGCTATCATTTTGTTGAGTTCTTTTTGGTGCTGATGCTAGTTACTTTGCTCCATGCTGCTTTCTGTGATACCTCTGCAAGAAAGAAGGATGTCTTTCAGTGTTTCTTGAAATGCTGGTCTTGTTTTTATAAACTCCATTAGGTTCTGTTTTTCTGGGAATATCTTGATCTTTCCTTCATATTTGAATGATAACTTTGCTGGGTACAAAATTCTTGGTTGACAGTTGTGTTGAGTGTCCAATATATGTCATTCCATTATCTTCTTGCCTGCATGGTTTCTGCTGACAAATCAGCACTCAATCTTATTTTCTCTCCCTGATAGGTTACTCTTTGTTTCTCCCTCACTGCTTGCAGAATTCTCTCCTTTTCTTTGGTTCTGGCAAATTTGACTAAGATATGTCTTGGTGTTTTTCTTTTGGGATCTATTCTATATGATATTCTCTCAGCTTCTTGAAAATATATTCTCCCATTCTTCATTATGCCTGGAAATTTTCCTTCTAATAATTCTTACACAATTTTTTTGGTTCCTTTAGTTGCTTCTTCTTGCTCTGGAATTCTGATTATGCGCATGTTTTTTCTCTTGATGGTGTCCGACATTATTCTTAGGTTTTCTTCCTTTTCCTTCCTTTTTTATTCTGCTTTTTGTTCTAGCAGATCAATGATAACAATTCTCCTATTTCACTGGTTCTGTGTTCCATCTCTTTAGCCCTGTTCATTTGTCCCTCTATCATATTGACAGTGTCTGAAACATTGTGCTTCATATTTTGGATTGTGGTTTCTTGTTTTTCCAGAGCCTCTACTGCCTCATTTGTTGGTTTGTTGCTGTTGTTGTTGTTTCTTAGCGCTTCCTGGTTTGGCTTGCAATATTCTGTAATTCTTCAAATTTGTCTTTCACCCACTGAAAATATTCAATCATTGTTCTTTTAAATTCTGTGTCAGAAAGTTTCATTAGACTTTCTGGCTTCAGGAAATACACTGATACTGTGTCACATTTTTGGGTGACATCTTGCTTCTGGGCTTGTGTAGAGGGTGACATAGCCTGCTTCCTACATGATATTGTTGTCATAGAGTTTTTCATGTCTGAGGTGATAGCAGGTGCTTGATCTGAAGTCACCTCTCCAGAAGAGCGTGGGCAACTACTCTACTGGGGTTTCTCTCTGTCTTCTGACCCAAGGGAAAATATGCTCCAGTTCCATAGAGAAAAGGCCAGTAGAAGCAGCCTCCTCTGTGAGACAACTGCCACATCTAGAGTAGCTCAAGGTGTTTTGGGCTAAAGACAGTTGATGGGCTCAGTGTGAGGAGATGCAAGGCAGAGCACAGAGACTTGACTGAAAAACAAGGAAGCCTTGGTTTTCCCTTCAAGAACAAGCTCCAGCTGTCTTGTTCCCTTCTGATTGAGCGTAAGGGGTCCCACATGTTCCAGCCAAACAGCAATCATGCATCATGCTCATGCTCGCACGCTCATGCTCGGGTGCTCTCTCTCTCTCTCTCTCTCTCTCTCTCTCACACACACACACACACACACACACACAACCTCACTCAAGTTCCAGCATCGCTCCTGGTGCACATCAGCTCCTGGCATGGGCATCAGCATCAGGACCAAAATTCTGGGTGTGGGCCAGTGGTATCAGGACTGGAGTTCCTGGTGCAGGGCACCAGGACCAGAGTTCCAAGTGTGGGGTATCAGGACCAGAGTTCCAAGTGTGGGGCATCAGCCTCAGGACCAGAGTTCTAGGCTTGGATCATCGGCACCAGAGTTCCAGGTGTTGGCTGGCAGCTTCAGGACCAGGGTTCCCAGCATGTGGCATTGGCTTTGGCATTGGGAACAGAGTACTGGGTGCGAGGCATCAGGGCCAGGGTTCCTGGCATGGGTGGTGTTGGGCCCAGAGTTCCAGGCTTCAGGGTCAGAGTTCTGGGTACAGTGTGGCTGGACCAGAGTTATAGGCATGGGGTGTTGGGACCATGGTTCCAGCACAGGGTGTTAGCTTTGGAACCTAAGTTCCAGGCATCAGTACTTGACTTCCTGGTACAGGGCATCCATGCTAGGGCCAGAGTTCCCAGCACAGGCAGACGGGAATGAGACTAGAGATTTGGAATCACACTTAGAAATTTTAAGGCAAGTACCTAGTTAATTGACTGCATTTGTGGTGTAGAAGTAACATGGCATAGAAGCAGTGTGGTGTAGAAAACAACAACCTTTAAAAAAAAATGAGCAAACGTTTTGAAAGACTGGTCAATCTTAGCTATTTAAGTAATTTTACTAAATAATAATTATCAAAAGCCTTCTATTTGTCACTTAGTGTTATAAATTGGCTAAAAACAGGTTGTCAACAGGGATGTACCCTCGTAGAACCTCCTGGGAAAACTTATTCCTTGCCTGTACTAGAGACAGCTGGCATTGCTTAGCTCAGAGTCACATCACCGCAATCAATCTCTGCTTCCACCATTGCATTCTTCCACTGTTTTTCTGCCTCCTTCTCTTGCAAGAACATATTAATGACATAAAAATCCTTTAGCCCACAATATCCAGGGTAATTTTTCCCCCCTGCTCACTCCAGGTAATCTCCCTATCTGAATATCCTTCATTTAATCACATCTTCAAAGTTGTTTTCAATATACAGCAACATTCACAGGTGTCAAGGATGTGGACATCTGCGGAGAACTATTATTGAAGCTACCACAATTTTACAATTTCTGAGCCACCGGACTTGCTGGTCCCATCACCTAGAATGCTGATATTTTGCTCCTAGATGAACCAGTCTTTCTTTCCTTACTTGAATGTCACCTCTTTAAAATAAATTTTCTTTGATCACCCTTTCTAAAATAGATCTGCCCTTCTTACTAAAAAAAAAAATAAATAAATAAATTATAGGAGGAGACACAAGCACCAAGTTCCCTTCCTCTACTGAGTTTCCCACTATTAGTTGTGATCTATTGATTCGTGGGTTTACCTGTTTATTGTTCAACTTACCTTCTATAGCTCCACAAAGGCACAAGCTACACCTATTTTGTTTACCACTGTCTCCAGGCTGCACAGATCAATTACATTAAATAGGCACTACATTAATATCCTGAATGACTAGAGAACAAATAAAGTATTTGTGCACTACACAAACATGCAGGATGGATAAAAATACTCTGAAAGAAAATAAGATTCCTAATCTGGAAGGAGTAATGAGCTAAGATTTCTATTTGCATACATTATCACATGTGGCCCTAACAAGTGCTTGAGCTCTCATGAGCAATCTCTCTCTCTCTCTCTCTCTCTCTCTCTCTCTCTCTCTCTCTCTCT
>NW_006399813.1:8026225-8045501 GCF_000299155.1 Elephantulus edwardii
CTCTCCCTCTCCCTCTCCCTCTCCCTCTCCTTCCCCTCTCCTCTCTCTGTGTATGTCTCTCTCTCTCTGGTATCGGTTGTTTTTAAATATATGAAGCCCTGTCAGGTACTTTGACCAAGAACAAATAAAGTTAAAATGGAGCCAAAGGAGGAATTCCAGTCATATTTCTTTTCCAAAAGCCCTTATTCTTGCCTTTTCTTGCTTTTGACACCCCCCCCCCAGGATAGGAGTGAGAGTAAAACAATTCATTTCGTTAAGAGGTGACATCTCTCAATTCGACATCAAGAAACGAATTCTTCATATATCACATACGCTTGAGGCTACAAATTGCTTCCACGCAGAGAGCAGACATTTCCTGAGCTGACCTACCCACATTGTATTCTTTAAAGGTGAAAAGGAATGCAGGGATGTGTGGAAGGCAGCTGCAATAATCCACTTTTTTGCCTGGAACTATCTGCCTCCACATACAGAATAAATGCATCATGGAGCTACACCCCAAGCATATTTTTTGCCCCCGTGCTTGGGTCCCCCCCCCAACAATGTCCAATTAATTACCCACATTTGTGCTTACTTAGCTAATCCACAGTGAACAGTTTATGAGGTTTTTTTTTACCACATCAGAGAAGCTCTTCCCCTAAGTCTGGCTTCTGTCTCTCTCCCAACTTCACAGCACGCACCTTCCTACAGAATATAATCTTCTTCAAACGTACAATCCCTGGCAGGAACGGGACACGCAGTAAGCAAAACAGCTCGTGCTTGCTACCGCGCTGTCTAGTATTAAGTCATCGTGGGGTTTTGCTTGCTTAACTGGGTTCTGCGCCCGCAGGTCCCTAAAAGTGGTCTTTGGGAAAGAGAGTCTCATAAGAAACTAAGGAAGTGAGAGTAAACAAGACCTTACCTAGGAGTTCTGAGAGAGGAAATTGGCGCCCTCCCCAGACAGCCCTGGGCTGTGCGCCCCGCGGCGATTGGTCTCTGGCTTGGCTGCGCTCGGTCTCCACTTGCAGTTCTGCGAATTGGCAGTCTGACCGTGAGAAGCGCTCGCAGAGCATGGAGGACTCTTCTGCGAGGCGCTTGGAGCCCCTCCGGCCGCCGAGCCGCGCTCCGTCCCGGCTCCGAGGGGCCCTCCTAGCGCTCCTGGTGCTGCTCGCGCTGCGGGAGACCCGGGGTGAGCACGGGGCGCGCACGGGGTGGCGGGCGCGGGGACTGGGGCCGTCCTGTCCGGGCTAAGCGTCGCTGGAAGGCTTGGGGTGATCGCCCTTTTACACCAGAGACGCTGGTCGCCTTTCCATTAAGAGTCTCATTTTGTTTTACAAGGAGCTTTGAGATGTGGAGCATAAAGGTGGGCGCAGATGCTAATATGTGCAGGGCAAAGTCCTTGCATTTGCGTGTTAATCGTCTGGACTGGCTTGGAGTGGAGTGTGGCGCTAATGATAGTGGAAGAAGGTGGGTCTGGAGATTCGACAAACGTTAGTACATCTGTCTGAGTCCGTTTTCTCATTAGGGGAGGCTGGATATTGACATCAATACCTCCTGTACTTGCTACCTGACTGGTATAAAAGGTGGCAGGTGTCTTAACATGCCTGCCACTGTAGTAGTTTGTCTCCTAACCATTATTACCTTTACCAGGATTTTTGGGTAAGTATTCCTAAACAGCCCTGTGTGGAGCTGTTCTCACCTCCTTTACCCTCAAACCACTACTCATCTCACTGCCTTTCCCTCATGGCTTCTGATTTGGATCCAACTCAAAAACAACCCTTCATTGTCCCAGGCTGTACCTGACACATGAAGAAACTGCCCACGTTTCTCCCTTAGGGTAGCTAGTGGATTCGAACCTCTGGACAGGCACTGACTGGGTTGGTAGCACAATTTCCCACAGACTCAGAGATATTGTGGGTTTGGGTTCCATACCACAGCAATGGAATTATTATTGCAATAGATGGGATCATAGGAATTTCTTGGTTTTTCAGTGCATTTAAAAGTTATGTTTATACTATTAGAAAGTTTGAAATATTTTGAGAATTACCAAAATGTGACACAGATACAAAATGGGCACGGTGCTGTTGGGAGAACCTGTGCCAAATGGCTTGGTCTAGGCAGGGTGGTTACAAACTTTCAGCTTGTTTCAAACACACAGAGACACAGTATCTGCAATGCAATTAAATGATATGTTTCTAAGAATCTCCACGTGCAACTATTGAGCACCTACTTTAAGAAAAATTCCTTGCTAAGCACTTAGGGTTAGAAAATATGTGAAGCTTCAGAACCATCAAATGTAACAAGTTCAGGCAGAAGGAGCTTTTCACCTGTAGTGCATTTTAGATACATGTTTAGTACAAAAGAAAACCTGTGGCACTATGGAAATTTTGAGGCTGCACCTTCCCTTCCTGCTAACTTCAAGAAAACTTTGCCAATTAGGGCCCTCCTCTTCCTAATTTTAGCCTCATCAGAAGTCATCTTGTTTACTTAGAGTCAAGATCACCCACAAAAACCGAGGCCTGATCAGGGTTCCCACTTCTCTTGTGCTGGCATCTCACATTCATTAATTGACTGCAATTTCTCATCTATGGGAATAAGGAAAGAAGGGAGTGAAGTTTCAACAGCAATAAATAAAATTTGATCAATACACATCAACAAGTCACTTTTCAGGTGGACAGAGGTGCTAAAATCTCAAAACTTATTTTCAGAAGAGATCCATGTCAAGTAAGTGAAATCTGCTGTTAGTGCTTAAAATGTGTGACAGAGAGACAGAGGAAGAGAGAGAGAGAGACTGATTTAAAAAAAAACACAAAACTATGTGGACCTTTTGAGTATCAAGCCTCCTCCTTACTGGAAATGTATTCATTTGCCAGTGTTTATTAAATCAGTGTTATGAACAATTACAGCTGTTATATGTAGGGTCATTAAGAGTTCTAGTTGACTTGATGACACCTAACAACAGCTATTTTCCTCATGCCAGCCTCAAGCACTATTATTTGCAATAAATATTTACAGAGTTTCTTACAACAACTTCCAAGTGTGAAACAGCTTAAATGTTCTAAATCGTATTGTCAAAGTGATTTAAGTGAAGAGAAAATGTTAAGAAATTTTAAAGTTTAACAAAAATTAAAGAAAGCTGTGCTCCCATGGTGTGTGTGTGTGTGTGTGTGTGTGTGTGTGTGTGTGTGTAAGGTGCTGTTGGTTGTATACTGCCACGCTGGAAATGATTCATAGCTGTCCCTCCAGCAGATTTTCAGAGGCAGTAAATCACACTGGAGGATATTGTCCATCTTTGTCCTACAGTAAAACTGGTGGATTCAAACCACCTACCTTTGGATTGGCAGTGCAGTTCCTTACCACTAAACAAAAGGTCATTATAAAGACAGAAGAGAAAGAGAAAATCCAATAATGGATGCCAGAAGAAACTATGAAAATTATACTAGAGCATCAAGAAGCCAAAACAAAGGAAAAAGATGCTGAAGTAAAAGAGCTGAACAAAAGGTTTCAAAGAGCATCCGTTCGTGAAGACAAAGCAAAGCGTCATAATAAAATATGCAAAGAGCTGGAATCAGGATAAAAAGGGAAGAACTTGCTCAGCATTTCTCAAACAGAAAGACCAGAAAAACAAATTTAAGACTCGAGCTGCAATACTGAGAGATGCTATACGCAAAATCTTGAATAATCTAGGAACCAACAAAAGAAGATGGAAGGAATGCACACTCTCACTGTACAAAAAGAATTGGTTGACACTGAAAAATTCCATAAAGTACCTACCAGATGAACAAGAACCTATGGTAACAAATGAAGAAGGTCAAGTCACATTGGACATAGTAGGGAAAAAAAAATAAGGCTCCAGGAATAGATGGGTTACCAAATGATGTGTTTCAACTAACAGATGCAGCCCTGAACATGCTCACTAGTCTATGCAAGAAAATTTGGAGGATAGCTGCCTCACCAACTGACTGGAAGAGACCCACATCTCTTCCCATTCCCAAGAAAGGTGATCCAACAGAATGTAGAAATTATCAAACTATCACATGCAAGCAGAGTAATACTGAAGATTATCCAGAAATAGCTAGAACAGTGCATTGAGAGAGAACTACCAGAAGTTCAAGCTCGATTTAGAAGAGGTTGTGGCACCAAGGATATGTCAGATGGATCTGGCTGAAGGCAGAGAATATCAGAAGAATGCCTATGGTTTATTGACTTTGCAAAGGCATTTGACTGCATGGATCACAATAAACTATGGCTAAGGTTGAGAAGAATGTGAATTCTAGAACACTTAATTGTGCTCATATGATATCTATACCTAGAACAAGAACGTGCTATCCAAACTGAACAAGGGAACAGTGCACGGTTTTAAATCAGGAAGGCTGTACATCAGGGTTTATCATTTTTCCATACCTATTCAATCTGTATGCCGAGCAGATCATTAGAGAAGTTGAACTCTGAAGAAAAATGTGGCATCAGGATTGGAGGGAGACTCATAAACAACCTGTGTTATGCAGATAACAGCCTTGCTTGCTGAAAGTGAGGAGGATATGAAATGCTTGCTGTAGAAGATCTAAAGCATTCAATATGGATACCTCAACGTCAAAAGGGCAAAAACCCTCACCACTAGGTGGTGATATGATAGACAACATCATCATAGATGGAGAAAAACTATTAAAACTGCCAATGATGTCATTTTACTTGGATCCACAATCAACACCTTTGGTACCAGCAGTCAGGAGATCCAGAGACACATTGCTTTGAACAAGTCTGCTGTCATGCACTTCTCTAAAACACTGAGGTGCAATTGATTCAGGCCATGATCTTTTCAGTCATTTGCTATGCATCTGATAATTGGACAATGAATAATAATGAAAGAATAAGAATTGATGCCGCTGAGTTGTAGTATTGGAGAAGAGTACTGAATATCCCATGGACTTCCAAAAGAACTAACAGATGTGTCTTGCAAAGGGTGCAGTCAGAGTGTTCCTTGGAGGCAAGAATGGTGACGCTTTTTCTCTCATACATTGGACATGTTACTAGGAGAGGTGATTCTTTGGAAAGGGACATCATGCTTGAAAATGTGGAAAATTAGCAGAGAGAAAGACCCCTAATGGGATGGATTGACACAGTGACTGCAGCAAGGGACTTACTTGTATTAGAGATCATGAGAACAGCTCAGGATAGGACAGGATTCAGGTCTGTTCTTCATAGAGTCACTATGAGTGAGACTTGACTCAATGGCACCTAACAACAAGAAGCCACCAGAACTCCCTTAGAAGCAAAGTAGTGTGGTTTTCGAAGTCTCTTGGATGAGCTCTGATTTTTCTAGCCTCTGCCACATATTGGAAGCCCTAGTGATGCAGTGATTATCCACCAACCAAAAGGCTGCTAGTGTGAGTTCACCAGCTATTCCATGGGCGAACAATGTGAGAATCTGCTTTCATAAAGATTACATCTTTGGATATCTTATAGGGAAGTTCTGTTCACTACGGTTGCTATGAGTCAGAATTGACTCAGTGGCAACAGATTTGGATTTATATTTTTTCCACTTACTAGCTGGAGGTCTTAGATCTGGAGATTCTGTTAACATCTCTGAGCTTCATTGTTTCTGTATGTAAAATGAAACAAATTAGCATCCTTGTATCTGAAAGAGTACTGGGGAAAATCAAATGAGGTAGTGCATGTGACAGTGTTTTGCAACTTGAAAAACACCGTGTTATTCTAGAGAAGCAGAACTGAGCCAAAAGGCTTAAAAGGGAAATATCGCAGCTATATTGATCAGGAAAGTTTAAGTAAGAGGAATGTGATTTCAACTCCACTTACATTAAAAGTAACACAGTGGTAAAGGTAGTTAAGACTTTGGTTAAAAATAGGACAGACTCTGGCGCCCTCATCTGGTCCATGCGTCAAGTTTTGGTCATTTATGACTTGATCATGCTATGAAAACGTAGATGGGTTTACATATGTAAAATTAGTTGATTTATTAGTTAGGTTACTTTGTTTTGCCTAAAATAACTTTACTGAGTGGGCATGTAATGTCAATAATCATCTTCATGTAAATTAGAAATAAAAATAACTCTACAAATTCCAAGTCAAGCAAGCAAGAAAAACTGACATCCTCCCACACAGATGCTTAAGCAATCAGAGGCTTTAGAGGAAGAAGCTGTCAGCATGATCCGAACTGAACCCAAAATGACAAAACAAACAAACACAAAGCTAACAAGTAACAAGACAATTAGTTGAAATAAAGCTTCATATCTAAGGCTAAGAGAAAAACTCACTCTGGTTATATTTTCTTCCTCAAAATATTCATGCTTGCCATGTTGTTGTTGTGTACCATAGAATTGAAACTGACCCTCTGGTGGGTTTTGAGAGGCAGTTAATCACACAGGAGGAGATTGTCCATCCTTGTCCCGCAGAGCAGCCGCTGCTGGATTAGAACCACGTGCTTTAGGGATTGCAGCACAGCTTCTTTCCACTAGGTCACCAGAGCTCCCTTATAATCATGATTAGCAAAACATTTTTTATTGTGATTTTAGCAAAAGTTTACAGGAAGGTTGGGGTTTCATTCATTCATTGTTGCACTTTTCCCTCCCTCCTTCTCCCTACCCCAGTCCACTTGCAATGCACCTCTTGTTCCAGACTGTTGTACATGTGATGTCTAATCATACATCCCTTTCAGACAGTTCTCCCCCTCACCTGTTCCAATGAAGTGTTCATTTTTTACAGCAAAACATTTTAAATGCTTCCTCGCGTGTGTTACATTTTTTTAATGTATGTTTTTGTCTATACTGTAAACTGCATACTCATGTTATTGTTGTGACTGTTGGATGCTACCAGGTTGGTTCCGACTCACAGGGACCCTGTGTACAGCAGAATGAATCATCCCCAGGTCCAGAGCCATCCTCATAAGCACTGCTATGTATGAGCCCACTATATCTCTTTGAAGGCTTCCTATTTTTTTCCATACTTTGTACTTCACAGACCAAGTAGGATGTGCTCCTTCATAACATAGCCAAAGGACAGAAGCTGACCTCATTTCTAAGGGACATTCTGATTGGACTTCTTCCAAGACAAATCTGTTTTTTCTGGTAATCCATAGTACTGTCACCTCATAGTCTCCTTACCTTCTCTAGAGAAAGAATTCAACCAGGAGGTTCAGGTCAAATTAGTGAAGAAGGCCACCTTTATGGGAGGAAACGCTGATCAGCCAACCCACAGTGGTTGCTAGGTACTCAACGCAGCTGAGGCCACAAGGTCAGAGTGGGTTGGGGTTTTGGACAGTGCAATTCAAAAGGGAGGCTAAGTGGCCAGTCAGGTAATGGGACTCAGTTTATCCCCATAAATGTAACTTCAGGGATATCATGCCTAGTCTTCCAGGTGTCATGCATGCACGCAGTGGGATTTTCAAGATGGAGTCATTGCAGAGGATTCTGGAATGCGTGGCACCACTTAAGGTGCATGTGCTCTGTAGTAACGTCCTCCAGTTCTACTCTCCTGTCTGTTAAATTACTTTCTGCTTGGAAAGGTCAGTTGTCAGTCAGGACATGCTCCCAGTACTGATTCAAGTTGTTTCCTTGAGACCAGGAAATTAACCTATAGAGAGCAGTCAGTGTCTTATCTTGAGGGAAGATCAGATGTTAATAGATATCAGAGTTAAAGGCACTTACAAGATTTCAGGGTGGTTAGTAGTAAAATTTCCAGAGTGGGTATATAGGTTTTTATTAAGAGCTATAGGGCCTGTAAGACAAGGATAGCTATTCTGCTGCTGGCATTATATTCAATAATCTTTACATTTGAACCATTATTCAAAGACATAAATTTTTTAATCTTCCTTGTTTGTCAACCAAATTTCATGAGCATATGAGACAACTGAACATACCATGGCCTTGTTGCTATTGAGGACCATCGAATCACACCCTCCAGTGGGTTTTCAGAGGCAGTTAATCACATGAGAGGAGATTGTGCATGCTTCTCCTGCAAATATGCCTTAGTCTTCAAAATGATGTCTTTGCTTTTTGACATTGATAGAGATCTGTGGCAGCAGATTTTTCCAGTACATCATTTGATTTCTTGACTTTTGCTTCCATAAATCCTGATCGAGGATCCAAGTGAAGCGAAATCCTGGACAACTTCATCCTTTCCTCCATTTCTCATAATGTTACTTATTTCATTAATTGTAAATGTGGTTTTGTTTTCTTAACGTTGAGGTGTAATCCATACTGAAAGCTTCACCTTTGGTCTTCATGTGAATGAGTGCTTCTAGTTTACTTTGCTTTCAGCAAGCAAAGCAGTGTCACCTGCATGTCGCATCTTGTTAGTAGGTCTTCCTGTAGTCCTGATGCTCTGTTCTTCTCCATCTTATTCAGTTGCTCATATCACTTGTTCAGCATACAGATTTAGTAGAGATAATGAAAGGATACAACCTTGATGCTTGGCTTTTCTGATTTTTAGCTACATAGTATTCTCTTGTTGAAGTCAAACAGCTAACTCTTGGTTTATGTAAATACTCCACATTCCATAATTGCTGCTGTTATGTGCCTTGCGTTGGAACTAACTCATAGCTTACCTGCCAATGAATCCTGTTGGTTTTGTGTGCTATAGACTCAGAACCAACTCATAGCTAACCCTCCAGTAGGTTTTCAGAGGCAATAACACAGGAGGAGATTGACCATCTTTCTTCCATGCAGCTGGTGGATTTGAACTGTGTGCCTTTGGGTTGGCAGCACAGCTCCTTAGGACTAAACCACTAAAGATCCTTGAAGTGGATATACATAGTCATTGCAACAGAAACCATATACATATTAAAAAAAAATAGAATTATTAATATAAATATTTTTAAAATATCCTTTTTTATTGTAAAACTAACATTCTGAAGATGAACCTTGAAAAGATTCTTCTGAGCAAACTAAATAAAATAAATCAGTCACAATATGATAAATGCTATATCATCTCTCATAGATGAAATAATCTAATACATAAAAATTAAAGATTATAAATTGTTAATCAGAGTAGGACAGAGAGAGAAAAATGAAGATTTTGTTTGGACAGCAGAGTTAATCATAGTGAAGTATTTTGGAAAGAGAGAGTAATAATGCAAACCTGTGAAAAATGTAATTCAATGCCATTGAATTGTGAAAGTGCAGCCGTTGTTAACCTAGAAACTATCGTCTTGTGTATGCCTTCATCACAAATGAAAATAAAAGCTAAAACAAAAAAGAAAACAGCATACTTAAACCTTGTGTTGTTGTTCATTGCCGTAGAGTCGAGGCATAATGACCCTATGAATAAAAGGTCTGAAGCCTTTCTATAACTATCATCATTTCTCCAGGTTCATAGAGTTTTCAGAGGCATGTGTTTCCAGAGACATGTGGTTTAGGAAATGGATGACACTCCTGCTTCCAAACTTGTCTTAAAACTGGAAGCTCCACTAAACACTGTCCACCATGGGCAGCTGTTAGGGCATTTTACCTCCAATCACACAAGGTTCAGTTTCACAGCAAACCCAGATTACCTTAGTACCACAAATTGACAGAAGAATGCTGTACAATTTTGAAAATGTTCCTCCAAAATGAAATAATAGCAATAACAATAGGCAATAGGTCCTTCGGCCCAACTGACATTTAAATACGAGGACCCTCATAAAGTTTCCAGAGGCACATGGTTTAGGAAGTGGATGGCACTCCTGCTTCCAAACCTGAATCAATCTGGGAGCTCCACCAAACACTGCCCATGATGGGTAGCCAATTATAGTGTTTGACACACCTATGGCACAGTTGTTCATCATCGCAGCAACTCCATATTACTTCAGTAAAGCAAATAGCCAGACAGCTGCTGTACCACTTAAAAGAGTGTCCATGCAAAAATCAAGTAGCTTGCTCAAAACTCTATCCCAGTGAGATGACTAATGGAAGAGAATTACCATGACAAAAAGATGGGTTTTAACACACATCTCTGGAAAGAGAAGATAGACTAGTGATTGAGTTCAACTTCATGGCTAATGATACAATCAACCATGCCCAAAAATAAATTAAATCTACTGAACTTTGAGTGAAAATAGCTGAGCCTAGCATTTAATTCAAAACTGGTGTCATTTAATTCAAAACTGGTGTTTGTTGTTGTTGATTGCCTTCGAGTCGATCGCGACTCATAGCGACCCTATGAACAAAAGGCTTGAAGCTCCTCTATAACTATCGACATTTAACAAAGTTCACAAGAGTTTCCGGAGGCATGTTGTTTAGGAAGTGGATGCCACTCCTGCTTCCAAAATCATCTTCTAAAAATGTGTGCTTTCATACAGTGAAGTATAGCTTTAGGTATTGAAATTTCATTTTCTGCTGATGTTGAAATGTTGAATTTGACAATAGACTTAAAACTGTGGTGATTGCTACTTTGAGCCAGAGAGAAAGCTTATTAATATTCTCACACAAACCCATTGATGTGGTGGACCACGGAGAGGGAAGATGGGTAGTGAAGCACAGGAGTGTGTCTTGATGCACTAAATCATTTACCTTTAAATCATTTAAGTTTATTCTTACTTCTAGTGAACCTAGATTTGTAAGGGTAGAACTGTACTCCATAAGGTTTTCAGTGGATAATTTTCTGGAATTTGATTACTAGGCTTTCATTCACGATGTCTCAGCATGGACCTGAACCAACCACCTTTCATTTAGAAGCTAAGCATGTTACCAGTTTGTCCAACACAGGGATTCCTTTGATACACTTGTTTGTATGCTGTTAGGTGCTGGCGAGAATGATAAATAAAGATGAGATAGATGGAGCATGAGCAGAGACACTTCATGATTAACTTTCATAGACCAAATAGACTTTGTTGTTGTTATGTGCCATTGAGTCACCTGCAACTTGTAGCGACCCTATGTACAATAGCCTTGACGCCTACTCTATCTTGAGCTAACTTCATTTTCTCTCGCACACCTACCCCAATTACCCTAGTCACTATGTCAATCCATCTCATCTAGGGTCTTCCTCTCTTGTGCTGTTTCTCCACCCTTCCAAGCATGATGTCCCTCTCCAAGGACTAGTCACTCCTGTCAACATGCCCAAAGGATGTGAGATGAAGCTTTAAAATCCTTGCCTCCAAAGAGCAGCCCAGTTTCACATTCTACAGGACAAACCTGTTTGTTCTCATAGCTGTCCATGGCACATTCAGTACTCTTCTCCAGCACCACAACCCAAAGGTATTGATTGTTCTTCTGTCATTCTTAGTCACTACCTAGCTTCCTGATGCATAGCAATTAATTTTGAAGACCATCGTCTGGATCAGGAACACTTTAGTGTCTAGACTGACATCATTGATCTTCAGTATTCTGGAGAGGTCCCTCACAGCAAGATTCTCCCAATGCAATTCCTCTTTTGATTTACTGGCTGCTGGTACCAAAAGTGTTGATTGTGGAGCCTTGCAAGCTGAAGCTGTTAGCAACCTCAATCTCTCCTCCATCTACCATGATGCTGACAATTGGCTCAGTGATAAGAATCTTCTTTTTCTTGATGTTGAGCTTCGATCCATATTGAAGGCTGCAGTCCTTGACCTTCTACAGCAAAGGCCTCAGGTCCTCTTCAGGTTTTGCAAGCAAGATTATAATAACTCTCAAAATACTGAGACTATTTTTATGGATGGTTGCTGATCAGAAAAAGCAAATTTTCTTTTTGCCACTCTTAAATTGTTCTCTCTCTCCTTTTATCACAGCATTGAGTATATTAAAGAGAAAGAAGAGTTAGGATGGAAATTTCTTCATTAACTTTAGTATCACTGTGGTCTTGATCCCCAGGTCAATGCAAGGGCCCACCAATGTTTCAGTATGCCAAACTTAAAAACCAGACAGATGAAACTCAATTTCCTAATGGGACGGTTTTGAAGTATGAATGCCGCCTTGGATACAACAAGAGGACTTTCCTTATCACCTGTCAAGGAAACTTGACCTGGTCAAACAAGGAAAATGTCTGTAAACGTAAGTATCTGTGGACTAGATTAGATTTTATTAAGTTCACTCTTCTTTGGAACTCATATACATGGCTTAACAAATCTACCCAGTGTATAGAATATAAACATTATTTTTGTACATCTTATATTCTCTCTGTGATGAGGCCCCAGCATCTTATTGACAAGTTCCTTTCATGAGAAATGACCAACACAAGGCATGACTTAGTGATAGCCCTCATTCACTGAAGATCTCCTTTTTTTAATGACTAAACTAATGACTCAGGACAGGAAAGAAATCATGTTGAATAACTAAGTAAGGAGAAAAGCCTAGGTTTTGATGCTTTTTAATTGCTGTTAGGTGCCATTGAATCAACTATGACTCGCAGCGTGACCTTATGAACCAAAGATTGAAACCTTGCCCTATCTTTTTTAATTTTACTGGTTGAATGACAATATAAGTTTGATGATAATAAATGAACTTCACCTTTTTTTCAGAAGGTGCAGTATGAGGATTTGACAGATCTGAGAAGGAAATCTTTTTTTTTAAAGTCATATTTTTTAGGTAGCTAATCCTAAACTCTATGCCACTGGGGGGGGGGGTGAATGCCATAATGGTTACCCATGGTGCACTGTTTGGTGAAGCTCCAAGATTAAGAGATGTTTGGAAACAGGAGTGGCATCTACTTCCTAAATAACATGCCTCTGGAAACTATGAACTTTAAAAAAAAAGAGAGAGAGAAAGAAAGAGAAATGTCAATAGTTACAGAAAAGCTTCAGGCCTTTTGTTCATAGGGTCACTATGAGTTGTGCTCAACTCAACAGTGAACAAAAACAACAATCCTAAAGCAGCCTAGTGAGTTTTTCAAAGTAGTACATTTTGTGGAAATATCAGAACTACAAATGCTCTCTGGGAACTTATAAACAGGTTATTACCTTCTATAACAACAAAAGTTCAGAATATTTAACACCCAGTCCCAAAATTATGCTTTCTCTCCCCACCCCCCTTAGGTAAAACATGTAGATTTCCTCCAGAGCCTGACCATGGTTTTGTGCATGTGAACACAGACTTGCAATTTGGATCAAGTGTAAATTATTCTTGTGCTGAAGGGTGAGTTGACAGTTCTACAATCATAATAACAATCTCTAAACCATGATCTTAGAAAGGAAATGTCAGCCCATTAAAACCAAGTAATAAGATTTATAAGCAGAGTTTGACGCCTTTGAGTTGTGGTGTTGGAGAAGAGCACTAAACATCCCATGGACAGCCAAAAGAACAAATAAATATATGTCTTGGAAAAGATAAAGCTTGAGAACTCTTTGGAGGCAAAGATGACGAGGCTTGGCCTCATATACTTTGAGGATGTTGCTAGGAAGGGCTATTCCTTGGAGAGGGACATGGTACTGGGAAGGGTGGAGGGTCAGTGAAGGAGAGGAAGACCCTTAACCAGGTGGATTGACATAGTGACTGCTGCAACAGCTCTCATGTGTCAGAAAGTGTGCATGATGCAGGATAGGACAGTGTTCAGATCCACCGTTCATAGGCTGAGTCATACTCGACTCGACAGCACCTAACAACAACAGAAAGTAGAGATGGTGGCTAGAACTGAAGCATTAAACTCCCTTCTAATTTACCAAAACTATTTAAAATATAGGAAAAATGAGTATATGTGCTGGAAATTAGAACACAGTTCCTGAATGTCTAAATGAATGGACCTAAAACCAAGTGACATGTTCACTAGATGAGAAGGAACAATTCCTTAAGGAAGAAAATGGAACAAACCCAAGTATCCTGACCTCAGAGCAACACAAACAGATGGTGACCTGTGAGGGAAATGGGAGAGACTGAGTTGTCTGAGATCATGTAGCAATTGTAGTGGACAAATATTAGTTGTCTTAGCCCTTCACCAAAAGTGCACACAGCACAAGAATCTTTCCTGGGCTTTCACTGTTGGGAGAAGACAAATCTGGGATTGAAATGTATATGTTGAATTTTGCTTTGATTTCATTAGTTTAGTTTTAGTCATTGCTTACTTAGAATGCACAAAAACATGTATAAGAAGCTTTATAATATAGAAAAAGATATAATATTTATATCTAATATAATATTTTTCTAATATATTAAAAACCTTTCTATAAAATACTATAATATATTTATAATATATATCAATATATTTATAATATATCCATAGTGTGATCCATTGCTAATTAAAAATACATATCCTATGTGAAAGACAAAAATAATAAACTTTACAATACACACCATACATCTTAAAAAACTTAATACCTTTAAAGTCTCCCATGTGCCCCTCCTAATTCCCAGTCCTCCACCTTCTCAACCCTTCCAGAAGTAACCACCATCCTGAATTATACATTTTTTCATTTTTTTTTGTATTTCCTTACATTTTGCCTAGTACATAGACCTTCTCAGTACTTTTTGGTTTCACATGCATTTAAATATGTTCTAAAATACATAACATATAAACTTTTCTATAATTTGCTTGCACTCACCAGTCTATGCCAGGAAGTTTGGAGGATGGCTTTCTGGCCAACAGAAATGAAGAAGCTCATGTTTTTTCCCATTCCCAAGAAAGGTGATCCAACTGAATGTGAAAACTATCAAACAATATCATTGATATCACATGCAAGCAAGGTACTACTGAAGATCATTCAAAAACAGCTGGCACAGTACATAGATAGGGAACTGCAAGAAGTTCCGGCAGGATTTAGAAGAGGTCGTGGCACCAGAGGTATCATTGCTGATGTCAGATGGATCCTGGCTGAAATAAGGAATACCAGGAGAATGTCTAATTATGTTTTATGACTATGCAAAGGCTTTTGACTATGTGGATCATAACAAGTTGTGGCTGACGTTGAGAAGAGTGAGAATCACAGAGCACTTAATTGTGGTTGGTTTTTGGTTTTTTGGTTTGGGGTTTCTTTTTTTCTCTACCTGGACCAGGAGACTGTTGTGCAATTGGAGCAGTGGAGCACTGCATGGTTTGGAATTGGAAATGGAGTGTGCTAGGGTTGTATTTTCTCTCCATACCTATTCAATCTGTATGCTAAGCAAATTATCCAAGAAGCTGGAATCTATAAGGAGGAGTGTGGCCTCAGGATTGGAGGTAGATTCATTAATAACATGTGTTATGCAGATGACACAACCAACCTTGCTTGCTGAAAGTGAGAAGGACTTGAAGCACTTGTTGCAGAAGATTGAGGAATGCAGCATTCAGTGTGGATTGCATCTCAATGTCAGGAAAACAAAGATTCTTACCACTGGATCAATAGGCAGCATCATGACAGATGGAGAGGAGATTCAAAGTGTCAAGAGCTTCATCTTGTTTGGGTCCACAATTAACACTGTTGGTACCAGCAGTCAGGAAATAAGGAGATACATTACACTGGGAAAATCTGCAGTTAGGGACTTTTCCAAGTTATTGAGGTGTAGTGATGTCAGTTTGTGGACTAAGGTGCATCTGATTCAAGCCATAATCTTTGCTATTACTAGCTGTGCATCTGAGTGCTGGACAATGAATATGGATGACAGAAAAAGAATTGACACCTTTGATTATAAGTCTAAAAAAATTGCAATACACAACATTTTACAACTCCTAAATAGGCTCAATTGTAGAGTTGAGATGACAAAAGATAAAATCCGTGAACTTGAGGCTAAATTAATATGATTTGTTTTGTTTAAACAACAGAGAAAAAGTAGTATTAAAACATAGATAATGGACAGAGCCTCAGGAAGCTATAAAACAATAATAAAGGCTCTAATATTTGTATCATCAAAGTTCTAGAAGGAAAAGAAAAAGAATATGGGATGAAAAAAAATCTTTTTTATACTAATAGCCAGGAAATAAAAAACGTATTGCAATGGGAAAGTTTGTGGTTAGGGACCTCTCTAACGTACTCAAGAGCAACGGTGTCTCTCTGGAGACTAAGGTGCACCTGATACAGGCCATGGTCTTTGCAATCACTTGTTATGCATCAGAGAGTTGGACAATAACTAGGGAGGATAGAAGGAGAACTGATGCCTTTGAGCTGTGGTGCTGGAGAAGAGTATTGAATGTACCATGGACTGCCAAGAAAACAAACAGATTCATCGTAGAGAGGATTAAACCAGGCTGTTCCTTGGAGGCAAGGATTCTGGGGCTTCGCCTGACATACTTTGGACATGTTGTAAGGAGAGACAGGTCTTTAGAGAGGGACATCATGCTGGGCAGAACGGAGGGACAGCGCAGGAGGGGAAGACCCTCTATGAGGTGGATTGATTCAGTGACTGGGGTAATCGGGATGGGTGTGTCAGAGGCAATGAGATTGGCACAGGATAGAGCATGGTTTAGGGCTGTTGTACATAGGGTCGCTATGAGTCGCAAATGACTCGACGGCACATAACAACAACAACAAGAATAGCCAAAAACTTGTCAAATTTGTGGAAAGATAAGCCTACAGATTTAAGAAGCTGCCCAAATACAGTAAACCTAAAGACATTTTCACAAATGTACATCATAATTAAGCTCCTAAAAACTAAAGTTCATAGGGTTTCCAGAGGCAAGCTATTTACAGAAGTGGATGCCACTCCTGTTTCCAAGTTTGTATTAATCAGGGAGCTCCACCAAACACTGTCCACCACCAAATCGACGGCACTTAACAACAACAACAAAAACTAAAGTTAAAAAAATTCTTTAAAATGATAGGAAAACATATATCCTTCAGGAATAAAGAAAAAATAAAGACTTTTCCAGTTGAAGGAAAACTGATTGTGTCACTAGCACACTAGTTAAAGAAAGCTCTGTTGTTGTTGCTGTTGTTGTGTTGTTGTTATGTGCTGTCAAGTCAGAACTGACCCATAGCTTGCCGTCTAGTGCGTTTTCAGAGGCAGTTAATCGCCTGGGAGGAGATTGCCCATCCTTTTCCTGCAGAGCAGTTGGTGGATTCAAGCTGGAAAAAGAACTCTACAGACAGAAATAATAATAGAAGGAGACTTAGAATTTCATAAAAGAAATACAATAGCAGAATGTGGAAGGGTTAATATGCTATTTGATAGTTGAAGTAAACACTGGGAAACATTAGTTGTGGTAAAAACTGTATTTTGGAAAAACTGCTGCGATAAAATTTCATCTAAAATGTGGGGCAGGTAAAGGGAACTTAATGGAGGTAAGTTTTCAATAATTGACTCAGGTGCAAAAATAACACTATCAATATGGTAAAACATTATTTTTATATGTATATATGAGAAGGAATGCGAAGCGAGGGAAGCAGAGGAAAAAATAAAATTAAATCCTTGCAAAATACATTAAAAGATAGATGGTACATAGGAGAAAGATGAACAGTCTTCTCCCATGTGATTTACTGCTTTTAAAAGTCCACTGGAGGGTCAGCTATGATTTATTCCAACTCAACAATACATCACAACAACAACGACAACATATATCTATCTTTATATCTCCCTATCAACAATCTGCGTTATGCAGATGACACAACCTTGCTCGCTGAAACTGAGGAGGACCTCATGCACTTACTGCAGAGGGTCAAGGACTGCAGCCTTCAATATGGACTAAGACTCAATGTCAAGAAGATAAAAATTCTCACCACTGGACCAATCAGTAGCATCAGGATGGATGGCGAAGAGATTGAGATTGTTCACAGCTTCAGTCTGCGTGGCTCCACGGTCAACACTCTTGGCACCAGTAGCCAGGAAATAAAAAAACATATTGCGATGGGAAAGTCTGCAGTTAGGAACCTCTCTAAAGTACTCAAGAACAACGGTGTCTCTCTGGAGACTAAGGTGCGCCTGATACAGGCCATGATTTTTGCAATCACTTGTTATGCATCAGAGAGTTGAACAATGACTAGGGAGGATAGAAGGAGAATTGATGCCTTTGAGCTGTGGTGCTGGAGAACAGAATTGAATGTACCATGGACTGCCAAGAAAACAAACAGATTCATCGTAGAGAGGATTAAACCAGGCTGTTCCTTGGAGGCAAGGATTCTGGGGCTTCGCCTGACATACTTTGGACATGTTGTAAGGAGAGACAGGTCTTTGGAGAGGGACATCATGCTGGGTAGAGTAGAGGGATAGCGCAGGAGGGGAAGACCCTCTATGAGGTGGATTGATTCAGTGACTGGGGTAATCGGGATGGGTGTGTTAGAGGCAATGAGATTGGCACAGGATAGAGCATGGTTTAGGGCTGTTGTACATAGGGTCGCTATGAGTTGCAAACG
The DNA here is from genome assembly GCF_000299155.1 of Elephantulus edwardii. Lineage (NCBI taxonomy): Eukaryota > Metazoa > Chordata > Mammalia > Macroscelidea > Macroscelididae > Elephantulus > Elephantulus edwardii. The sequence continues at coordinate 8,044,365 of NW_006399813.1, forward strand.
ACTCAACGGCACATAACAACAACAATATAAAATGTACCCTATGGGATATGTTTCCCTAGTATTTGCAACTGTATTGATTGGCTGTAATTAAAGGAGGGAATGGAAGAGGTTAAGAGTGGGAGTGGGATAAAGAGAAAATAAAAATGCTACATTGTTGTTGTTATTATTATGTCCCTTTGAGTCACCTAGAGCTCTTAGTGACCCTGTGTACAACAGTTCTGAAACCTGACCTATCCTGAACCAGTCTCACTGCCTCAGACACAACTACCCCCACTGCCCCAGTTACAGTGTCAGTGTCAATCCATCTCATCTGGGATCTTCCTCACCTGCGCTGTCCCTCCACCCTTCTGAGCATGATGTCCTTCTCCAAGGACTGGTCCCTCCAGGCCATGCGCCCAAAGTATATGAGACAGAGCTTCAATACCTTTCTTCATATGCTTATAGTATTAGAATATTAATCAGGTTTTGCAAACAAACCTCATTTGGAGGGGGTAAAAACCTCCCAAAAATTTAAAATGCACCCCAAAATACATTATTATGGTAACACATGTTATGTGTGTATATTATAATACTTAAAGCAATCTTGAAGAAAACTATACAAAGCAATATACTTACAGTTTAAATAAATTAATACAAAATCATTTGTAAGTTCACATTAAGGGATAAGAAAGCAAGTAAAGGGAAACAGGAAAGTGATAAAGGAAACAAACAGAAAACAAGAAAATGGAAGATTTTAATGTGAATAATTCCTTGAATGTAAATTTTCCAAATAACAATTTAAAGATAGTTTGACAAAGTGGATAATAAGATAATGATGTACTGCCTGCAAAAAAATTCACTTCAAACACATGGAATAAGTCAAATAAAATGACAGAAAAAATGTTTAGCTAACAAATTTTTAAAGTTGTTGTTGTATACCATCGAGTTGGAGCCAACCCATAGCTGATCATTCGGTGGGTTTTCAGAGGCAGTTAATCACATGAGAGGAAGTCGCCCATCCTTCTGCCATGGAGCAGCTAGTGGATTTGAACCACATGCCTTCAGGGCTGCAGCCCAGCATCTTGCCACTAGGACACCAGAGCTCCTTTTTCTAAAGTAGATGTGTCTATATTAATATTACAAAAAGTAGAGGTTATA
>NW_006399813.1:8046331-8105255 GCF_000299155.1 Elephantulus edwardii
GTGGAGCCAAGCAAACTAAAGCTGTGTACAATCTCAATCTCTTCACCATCCATCCTGATGCTGCCAATTGGCCCAGTGGTGAGAATCTTTGTCTTGTTGACATTGACCCCAGAGGTATATGGTTCAAATCCACCAGATGCTTTGCTGGAGAAGGAGGAGCAATCTCCTCCTGTACCAGTCAGATCTGATTTGACAATACACACACACAAAATACTAATAAAAAAATTATTGTGCTGCATTCCTGAAGGAACATGGTTCAAGAACACCAGATGCTCCGTGGGAGAAAGCTGGGCAATCTCTTGTGTGATTAACTGCTTCTAAAAACCTGCCAGAGGCCAGCTATGGGGCTGACGCTACAGTATAAAACTATGTCTATGTCTATGTAGGTTGTTGTTGATTGCCTTCGAGTTGAGCATGACTCATAGCAACCCTATGAACAAAAGGCCTGAAGTCTTTCTATAACGACATTTATCAAAGTTCATAGAGTTTCTGGAGGCATGTTGTTCAGAAAGTGGATGCCACTCTTGCTTCCAAACATGTCTTAATCTGGGAGATCAAACAAACACCTTCTACCATGAGTACCCATCATGGCATTTGGCACCCCAGTAAACACATTACCCTTTTGTGTATTATTAATATATTCCATTTAACTTGCATTGGTCCTGCTCTATACTAGTTCTTGTAACTAGTTCATCCCAACATTATTTCATTATGGTAGAATCTCAAGGGCAGTAAAAATAAATATCATTAATTGTTCCAAATTTTAAGGCACATTTTGAGCAATTTGTGTGTATATACATACAACACAAATGTAAAACAAATATGTGACAGTGTCTTTGTACTTCAGGAGTTTGTGATGCCTTAAAAGAAATTTGTTATTTAATAATATTGCTTAAGATTATTAATATTTGCCTTTTCATTGCTGACAAGTTGGAACTGACTCATAGTTGACCCTCTGTTGGGTTTCGGAGGCTGTAAATTATATGAGAGGAGATTGCCCAGCTTTCTCTCATGGATCCCCTAGTGGCTTCAAACTTCCAGAAAGACATCACCTTTGAGTCTCCCCCTTGAGAGAATGCAGTTCCTTACAGACTATACCACCAAAGCCCCCTATTACTTACTTTGTTGTTGTTGTTTTTGTTAGGTGCCTTCCAGTTGAGTACAACACATAGCGACCCCATGAACAAAAGACTTGAACCCTGTTCTATCCTGCGCCATCCTTATATTTCCTGACAAACAAGAGCCCATTGCAGCAATCGCCATCACAATCCACCTGGTTGAGGGTCTTCCTCTCCTTCGCCGATCCTCCATCCTTCCCAGCATCATGTCCCTCTCTAAGGAATAGCAAGATGCCAAAAGTATGTGAGGCAAAGGCTCATCATTCTCGCCTCCAGAGAGCACTCTAGCTGCACCCTTTCCAAGCCATCCTCGGAATGGTCAGTGCTCTTCTCCAACACCACAGCTCAAAGGCATCAATTCTTTTTTCTGTCACCTTATTCATTGTCCAGTTCTCAGATGCATAGTAGGTGATCAGAAAAGGACCATGGCCTAAAGTAGATGTGCCTTAGTCCTCAAACTGACATCATTACTCCTCAATAATTTGGAGAGATCCCTAACTGTAGATTTTTCCGAGTGCACTGTGTCTCCTTATTTACGGACTTCTGGCACCAAGGGTGTTAATTGTGGATCCAGGCAGGATGAAGCTGTTGACAATTTCCCTCTCCTGTCCATTCATCATGATTCTGCCTATCGGTCCAGTGGTAAGAATCTTTGTTTTCTTGATAATTGAGATGCATTCCATACTGAAGGCTGTATTCCTTGATCTTCTGCAACAAATGTTTCAAGTCCTTCTCACTTTCAGCAAGCAAAATTGTATCATCTGCATAACACAGGTTATTGATGAGTTTCCCTCCAATGCTGATGCCACACTCCTCTTCATGTGGAAGCTATTGAACAGTAGTATCATTACTATCACATGCACACAAAATACTACTGAAGATCATTCAAAAATGGCTAGAACAGTATATGGTTAGGCAACTGCCAGAAGTTCAAGGAAGATTTAGAACAGTCCAAAGCACCAAGGATATCATTGCTGATGTCATACGGATCCTGGTTGAAAGTAAAGAATACCAGAAGAATGTGTATTTATTCTTTATTGACCATGCAAAGGCATTTGACTGTGTGGATCATAACAACTTGTGACTGACTCTGAGATGAATTGGAGTCCCAGAGCACTTGTCTAGAACCTGGACCTAAACCAGGAGGCTGTTGTATGAACAGAGAAGGAGAGCACTGTATGGTTTAAAATTGAGAAGGGAATGAGTCAGGGTTGTATTCTTTCTCAATACCTATTCAATCTATATGCTGAGCAAATTATTATTTAACTTAGCATGATATAAAATGTATATTAGGGTGATAACTATCATCTGATTTAAAATTCTTACCTTTAACATTTTAAGGATGAAGTGTTCAACTGTTTTTTATAAGCTTACATCACTTTTGGTTCTAGTTTGATAAATCTTATTAGTAAAAGAATCTAAGCACTTGCTCTCTGGAAGCAAGGATTTTGAAACTCAGTTTTACGTACTTCAGGCATGTTGCCAGGAAGGACCAGTCCTTGGAGAAGGATGGAGGGACAGCACAAGAGAGGAAGACCCTAGATGAGATGGATTTACTCAGTGACTGGGGTAAGGGGGCAGATGTGTCAGAGACAGTGAGATTGGCTTAGGATAGGACAGAGCTATTGTGCATAGGGTCACTGTGCATCACAGATTCCTTGATGGCACATAACAATAACAATACTTGCAAGACATAAAACACCTATAAAGAGAAAATATGCACATACATTTATAGATACAGCTATACATTTTGAAATTACATAAAATGTACTTTAATGCAATCAGGAAGAAAGCTCTAAAAGGCATGACATTTGGGGATGTGATAAGACTTTGCTAAGTGGAATCTGTCTTTCTGAATTCCTCAAGATTGTGATCTCTTAGAAGTAGCAATGTATACAGATTAATGATAAATTTTTAATGGAATTTTTAATTATCCCTTGCCTATAGATATCTCCTTATTGGTCACTCCACTAATACATGCATCCTTGGAGAAAAGACAGTCATCTGGGAGAATGAGGCACCTATTTGTAACCGTGAGTTGAAATAATTTCCCTGCTATCTTTACCAGTGGACTCATTGTATCCTTGGAATTACAGAAATCTTATTACAATCTCCTTTGTGCATTTCATCCTTAAGGTAGCAGAACGATCATGTCATAATGTTCTCCGAAATACCTATGTTATAATGCTGCAGACAAGTTTGCTTAAGTTACTTCTTATCCTGGCATGAAGCTTTTTGGATCTGTTGTGTGTCATCGAGTTGGAATGGATGCATAGTAGATCTTCCAGTGGGTTTTCAAAGGCAGTAAATTGCACCAGAGGAGATAGTTCATCTTTCTCCCACAGATCAACTGATAGATTCAATCTAGGTGCCCTTGGGTTAGCAGTGCCTTTCCTTACCACTAGACCAGCACAACTGCCTTCACTCTAAGGACTTACATTTGTAAAAATCTTCAGACTTCATTCTCCCTTCAACTGAAAGGCAAATACATTGGTTCTCTTATCCCCAGTACAATTCTTATACTCCTTGGAAATTTTAAGTAGAGATTTTCTAAAGTAAAACTGTGCTTCATTGGTGAAACTGGAGAAGAATAAGTCAGAAAGTAGCATACGAAGTCTACAGTTTCCAGAAGAAAAGGAACAATAGAGACCAGAGAAGAAATAAATAGAAAACTGAAAAACAATAGAAGGAATTGACAAGACCAAGGCTGTAAGGTGATTCCTTGAAAGGGTTAATAAAATGCATAGACCTCTGACAAACCTAGCAAAGGAAAAAATGCAACTAACCATACAAAAATCTTGCTAAAGATGTATCAAGGACCTTGGCAAAAAATCTGAAACTATAAAGGTCATCAAAGGAAAAATTGGAGGAACTTAAAAAGCTCTAAACTATAACATAGACTGTTAAATATAACTAATGCACAGTTAACACAGGATAAAAGAGGTGATTGAGACCACCTAGAAACTAAATCCTTATATGTAACTAAAGACTCCTTTGAAAGAGTAAAAAAGATAACCTACAAATCAAGGAAAAGATTTGTCAATGACACATCTGACAAGGTACTCATGTATAAAATTTAAAGAAAACTCTGACATTGCAACAAGAACAAAAACAAATTACAAAATGAGCATAGGACATGAATAGACATTTCACCAAAGAAAATATTTAGATTGTCAACAAACAAATGAAGAAATTCACAAGGTCATTTGCTATTGTTGTTGTTGCTGTTTTGTGCCGTGGAGTTACCTGCAATTCATAGCAACCCTGTGTACAACAGCCCTAAACCCTGACCCATCCTGTGCCAATCTCATTGTCTCTGACACACCCATCCCGATTACCCCAGTCACTGAATCAATCCACCTCATAGAGGGTCTTCCTCTCCTGCACTGTCCCTCCACCCTCCCAAGCATGATGTCCTGCTCTAAGGACTTGCAACATGTCCAAAGTATGTCAGAGGAAGCTTCAGAATCCTTGCCTCCAAGGAACAGCCTGGCTTCACCCTCTCCAGGATGAATCTGTTTGTTTTCTTGGCAGTCCATGGTATATTCAATACTCTTCTCAAAGGCATCAATTCTCCTTCTGTCCTCCCTAGTCATTGTCCAGCTCTCTGATGCATAGCAAGTGATTGCAAAGACCATGGCCTGTATCAGGTGCAACTTAGTCCCCAGAGGGGTCTCTAACAGCAGACTCTCCTATCACAATATGCCTTTTAATTTCCTGGCTGCTGGTGCCAAGAGTGTTGATTGTGGAACCAAGGAAACTAAAGCTGTGAGCAATCTCAATCTTTTCACCATCTATCATAATGCTGCCAATTGGTCCAGTGGTGGGAGTCTTTGTTTTTTTGATATTGACCCTCAGTCCATACTGAAGACTGCAGTCCCTGACCTTCTGCCTCAAGCACTTCAGGTTCTCCTCAGCTTCAGTAAGCAGGGTTGTATCATCTGAATAACGCAGATTGTTGATGAATCTTCCTCCAATCCTGATGGCACGTTTCTCCTCATAGAGCCCAGCCTCCCAGATAATCTGTTCTGCATCTAGATTGAAAAGGTATGGAGCTAGGACACATCCCTGGCATACACCCTTCCCAATTTTGAACCATGCAGTGTTTCCTTGCTCTGTTCTGATGACCACCTCCTAGTCCAAGAAATTTCAGGAGAGAAAAAGGAAGCCCAGAAGGCGGGGCCTTCAACTCCCCCCCCCCACCACCACCGCCCCGGCCAAATGGTAGGCTTTACCCAGAAGCCCAGAAGCCCACAGATCAAGGCAGAGTGTGCATTTGCTATTAGAGAAATTAAAATCTAAACAACAATGAGATATCATCTCACCCCAGCAAAAGCAGCAACGTTCAATAGTGCATTAAACAACAAATACTGACAAGGGTATAGAGGAACTGATAGCAGTCTCCCTCTCCCATTGCTCCAGTAATCCCTTCTCCTTTCCTCTTCTTTTTGACAAATAAAGCTTTCCCTAATAAAAACTAAAAAAAAAAAAGTAAAAGGAAAAACATTTAAATTAAAAAATAAAAGAAAAAATGGAAAAGAACTAGTTATTTATGAAATGTGTTTTTCATAAACTCATGAGAAGGTGATTTGCTTAAAGCTAAGACAGTGGCTAAATACTTAGCCAAGTTAAAGGGCTTGCCCTTATAAACATAGCCCCTGCTATGGATGATAGATGTGTTAGGTTTAGAAGTATAATAATAAATGCAAAGTTGTTGCAAGAACATAAGAAAACAATCAGTGTAATCCATAACATCAGTATAACAGAGAACAAGAACCATGTGTTGATGCAGGAAAGACTTTTGACAAAATCCAACACCACTTTAAACACTGTTTGATCACCCTGCTGAATGATTAAAAGATTCAACAAAATAGAAAAGAATTTCCTCAACGTGATTAAAAGCATGTATACAAAACCATATCTGATAGACTTGAGCACTTTGCTGCAGTCACCGTGTCAATCCATCTTTTTTTTTTAAATACAAACTTTCTTTTGTTAAAATTTTCATGTGTGTGTGTGTGTGTGTACTGTCAAATCAGATCTGACTGGTACAGGAGATTGCCCCTCCTTCTTCAGCAAAGCATCTGGTGGATCTGAACTGTGTATCTCTGGGATTATAGTGCAGCTTCTTGCCAATAGTCCACCAGAGCTCCTTGTCAATCCATCTTGATGAGAGTCTTACTCTCTTTCTCTAACCCTCCACCCTTCCAAGCATGATATCCTTTCCCAAAGAATAGCCACTCCAAACAACATGTCCAAATGTTAAGAGACAAAATTTGCCATCCTTGCCTTCAAGAAGCACTCCTGCTGCACCTTTTCCAATAAATACCTGTCCAGCTTTTTTTGGCAGTTCATGAGATATTCAGTGCTTTTCTCCAACACTACAACTCAAAGGCATCAATTCTTCTTCTGCCATCCTTATTCATTTTCCAGCTTTCAGATGCATAACAAGTAATTGAAAAGACAATGGCCTGAATCAGGCGCACCTTAGTCTTCAAATTGACATCATCGTTCTTCAGTATTTTTGAGAGGTGCCTGACAGACTTGACCAAAGCAATGTATCTTCTTATCTCCTGACTGCTGGTACCAAGGAAGGGCTTGAGTGTATCAAAGACAGTGTGGATAGCACAAGATTCAGGTCTGTTTTTCAAAGGGTTGTTTTGAGTTGTACTCAATTCACTAACACTTAACAAAAACAATACAAAATCAAAGCCAACATTATTTTCCAAGATGAGAGACCAAAGGCATTCCTCTTGCAAATAGGAACCAGGCAAGGATGCCCACGATCACCACTCCTATTCAATATCACATTGGGAATGTTAACTAGAGTAATAAGGCAAGAAAAGGAAATAAGAGGGTATCCACATTGGCAAAGAGGAGGTAAAACTAACTCTATATGCAGATGATAAGATACTGTATGTATTCAATGCATAGGATGCGTAAGACAATAACTTAAATGTGTTGATATCCATGGTGTGCAGTGTTTGGTGGAGCTCCCTGATTAAAACAAGCTTGGAGGCAGGAGTGACATCCACTTCCTTAAATAGCTTGCCTCAGGAAACCCTATGAACTTGAAGAAATGAAGATTATACAAGTGTTCAGGTCTTTCATTCATAGGGTCACTACGAGTCATCTACAACTTGATGGCACTTAACAACATCCTCAGGCCTCAGCTCTAGTGATGGCTTCAGTTGCTTAGGTGAGTAGAAAAACAGAGACTGCAGGAAGGAGAGGAAATACTGGTACAAGCTATTTTATGGTCTCATCAATCATTGCCACGCTATGAGCCAGCTTCTGGACAGCATAGAACCAGGCTCGAAAGTTCTGTTCACTGTACACCAACACCCCACCCCACCTCCACCACCCACCCCACCCCCACCCCCCGCAGGTTAGGAACTCAGGAGGGATAGCTGTGGTTAAGGCCTGGGCAAACTCATTATCAGGACAGTTTAGCCTGATGGCCTCGACCACACAGCCCAGGGGAACCATGGGCAGCTCAGCAGACATCATCTTCATGCTATGCTTGAGCACCTCCACTGACAACCAGAGCTGGTGGGCTTTTCTCGCCTCCTCTTCAGCAACAGCATGACTCTGTACAGCTTGCTTAGTCCCTCTGAGTTTGGTGTAGGCCATGTTTATATCCAGAGTGGTCAACTTGCTCTTGCCTCAGCTGATGAAACCCTAACTCTTGTTCATTGAGTTTTGCAGACCTGTTCCTCTCAAATTCATACTTCAGCTCCTGTTTCTGTACAGGGAGGATGTCTCATAAGTGGTTGGTGTGGCCAGAGTCCTGGCGGTGGAGCTGGCTCCACATTTCAATGTCCATAGTATCTCAGGTTTCCTCCACCTTTCTTCTGTCCTGCTCAGCTACGATTTCAATTCTGTGATAATTCCAATGCTTTACCCACCACAGACTTAAAGACCTACTTCACTTCCAGCTTGTGTTCCTCCAAGGCTGACATGATATGCTGCTACTCAGGGGCTTTCTGTTTGGTGAGCTCTCTGTTCAGCTAGTCGATCGATGATATGCATGAGCAACCAGGAAGTTCAGGAGACCTGAGTTGGCAGCCAGGTTTATTAACTAGCTGCAAGGGGAGTCCAGGCGAGTGGCTTAGAACTGGGTGCACCAAGCCCTAGTCTCTAGGATGACCCTAGAAACTAAGCAGATAGGGGACATCCAGACAGTGTATGCCAACACCATAGGAATGGGAAGCACCTGCATGCAACACAAGTAAGGCCTAGTGCTGTTGAGGTCCAGTGATGCTTCATGTCAGAGGAAACAGTGGTGCTCTGTATGTGTGGCGTTTGCAGCCAGGGTCCTCCCATCACTAGAAGTGTCCGGGTTACAGATACTGTTCCAAATGTTAACACCTGTTGCAGTGATAACAGTTCTACTTGCTATCATGTCAGTCAACTTCATGAATGTTTTCTTTGCAACTTGTGTAAATTTTCTTTTATTCAGGTTTTATTGATGCGGACTTGAGAGTGAATCAAAATAATATTTATGATCCCCACCACTATTGATGTTTGCCCTTGGAGCAAACTGAATAAAGCAACAAGATGATAACCCAGTTGTTGTTGTTGTTGTTATGTGCCGTCGAGTTGCTTGCGACTCATAGCGACCCTATGTACAACAGCCCTAAACCCTGCTCTATCCTGTGCCAATCTCATTGCCTCTGACACACCCATCCCAATTACCCCAGTCACTGAATCAATCCACCTCATAGAGGGTCTTCCCCTCCTGCGCTGTCCCTCTACTCTACCCAGCATGATGTCCCTCTCTAAAGACCTGTCTCTCCTTACAACATGTCCAAAATATGTCAGGCGAAGCCCCAGAATCCTTGCCTCCAAGGAGCAGCCTGGTTTAACCCTCTCTATGATGAATCTGTTTGTTTTCTTGACAGTCCATGGTACATTCAATACTCTTCTCCAGCACCACAGCTCAAAGGCGTCAATTCTCCATTTATCCTCCCTAGTCATTGTCCAACTCTCTGATGCATAACAAGTGATTGCAAAAACCATGGCCTGTATCAGGCGCACCTTAGTTTCCAGAGAGACACCGTTGCTCTTGAGTACTTTAGAGAGGTCCCCAACCACAGACTTTCCCATCGCAATATTTTTTTTTTATTTCCTGGCTTAAAAAAAAGATACTGTATATAGAAAACCCTAAAGACTAAAAAAAAAAAGCTGTTTGACTTATTGCATAAATGTAATAGATTGGCTGGATACAAAATCAACACACAAAAATCAGTTGGATTTCTCTACTACAGAAAAAAAACAACAACACTGAAAAGGAAGTAGGAAAAGCAATGCCATTTTCAGTAAGAAACCACAAGATGAAATAGTCCAGAATAAACCTAACAAGAGACACAAAAGACCTATCTAAGGAATACTATAAAACACTACTACAAGAAATAGTTAAATGAGTATTCTATGTTCATGTATTAGAAGACTCAACATTGTGAGAATGGCAGTCCTACCAAAAGCAATCTATTGGTTCAACACGATCCCTCTATAGATACTAATGTCATTCTTAAAGGAGTTAGAAGAGATTGTTTCCAATTTTATTTGGAAAGGAAAGAGATTCTGAATAAAAAAAAAGCTATTCTTAAAGTAGATATCACACTGCCTGATCTCAAAACCTACTTTACAGCCGTAGTCTGTAGGAGCAGCATGGTACTAGTGCAACAAGTTCATCGACTAGTTGAATAGAAAGAAGAATCCAGAAATACACCCATCTGGTTTTTTTTTGTTGTTGTTGTTGTTGTTGTTATGTGCTGTCAAGTTGACTGCAACTCACAGTGACCCTATGCACAATAGCTCTGAACCCTGTCCTATCCTGAGCCACTCTCTCTGTCTCTGACACACCTGCCCCTATTACCCCAGTCACTGTGTCAATTCTCATCCAAAGTCTTCTCCTGTGCTGTCCCTCCACCCTTCCAACCGTGTTTTCCAAAGACTGGGCTCTCCTGGCAACATGCCCATAGTAGGTGAATTGGAGCTTAAAAATTCTTGCCTCCAGAGAGTAAGTTGGTTTCACCCTCTCTAGGACAGATCCGCCTACAGTCAGTTGATAATTTGGTAAGAAAATGAAACAAATTAAGTAAGGAAAACAAAAACTTCTTTAATAAATAATGCTGGCAAAACTGCACCTCTATTTCCAGAAAATGGATACAAGATCCATACCTCACATTGTTGTTGTTGTTGTTATGTGCCATCGAGTTGTTTCCGACTCATAGCGACCCTATGCACAACAGCTCTAAACCCTGCTCTATCCTGCGCCAATCACACCACCTCTGACACACCTACCCTGATTACCGCAGTCACCCAATCAATCCACCTCATAGAGGGTCTTCCCCTCCTGCGCTGTCCCTCCACCCTCCCAAGCATGATGTCCCTCTCCAAGGACCCATCCCTCCTGGCAACATGTCCAAAGTATGTCAGACGAAGCCCCAGAATCCTTGCCTCCAAGGAGCAGCTTGGTTTAATCCTCTCCAAGATGAATCTGTTTGTTTTCCTGGCAGTCCATGGTACATTCAGTACCCTTCTCCAGCACCACAGCTCAAAAGCATCCACTCTCCTTCTGTCCTCCCTAGTCATTGTCCAACTCTCTGATGCATAACAAGCGATTGCAAATACCATGACCTGTATCAGGCGCACCTTTGTCTCCAGAGAGACACTGTTGCTCCTGAGTACCTTTGAGAGGTCCCTAACGGCAGACTTTCCCATCGCGATACGCTTTTTGATTTCCTGACTGCTGGTACCAAGAGTGTTGACTGTGGAGCCGAGCAAAGTGAAGCTGTGAACACTCTCAATCTCTTCGTCATCCATCCTGACGCTGCCAATTGGTCCAGTGGCGAGAATCTTTGTCTTCTTGACGTTGAGCCTTAGTCCATACTGAAGGCTGCAGTCCTTGACCCTTCGCAGCAAGTGCATGAGGTCCTTTTCAGCAAGCAAGATTGTGTCATCTGCATAACGGAGATTGTTAATAGATCTTCCACCAATCCTGATGCCACAATTCTCCTCATAGAGCCCAGCCTCTCGAATAATCTGCTCTGCATACATGTTGAAACCAAAAACCATAAAGACCACCAGAGAATATGCAGGGAAAAATTAGAAGCCGTAGTCTAAGGTGTGAATGTGCTTATAAACACTGTCAAAAGTGCAAAACCAGAAGATAGAACCTCCAGCTGGGACCTCCTAATTAAATCCTGTGTCCATAAAGAAAACTTCTCCAGTGGGTTTAAAAGAAAGCCCACAGACTGAACAAAATATCTGGCAAAGACATTTCTGACAAGGGATGCATAACTAAAATTCATTACGATAATGTCTCAACAAGAAAAGGCTGATAACCCAACTTCAAAATGTGCAGAGAACAAGAAAAAGTTGTTAACGAAAGAGTATATTCAGATGACCAAAAACCACATGAGGAAATGCTCACAATCACTAGCAATTATTGTTTACTGTCAAGTACAACTCATAGCGACCCTAATGAACAACAGATCTGAACCCTGTTCTATCCTATACCATCCTCATCATGTCTAACATACCTGAACCCATTGCTGTAATCACTGTGTCAATCTATTTGCTTGAAGATCTTGCTCTCTTTTACTGATCCTCCACTTTTCCAAGTATGATGTCCCTTCCCAAGGATGAGCCTCTCCTAGCAACCTGCTCCAAAGTATGAGAGATGAAGCTTTGTCATCTTCATCCTCAAAGAGCACTCTGCTCTTTTTCCATGTTCTATCTGTTCTTTTGGCAGTTCATAGGCTGTTCAGTACTCTTCTTTAGCACCACAGCTCAAAGGCATCAATTCTTCTCCTGCATCCTTATCCTTGTTCATCTTGCAGATACATAGAAAGGTACTGAAATCAGACATACCAAAGTCCTCAAATTGACATTCTTTTGCCTTAGTAATTTAGAGATATCTCTGACTGCACACTTTCCCAATGAAATATGTCTCCTGATCTCCCGACTGCTAGTACCAATTGTGTTAATTGTAAATCCAAATAAAATTAAATCATTGACAATTTCAATCTTTTCTCCATCTATCATGATGTTGCCTATTGGTCCAATGATGAGAATTTATGTTTTCTTCATGTTGAGATGTAATCCATATGGAATAGTGTAGTCTTTGATTCTCTGCACCAAATGTGTTAAGTTCTCCCTTATTTTCAGCAAGCTAGGTTGTGTCATTTGCTTAACGCAGGTTGTTGATGAGTCATCCTCTGATCCTGATGCCACATTCTTCTTTGTAGAGTCCAGCGTCTTTAATTATTTACTCAGCATACAGATTGAATAGGTGAAGGGCTATAATTCTGATGCCTGTCTTTCTTCATTTTAAACCACGCAGTGTTACCTTGTTCTGTTCAGACAGCTTTTTCTTGGTCTATGTATAGGTATAGGTTTCATATGGGCAAAATCAAGTGTCTGGGTTTCTGTGCTTAGACAAATTTGGTATGATCCACACAGTTAAATGCCTTTACATAGTCAGCAAAACACCAACAGATACTTCAGCAGGGATCCATCAGCAATGCTATTAGGCTGTCATCAGTGATGCACTTCACGGTGCCACGGCCTCTTCTAGCCCAGCTTGAACTTCCAGTAGTTCTTTATCAATGTACTGTTGTAGCCATTTTTGTAAGATCATCAATATTTTGCTTGCATGTGATATTAATGATTCAGTATTTCCATGGTTCAATAATTTCCACATTCTGTTGAATTACCTTTCTTGGGAATGGAGACAGATACAACTCTCTTCCCATCAATTGGCCAGGGAACTGTCCTCTGAATTTTCTGGCACAGATGGTTGAGCATGCACAGAGCTGCATTTGTTAACTGAAGCATGTCAACTGATATATCATTGATTCCTGGCACCTTACTTGTTGCCAGTGCATTCATTGAAGCTTGAACTTTCTTCATTACCTTTAATTCTTGATCTGAAATGTTTCAATGTTGACCAGTTCTTTTTGGTACAGTGACTGTGTATATTCCCTCCATCCTCTTTTGAGCTTCCTAGATCATTCAAGATTTTTCTCATTTTATCTCTCAGGATGGCAACTCAAAATTCAAGATCATTTTTTAATTCTTTCCATTTGAGAAACCTGAGTGAATTCTTCCCTTTTTATTCTCCAATTCTAGCTCTCTGCACATTCCATTATAATACTTTACCTTCTCTAGCTACCCTTTGAAATCTGCTCAGCTTTTTTTACTTAAGTCTCTCGTCCTTTTATTTTGGCTTCTCAATGCTCTGGTTCAATTTTCAAAATATCTCCTGACACCCATTTTCGGTGTTTCTTTCTCTTCTGTGTCTTTGTAATGACCTTTTTCTCTCTTCATGGATGATATCCTTAATGTCATCCTACAATGCATATGGTCTTCAATCAGGGATGTCCAAGGCCTCAGACTTATTCTTAAAATTATTTTTTAATTCACACAAGAAATTAGAGACAGATGCACATCAAAACAATGATGAATATACTATTTTATCCTAGGAACAATAGCAAAGTTTAACAGGAAAGCAAACAATAAGTGTTGGTGAGTATACAAAGATATTGGAACTCTCATACACTGCTTTTGGGAATTTAAAATTATACAATGACTATGGAAGGAAATTTGGCATTTCCCCAAAAGAGATGAAACTAGAAATCTCATTTTACCCAGCTATCCCACTACTGATAATATACCTGAAGAAAAGCCAATCTGAGACATGAACAGACGTATGTTTATTGCAGCATTAGTCACAATATCAAGAAGATGGAAACAACCCAAATGCCCATCAATGAGTGAATGGATAGAGGAATTGTCAATGGAATACCATGCAGCATTAAAAAAAACAAGAACTCAAAAAACATGACACAGCATGAATGAGTCTAGAGAACTTATGCAGAGTGAAAGAATTCAGTCATAAAGGGACAAGTCCTCTACAAGACTGCAGTTGTAAAAATAGGAGGGAGAGTGGGAAGTAGGTTCTAGGGACAGCAGAAATAGAATATATTGACAATGAGCAGTGCAAAGTGTCAGGGAAAGGGAAGTCAACTTGGAAAGAAAGGACAAACAAAATGGGTATTTCAATTAACAGCTTGGAATATATATAAAGGTATAAAAAAGTAGAGGGAAGGGAGAAAAAAAATACTTGGGAAACAGATTAGTGGGTGGGTGGATGGATGAAGTGAAGGAATAGATGAGGTACAGTGAGGATCTGAGGACACATTGTGATTAAAGGAATTGATCAATTGCAAATTATATTCTAAGGATATATATATAAATGTTTGAAAGAAAATAAACTTTAAAAATTCAGTATGTGGAATTATAACGGTTTTCATTATCTGTAGTCATGCTCTTTCCTGTTCCTGCCATTTTATCTCTTTAAGTATCTGATTATCTTTGTGTTCCAGGCATTGCCTTTGAAAACATGTCTCTAGAAGTTGAGGTCTTAGGAATGATCTATCTTCTACTTGAAAGTACATTTATTTGCTTCTAAAAATCATCTGGAGATCCCAGCAACCTGGGATTATTTTAATCCAATTGCAAAGAACTATGACTTTGGGGGAGCTCTGATGGCTTAGTGATAAGGAATTACCTTGCCAACCCAAAGGCATACAGTTCAAATACACCAGCTACTCCAATGGGAGAAAGATGGACATTCTTCTCCTGTGGGGTTTATGGTCTCTGGAAAAGTTCCAACTCAATGCTACATAACAACTAACAATGATTTTTCTAGGCACCTCTAGAAGCATACTGGTGGAGCTGCATTGCCAACCTAAAGGCACATGGTTCTAAATCACCAGTTGCTTTGTGGGAGAAAGATGGGCAATCTCCTGTGTTATTTCCTGCCTTTAAAAGCCCACTGGAGGGTCAGCTAGGAGTTGGTTCTGACTCAACAGTACATAATGTCAACAACAGAATTTTTCTGGGCCACTCCAATTACTTGAAGAGCAATTCCAGTCTATGAGATAGCAGGTTTATCTTCAACTAACCTTAATTCCCAGGATGTTGCTCTTGGTGGCCCCTGTATGAACCAAAAGGTATATCTACTTTTGGCTGTTCTAGAACTTTAGCTTTTGTTTCTTAACTTCATGAGACTACTGAAATCTGCTCAGGCTCTCTGTGACTACCTCCTGATTCAGCATTAAACATTCTCAGAGACAAACATCCCAAATGCCTAACCTTTCCCTCAATTTTCGTCTCTTCCCATATTTGGCGCAGTAATGTTTCACGAGTTTGTTTGCACACTAACACTTTCATTAATATTTTTTTAGTGTCCAGCTTTATCCAGCTTTCTAGTCTTTTGCAAGAGGTAAAGAGGAAAAAGGAAGAGAAATGTTTGAACTCTAAATTTTCAAGATCACTGATACCAGTAGCAAAAGATTTCTTGGAATTTTCAAATATATGTTTATTTTTAGCTGGGATTATTTAGCATTATGGTAATATAATGAGGGAGCTCTGGTGGCCTAGTAGCAAGAAACTGCACTGCAATCCCAAAGACTTGTGGTTCTAGGCCACCAACTGCTCCACAGGAGAAGGGTGGTCAGTCTTCTCCTGTGTGATTAACTGCCTCTGAAAACTCACCAGATGGTCAGCTATGGGTTGGTTCTGGCTCCGTGGTGCACAACAAGTAATATAATGGACTTTGTGCTACTACTTCTAGATTTAAAATTTTGTGGGCTGAAATATGATCACTTCTGCACATGTATCATGTTTTACGATCCATCTTTCACATCTAAAATTACATTTGTAAATACCCTTACATGAAAATTGATAGACTTGGTCCATGAAATTTAGTACTTTCCTGACGGGTTTATTGGGCCTAGCTTTCTAAATTTTCTAGAATGAATATTGTTCATTTATAATTTCTATTTCTATCCTCTAGATTTTAAAAATGTTTAACATAGTGTTAATCCGTAAGTAGTCATATATATAACTATATTCCGCTTTAATTTTGTATTACGTGATGTACACTTGATTTTCTCTTACAGCTTATAACAAAGTACGTACTCTTCTGTTTAACTTTTTAAGATGCTATACTCAGTTAAAACAAAAAGTGAAAATTAAAAGGCAGATAGAAAAGTGTAGGGGAAGACTGTAAACATTGCTTTAATATGATGGAAGAATTCCTTTAAGTTACGGAAATGTGGATTGTAATAATAAATGTATATGTTTATAGAAAATAACATAAAATAACATAAGCTATTATGTCACCTAAATTACAACTTTGTAAAATTTTATTTACCTCTTACCAAACAATAAAAGCCATCAATGAATATAAACAAAGTTCCAATTTAGTGACTCACTAGAATATTTCCAATTGTTATTTAAATTCACTGTGATTTAACATACTGTCCCTTTCCCAGGTATTCTCTGTGAACCACCCCCAGCCATCCTCAATGGATACTTCTCTAACAAGCAAAAAGAATATTTTGAATATGGAATGGTTGTGACCTATCACTGCAATGCGGTACGAAAGGGGAAGAAACAGTTTTCCCTCGTCGGCAAGTCGTCAATATATTGTACCAGCACAGACAAAGGACATGGCATGTGGAGTGACCCTCCCCCAGAGTGTATTCCACCTCCTAATACATGCACACCTCCAAAAATTGAAAATGGAGTCAGGGTATCTGTTGATAGAAGCCTGTTTTCCTTATATGAATCTGTGAGGTTCGAGTGTCAGCCTGGCTTTCTCATGAAAGGATCCGACAGTGTGCAATGCCAGACTCAAAACAAGTGGATCCCAGAGTTGCCAAGCTGCTCCAAGGGTGAGTCTGACTAGAGTTTTGCAGGAACCTACAAATGGCATGAGTTGTTGAGGAATCGGTGGCTTAGTATTGGTTATGGAGGAAGGGTGTGTAGTGAGTGAATTCTCCCAAGAAGGACCATGAAATTAAGGAATGGGGGTGGGGGGTGCAGGGTGTGAAGTCATATTTCCTTGCACGTGCCTTCATTTCAAGAAAAAAGGACTAAAATAGATAAGAGAGGAAGCATCTAGGAGGCTCATATTGAGCAACTCTGAGGGCAATGTATCATCTCCAGTCTATCAAAGTTGTATCCAGTTATCTCACAGTATATCAAAGGAACGAGTTATCTCCAGTGTATCCAGTTATGTCAAATGTGGACTTAGTCTATGGTTAGCCCTATGATAACCTTTACTGTTATGCACTGTCATGCCAGGGCTGACTCATAATGACCCTCCAGTAGGCTTTTCAGAGGCAGTACATAGCACAGGAGTAGACTGCACACCCTTCTCCAGCAGAGCAATTGGAGGATTCAAATCACATGCCTTTGGGTTGGCAGTCCAACTTCTTATCACTAGGCTACCCAAGCTCCAGAAATGAGGCCATGAGGTGATAACCTCATTTCATCTTACATGCATTGGCTCATTTACTTTTTCACAACAGTTTTTTGAAATATGATTATTCATATCCCCATCTGACAGAAATACTAGCTTGATATTTTTTTTTCATCAAGGCTTTTCATTCAGACAAATGGCTTAAACAACTGTGGCTCATTCACCTAAAGAGATACTATACATTATTTTTTCCCCCATTCATTCATTGTTGCACTTTTCTCCCTGCCCACCCCTCCCCACCAGTACACTCCCATCTTTGAAAAGTAAAAGAAAAATTCTTTCATTGTTTTATAATCCCTCCCCCCAGGTCCACTCCACTAGGCAGCCTTTATTCTAGACTCCTGTTATGACGATAATATAATCACATATCCATTTTAAACAGTTTTCTCCCTCATCTGTTTCAATGCAGTATATGTTATTTATCCCATCTTTCTAAGTCTCTCCCCAACCCCTATCTCAGTCCTGTTTTACGACAGTGGCACCATGCAGTATTTGTTCTTTTGTGACTGAGATACTTCACTAAGCATAATGTCCTCTAGGGTCACCCATTTTTAATAATATTGCATGAGTTCCTTGTTTTTCAATGCATTAGCTTGATAGTTCAGATGCTACTTATCTAAGGCACATGCTATCCAGTAGCATACCCAGGATTAAAAGGCAAGTACAAAAGGACAAATATTGCATAAGGCTGTTGTAAATGGGACTGACATCAGGGTTGAGGGAAGACAGAGAAGGAAGGGAGGAATGATGTATACTGCATTGAAACAGACGAGGGAGAAAATTGTTTAAAAGGGATATATGATTGGACATTATTGTCATGACAGGAGTTCAGAATGAAGGCTGCATGGTGGGGTGGACTTTGGGGAAAGGATTGCATAACAATGAAAGAGTTTTTCTTTTACTTTTCAAGGAGAAGAATGAATGGAGGGAGGCAGTGAGCAGGGAGAAAAGTGCAACAGTGAATGACTGGAAACCCTAAGTCTCTATAGACTTTCATTAAAATTAATTTAAATAATAAAAAAAAAAGAATGCAAGTACGTTAGACCAGAGTTTGAATGGTCTGGTGCAACAATGAATGAATGGTCTAGTTCTTGTTCTACTTCTGTTGACATCTATCAGTGCAGGAGAGCAATTCATTTATGGGCCATGAGGACAGGTATCACAACATGAAAATAGGGGCTAAGACTTTGGATTGTGTCTACCCTGGCTCATCTCCTACATTTGATCATTGTGTTGTGTTTGTTGTTGTGTACCATCCAGTTGGAACTGACCCATAGCTGACCCTCCAGTGGGTTTTCAGAGGCAGTTAATCGCATGGGAGGAGATTACCCATCCTTCTCCTGCAGAGCAGCTGGTGGACTCGAACCATGTGCCATTGGGTTTGCAGCACAGCCTCTCGGCATTCAGCCACATTTAATCATTAAAAGTCAGAAATTAAAAATTACAGTAACTTGCTAGCTTGAATTTCAAATGAGGTCTGATACCCATGGAAGCTGACAGAATTTGAAAGACACCTTCCCTAAGCAATATGCTTCTCATTACATGGTTTGGCTTTTTTTTAGGAGATGTATTCTCAATGGCTTTCCTTGTCTTCTTTGGCTGCAGCTGCTAGCTCAGCTGTGAATTGGAAAGTATTATGTCTGATAAACAGAGACCAAGAAAGGGCTTACAGTTCCTACACCCATCATGTCAGCCTTGTGTAACCACTTAGAAAACAGCAGAGAAGACATCAATTAAAACTATCATGAAAAAAGCAGTAGGAATGATGAAGGGAAATGCATTAGAAAAGATTTGGTGATTTCCAGATTGCCTGAAAAATCAGACTGTATGCTGGGATTGCATTTTAAAAGAAATATGCTGGAAAAGAAGTCCACAAATACTAGTCACCCAGATAGGGGTAGCCAACTCCAGAAGAAAGAAGATAAAGACGTGAGCTAAAGAAGTCTCTGTATCTTAGACCTTGGCCTAAGACATGGGTTCTGATTATTTACTTCCTACTAGGGAGCTCTGGTGGCCTAATGGTATGTTGCCATTCCGAAGGCAGGTAGCTCGAATGCACCATAGGAGAAAGACAGGCATATCTCCTCTTGTACAGCTTGTGTTGTTTTGTTGTTGAGTACCTTCAAGGTGAAACCCACCTACAGCTGCCTCTCCAGCAGGTTTTCAGAAGCAGTAAATCTCACGGGAGGAGATTGCCCAGCCTTCTCTCGCAGAGCCGCTGGTAGATTCAAACTGTGTGTATCCCTCTGAAAAGCTGAGGGAGGGTCAATATGAGCTGGTTCAGACTCAATGGTACACAGCTACTAGCTAGGTTTCCTCCCTGTTCTTAACTTCCTCAGGAGTAAAATGAGCAGAATGGAGAATCATTTAGCTTTCTTTTTTATATTGAATACTTCTAATTATGATTCTCTAAGAAGTTAGCAAATCAGACTCTCCCATTATTGTGGTTGTTGTGTGCTGTCGAGTCGGAACTGACCCATAGCTGAGCCTCCAGCAGGTTTTCAGAGGCAGTTAATCACACCTGAGGAGATTCCTCATCCTTCTTCCACACAGCAGCTGGTGGATTTGAAGCATGTGCCTTCAGGATGACAGCGGTTTCTTACCACTAGGCCACCCGAAGCTCCCTTGTCCCATTATGAATGGATATTTTATAGGAATCCCTGGGTATTGCAAATGGTTAAGCCCTGGCTTACTAACCAAAAGTTGTCAGTGAGCTCTGGTGGCCTAGTGGCAAGAAGCTGCACTGCAATCTCAGAGGTACACAGTTCGAATCCACCAGATGCTCTGCTGGAGAAGGAGGAACAGTCTCCTCCTGCATCAGTCAGATCTGATTTGATGGTACACACATACACAAAAAAAGAAATTAAAAAAAAAAAGTTGTCAATTCAAAATCACCAAGAGGCCCCTGAGAAGAAAGGAGGCTGGTGATTCAAGCAGCACAGCTGTGAAAACTCCTGGGGGCACAGTTCTGCACTGACTCCTGGGATTGCCGGAGGTTGGAATGAACTTTTAGGTTTGAAAGGGGATTTTGGACCTGTTCTTTCCACAGCATGTCCGCCACCACCAGCAGTCCTGCAGGGGAAGCATACTCCAAATGACAAGAAGAACTTTTCCTCTGGAGATGAAGTGTTCTACAGCTGTGAGCCTGGCTATGACCTCAAAGGAGCTGCCTCTCTGCTCTGCACCCCCCAGGGAGCCTGGAACCCTGCAGCCCCCAGCTGTGAAGGTGCATACATTCTCTTTTCACTTGGCATCTTTAGCTTGTGTCTCTATCCTCCTGGTGCCAATATTATTTCTTTTGTTTTCTTTCTTCCTCAGTGAAATCATGTGATGACCTCCTGGACCGGCTCCCTAATGGCCGCGTACTCTCTCCCCCAAGTCTCCAGGTTGGGGCAAAAGTGTCCTTCATATGTGATGAGGGGTGAGTGTACACTTACCTGACCTGAAAAAGAGGCCAAGAGTGAAGTGATGCACACTGATACTTGAGACAATGATGTTTGTCCAATAAGAGAGGCTAGTAGTGGAAAAAAATGCTAAGAGACACTTTCCAAAGGATTATTGAAATGTGCACATAGTAAGAACAGAATGGAACCATTAAGAGCAAACATTATAAAAGCAAAGTAATTAGTATACAGAACAGCAGAAATACAGCAATGGATTATGTATAAAATGTGAGGAGGATGGATAAATAATAATTTCTAGGTATAAAGAGAATATTCTAGAGGAGTTTGCTAAGAAATAGTTTAATATGTAAGAAAGTTGCTTGTAAAATAACATATGTTACTGTAATAGTTTCTGGAAACTTTTCACCCCACCGATAATGTAATGTGAAATAAGAATGAAAGAATAGGTAGTAGTATTTTTTAATCAATTATATATCATTTAATTAGTATTAGACTGTGGTAATGGGAGCAAGGTGTCTAATATTAATGTTCCAAGTAAGATCATTAACTCTTTTTTTAATCAAAACGGTCTTGGTTTTTTTGTCCCAGCTCTATGTGCTAAGTAAAATATATGGGCTTTAAAGCAATTTTCTTGATACATTCTAAAGATTCCTGGACAGACATCAGATTCCAGCCCCCAAGGAAGAGCAAGAGGGAAGTCAGGAGGTCAGTGCTGTTATGTGCCATCAAGTCAACTACAATTCATAGCAACCCTATGAACAATGGCGCTGAACCTTGTCCTATCCTGAGGCAACCCCACTGTCTTAGAGACATCTGACTCCACCACCACAGTCATTGTGTCAATAAATTGGATGTTTTAAAATCATTTCCTCAAAAGGGAACTCTCTTCAAAACAACTATGAGACATAATCTCACCCCAGTAAAAATAGCAAAATTTTACAGAACAGCAAGCAATAAACGCTGGAGAGGTTGTGGAGAAACTGGAACCCATATTCACTCTTGGTGGGAGAGTAAAATGGTGCAACCACTGTGGAAGACGGTGTGGCGTTTTCTCAAAAAGTTGCAAATAATGGGAATAAACCCCAAAGAGACCAAAACTGCCACCCAAGCAGATATATGCACACCCATGTTTATCACGGCTTTGTTCACAATAGCAAGGAGTTGGAATCAATATAAGTGCCCATCAACAAATGAATAGATAGAGAAGCTGTGGTATATTCACACAATGGAATACTATGCTGCATTGAAAAACAAGGAAATCATGCAATATTATTCAAAATGGATGACCCTGGAGGACATTGTGCTGAGTGAAATATCTCAGTCACAAAAGGACAAATACTGCATGGTGCCACTGTTGTAGAACGGGACTGAGATAGGGGTTGGTGGGAGACTGAAAAAGATGGGATAAATAATGTATACTGCATTGAAACAGATGAGGGAGAAAACTGTTTAAAAGGGATATGTGATTAGGTATTATTGTCATGACAGGAGTCCAAAACGAAGGCTGCATAGAGTGCACCTAGGGGGAAGGATTATAAAACAATGGGGGAACTCTTATTTTTCAAAGAGAAGAGTGTACTGGGGGGGAGGGGTGGGCAGTGAGAAAAGTACAACAATGAATGAATGGAAATCCAAAGTCTCTGTAAATTTCCATTAAAATTAATTTTAAAATTCTTACAAAAAAAAAAAGGAAACTCTCTTCTCACCTTTCCCCCACCTCTGGCCGAGAGGCAAGAAGCTGCGCTGCAATCCCAAAGACACTCGGTTCAAATCCACTAACTGCTCAGTGGGAGAAGGGTGGGCAATCTCCTCCCATGCAATTAACTGCCTCTGAAAACCTGCCAGAGAGTCAGCTATGAGTCTAACTCCATGGTACACAACAACAATGTAGTTTTAGCCTTCCATAATCTAGCATTATGTCACAAATTCCACTCAGTAATATTCCAAATGTCGTGGCAAGAGTGCTGTTGTTGCTGATAAGTACCTCAAGTCAAGTATGACTCGTAACAACCCTACAAACAACAGATCTGAACCCTATCCTATCCTGTGCCGTCCTCATCATCTCTGCACACTTGAGCCCATCGCTGCAGCCGCTGTATCGATCCAACTATTTTGTCTTCCCTTGTTTCTCTGACCCTCCACATTTCCAAGCATAATATTCCTTTCCAAACAACAGCCTCTCCTAGCAACATCGCTGTGTCCACACTTATTCCAAGGCAATGTCTTGGTCACCGATATCTCTCCTAATGCTCAGTGCTTCAAAAATTTAAACCAGAAGCTGTTTCCTGCCCTGATCTACCATCTAAGAGACTGAAAGGCTGAGTTTTACATTAGTAGAGAAAGTTCTTACCAACAACCAAATGGAGCAATCAGGGGAAAGTGGCCTCTTGTGGGTGCGGGCCCAGGAAAACACCTGCCTATTGCAGGGCCTGCCTGTTGCATCTGCCTTCTTCAGTTGCTACTGTCTGTCCGATGACTAAGCTTTGACAACCATTGCTTTGTCTCTCACTGGGGGCAAAAATCTTTCCAAGCCTCTGGTAGTTGAAAAACCAAATAAGTTGAAGTTGTTCTTCTGAGCTTTAATATAAAATATTTACATTTTATCTTAACAGAAAGGAGGAAGCTGAAACCTGCAGATGAGAAGAGCAAAGTGATGGGCTCACTCATTTACCACTACTTTTATTATGTTTCAGGTTCCGTTTAAAAGGCAGTGCTGTTAGCCACTGTGTCTTGGTGGACATGAAAAGCCTTTGGAATAGCAGTGTTCCTGTATGTGACCGTGAGTAGAAGAAATTTGTGTTAGAATTTGTATCATTCTCCTTGGTTTTTTTTCTTTTCTTAATATATGTTGCCCCATTGAATGATCAATTGTTTTCCTTTTGCCAGCTTTTTATAGAAATAGTTATTTCTTGGAAGAATTACAAAGTGTGTTATTTGATAGTTCATTCTGCAGTTGTGTGTTATTGACGCCAATCTGTAAATTTGTACAGACACAGTGTATGCTGTAAACTGGGAGATGTATTTCAGAAGTGGAGAGGAATTTATGGCATGATGCTTCGCCAGGTTTTTCATTTTTGTGAAGCAGTAATCACCCTTCAATTTTTCTATCCTTTTGTCTGTCATTTGTTCATTCTTTCAACACATTTTAAACACTTGCTGTGTGTTCCGAGAACAGCAATTACACCAATGAGTAAAACATACATGGCCTCAGCTCTCATGTTTATATTTTTATGCAGAGAGAAAGACCAAGACATGTAAGCAAGCAAGCCTTAGATAGGGAATTATAAACTATTAAGTTCTAAAAATTGATGCCTTTCGGAGTTTTTAAACAGATCATACTAAGGGCCTGGGGCATGAAATTTCCTGGAATTTTCTACATAAAATCTGTACCTGGCTTTTCCTGAGCAGCTCTTATGGTTAGAACTGAGTGAGCAAATAAAGGAATAGCAGGGAGTGCAAAAGAGTCATAACACTCTATCAAGTAAGATGGATTTCTCACTTTGAGCCAGATAGAAAACCATTAGAAGAGGAAGTAAATAACACCATCTGATTTTTTAAAATCACTTTGGCTCCTATAGAGAGAACTGGGCTGAGAAAGCTCCCCAGAAAACCATACCAGAGGCAAAATTGAAATGATAAACTTAATTAGAGCATATAGTTTCTGGGCATCAAGAGTGAAGGAGAATTTTTTTAAGGCAGAAAGGAAAGGTAAGCAAATAAATAAAAGATGTTGGCCACATGGGCCATCCCTATACAGGCCCTGTGGAATCAGAATCATCCATTAGGAAGAGAAAGAGCAGACAATTTATCTGCTGGCTCCTCGCTGTCTCTTGTTCACTACAGGGGTGTTAACCTGACCTCAGGTTATGTTATCTCATTCTTCTGGGCTGACTGAGGTAACCAAACCCTGTTTTGCTTTATCTAAGCCCAGAAGTAATAGAAGGAACTAGAGCCTCCATGGAACCAATCAGACTTAAAGGCTAGAACTGTCAAATCAGAACTGACGCAGAGCGGACCTCCAGTGGATTTTTCAGCAGGTTGTAAATGACAAGGGAGAAGATAACTCATCTCTCTCCCTTGGAGCTGCTGCTGGATTTGCACCAAAGAGACTTGGGTTATCAGCACAACTCCTCATGGATTACACAGAGTGCTTCTCCATTGTAGTGCACAGAATAGAAGCATATAGGAGCCCTTTGCTGACCACTAGGGAGGCTGTGACAGCTGATGGTCTTGGGAAATGGAGTAACAGTGTTAACAGCCAGTGCTCTCTACAGTGAGAAAGCAATTGATGACCTAAAAAGCATATGTGGCCAAGCACATCTGAGAGTGCTGGTGAGAGTATAAATTGGGAAACAATTATTATAATCTAATCACAGTTTTTTATGCAGGAGATGATAAAAGGTGAAATTGTGGGTGTATTTGAAGGTAGAGACTGATGACTAAGATAGAGTATGAGAGAAAGAGAGAAAATACAGATGACTCCAAGGCAAATCTGAGGATAGAATTTCCTTTTATAGCAAGGGAGAATACTGTGTGAGTAACTGGATTGAGCTTTAAACAAAAGTTTGGTATTCCTATTAGACATCCGAGTGGAGATATTTAGAAGATGTTTGTAAGTTATCATCATGTTGTTGTTGTTGTTTGCCATAGAGTCAGAGCCAATGCATAGATAACCTTCTGGCAGGGTTTCATAAGCAGTTCATTGAATGGGTGGAGATTGCCAATCCTTCTCCTGTAGAGCAGCTGGTGACTTCAAACTGCATGCCTTTGAGATTGAAGCACAGCTTCTTGCCACTAGGCCACCAGAGCTCCCTAGTTGCCATCATATCTGTTTAAAGTCATGAGACTAAACAGATGAGTGAGTGAGTCCTGGTGGCACAGCTGGCAGCGGGTCCAGCAGCTAACCAAAAGGACACACATCCCTAGCAGTTTAAATCCACCATCTATTCCATTGGAGGAAGATGGACAGTCTCCTCCCACTAAGATTCACAGCCTCTGAAAATTGATGGAGAATTGCCGTGATTTGGAGTTGACTCAATAACAGTGAGCGAGTGACTGATCCAGAGGCTGAAGCTGGATAATCTGGCGTTAAGAAGTTGGAAAGATAAAAGGAATTGGAAAGAGATTAAGAAGCAGCAACTACTGTGGTAAAATAAAAACCAAGGCCGGGAAGAGTCATGAAAGCTAGTGGGGAAGGTTTTTTTTATAAGAAATAAGATTTATCAACTGTTTGAAATCCTATAAACAGGTCAAATAAGAGGAGGACATGAAATTAACCATTGGATTTAGTAACATGTTGTTGTGGTTGTTGTTGTTGTTGGGTGCCATTGAGTCCAACTCATAGCAACTCTATGAACAAAAGATCTGAACCCTGTTCAATCCTGTGCCGTCCTCACACTTCCTGACACATAAGAACCCAATGCAGCACTCACTCTGTCAATCCACCTGGTTGAGGGTCTTTGTCTCCTTCGCCGACCCTCCACTCTTCCCAGCATCATGTCACTCTCCAAGAAATAATACCTCCTCGCAACAGGCCCAAAGTATGTGAAGAGAAACTTCATCATTCTTGCCTCCAAAAATCACTCCAGCTGCATCCTCTGCAAGATATAACTTAGTGCCATAGAGATGGCAAATAATATTAAATGACAAATGCCTGTTTGGAATGAGTTCAACGGAGAATAGAATGAGAGGATCTATGTCAGATCATGGGCAACATGCTTGAGCTTTAGTGTAAATAGGTTAAGTACACTGGTAGAGGGAAGTGGAAGATTTTCATTTTGGTTTTGAGATGTCAGTGTTTATATCCAAGAACACTCTACTAAAAAAAATCCACTTTGTTCATTTTTTCAGTTATGAAAGCAAGCAGGACATTGTTTCAATTTCTAATCATAGCTATCAAAAATATATGCATATAATAGGTTTTTGTTTAGATAAACATTTTGCTTTCCAGTTAGTGGGACCCCTTGTGTGAGTTTTTGTACTGAAACTTGGTTAATTATATATTGCATATTTGAATGTCAGTTAGTCAACAACTTTAACATTTCTACAGAGCATTAAAGAGGAGAAAGGCACTCTCCTAAATCTAAAGATATGCCTGAAAGTATTTACTTGAGTGCAAATATTGTGCAAATGGTCGATATGCTGATCTGCTAGCTGAAAGGAAACCAGTTGGCATCCGCCTAGATGTGACTATGAAGAAACACCAAACAATCTACTTCCGAAAAGTCAGTCCCTGAAGATCTTGTGCAACACAGTTCTGTTTTGACACACTTAGGGGTCATCATGAGTTGAGGTCTACTTGACAACAAATTAGTTGTTTAAGCATCAGGCTAACTATTCCAACCTTTCATTAGTTATAAATTGAGTTGTGTTTGTGAAAAATACTGAGTCTCCCATGAGCTATCAAAAGAATGATCCTTTCCCAAAGAACTGATCTTTTTCTGGTTCAAGAGCATAATGATTGGGTGTTCATGCTTTTATGTGCCACCCTTAAACCTTGTTACAACATGGGCACATTACCCGTCTGATGTGAAGGAAAAAAGAATGAACAAATCTGTCTTGGCAGAAGTGCAACCAGAGTGTTCCTTAGGAGCAAGGATGCTTAGACTTCATCTCACATACTTTGAACATGGTATCAGGAGCTCCAAGCATGCTGGAAAAGGACCCTGTGCTTGGAAAACCAGAGAGTCAGTGAAAGAAATAAAGACCCTCAGCAAGACGGATTGACAGAGTGATAACGGGCTTAATCGTCACAGAGATTGTGAGGATGGGACAAGATTGGGCAGGATTTTTTCTATTGTCCATGGAAGCACTATGAGTCAGAGCAGATCCAACAGCTTCTAGCAACAGCTGTTTAAGATGTAACATCCTCTTCCTATAACCAAGTCATGTTAGACTGGGGAAGGAGCTGCAACAAACATAACACTGAATGGAAAATGATGACTGTGGGGATTTTTACATTGTTTTTCAGTGAGAAAAGGCCAATGAGTATCTAAAAATAATCAGAGCTTCAAGACTTTGAGGAAATACATAGAAATATAAAATATTACAAAGTAGTACATGATAATGTCATTGTAATAATTCATTTTTATTTTGAGAAGCACAACCTTGAGATGTCAAGAAAAGATTAAGTTACTGATAGACAACTGGTAAGTCAAAATTCTTTTTAAAAAATTTCTTTAGGATAAAGATTTTTTTTATGTCAAGGATCATGTAAGTTCTCAAAAAATGTTTGTTAATAGATGGTTTTCCCTTTAATGTAGTTGCAATACTTTTATCTATTTTAAGGGACTATCAGAAATCTGAACTACATGAAGAGTCTAGAATACTTGAGTTTCTTTTGGATTTTTGTCATAAACATTGATTTAGGTGTTGTTTGATTTTGTTCCCACTCTGCACAGGCCTAATGCAATTATTTTATAGTTTATATTTTAATGAAAAGAAGGTATTTTTTTTAACTGACAACTCAGTTATAGCCTTCCAAAATCATGGAATCGCTTCAGATCACACCACTTTACACTCCCACCAGGAGTGAATAAGTGTTTCAATCTCTCCACTACATAGCCAGCATTTGTTGTTTGCTGCTCTGCTGAACTTTGCTATTGTTCCTGGGGTGAAATGATATTTCATAGCTGTTTTGATTTGCATGGAACTTAGAGCTCTTGTCTTCTTTCTAGGTATTTTTTGTCCAAGTCCTCCAGCTATTGATAATGGGAGACACACAGGAAAGCCTTTGGGGAACACTCCCTATGGAACAGAAATATCTTATACATGTGACTCTGACCCAGATAGTGGGGTGACCTTCCGCCTCATTGGAGAGAGCACCATCCGCTGCACAAGTGACAGTCAAGGCAAAGGCATTTGGAGCGGACCCGCCCCTCTCTGTGAACTTCTTGTTCCTGCTGGTCAGTACCAACTTCCGTGTATCCTAAAGGGGCTCAGAACATCAGGATCAAGCTTTCCTTGTACATGTTTAGAACATGGTCTGTGCACTTCGTCGTAAGTGGAAGTGGCAAAATGATGTGCCATCATTGAAACAGATGGGTTGCTGCAGTGCCAAGCTGTGTTTGAATTGGTGGAATGTTAACAATTCTAATGATTCTATGTGGAATGATGAGAATGGTGGAGTAAGGAAACTGAGAAGTGGAGTGAAGGGGAAAAGGGCAAGGTGCAAGTTACATAAATCAGGAAGAAATGTTTATTCCGTTGAGAGAACGTGTAAACAGCTACCTATGAACACTAAGGTCCTGGATGATGCAAACAATTTGCATTTGACTGCTAACCTGAAAGTTAGCAATTTGAGCTGGTACCCAGGAGGGCTCTGGTGGCCTGTGCTTCAATTCCAAAGGCACGCAGTTCAAGGCCACCATCAGCTCCACAGGAGAAGAAAGGACAGTCTCATTCTGTGCTATCAACTGCTTCTGAAAATCTGCTGGAGGGTCAGCTATGGGTCAGTTCTAACTCTATGGTACACCATAATAACAAACAACCCAGTAGGGCCAAGAAAGAAAAGCTTAGTGATCTGCTAAAAGTAAAGACTATAGTCAGGAAAAACCTTATGAATCTCAGTTCTACTCTGTAATGCACAGGGTCACTATGAGTCAGGATTTACTTGAGATCAAAGGATTTTCTTTGGTTTATGAGCACTAAGCAATAGTGAGGAAACTCTGGTGGCCTAGTGGTAAGAAGCTGCTCTGCAATGCTAAAGGCTCATGGTTCTAACCCAACAGTTGCTTTTCCGAAGAAGGATGGGCAGTTTCCTCCTAAGTAATGTAGAGCCTCTGAAAAGCTGCTGGAGGGTCAGCTATGAGTCATTTCCAGCTGGATAACACATAAAAATAGCAGCCAATAGCAGTGTAGTTGAGTTCCAGTCTACACAAATTTAAGAGGAGTATGTGGACTCATGGAAGAAAAATTAATTACCTAAGGCTTTAACTGAAGTGCCCAAATAGGAGTCTGTTGGTTAGAAGTCTCCTCCCACAACAACTTAAAGTCTTACAAACCCAGTGGAGGGTTATTATGAATTGGAATCAATGCAATAGCAAAGAGTTGGGTTGAGTTTTAGTTTGCTTGCTGTTAAGTGGTCTAAGTAACCATAGGGATTCTTTTCATTTGTTGTTTAAGACTGCATGGGGGGAGGGGGGGAGGCGCGCACACACACACACACACACACACACACACACACACACACACGGAAAACAGCAACTGTTCCAGTTACTGAAAGTCAAGGAAGAGCTAGTTTACACCAGCATTGTGTTGGAAAGGAAGAAGATTGAAAAGTAAGAAGTGGAAGAATCAGTCGGTAGGCTGATTGTGGTCTCATGCATGGCTGCTTTACACTAAAACAATTAAAAATAAACTCACGTATGGGGACCCAAGGGAGGAAGGGGTGGGAGCAGAGGGGTGAGGATGAGTAGGGGTGAAATCTCAGGGCTGTACAATTTGGCAGGTGGAGGAAGTGAGTGAAGGAAATGGAAACGATCTGGAAAGACCTGAAAAGACAGAGTAATGGTGGACATAGTCCAATGGGGATTAATTTTTATAAAATATAATGAATGGGAATGATTGCACGAAACATAATATGGATAAAGAGTAGTATAAAACACAATGTATATGAACTTTGTAAGCAAACCAAAATAAAATTTAAAAAGAATAAGTTGGATGGGAACAAGAAAGAAAAAATAAAAGGTAAGTCTGTTTATCAGCTTGCCTCTGGGCTGCGCCGTGAAATTTGCCCTTGAGCTCTTCCATTCTGTGAATAAAAAAAGATCAGCTCAAGGAAATGGCTGTGAAAAGAAAGAGTATTTTTACCTAGAGACTGATGAAGAGTGCCTAGTCCTTTAGATTCAACTTTCGAAGAATGAAACTTGAGCAGATTTGGGGAGGTAATAGTAGTCTAGGAATAACACATCAACTTGAAGGTTCTCCAAAGGAAAAAGAACAATCCACCCCGTAAAGTTAATGTACCAGCAAAGGCATTTAACTTTTCTGTCATCTCTTTCACCCCCTTGCTCATTAGTAAGTGGAATAAAGTAGATTTTCTAATGGAGAGAGTCCATTCTTATTGAAGGGACAGAAGCAACTCACTCAGAAGAAACAGTGGAGTTTAGAATTTAAGTCAAAATGCCAACACTTAATATGTTGTTGTTAAGTGCCATTAAGTCGTAGACGTCTCATAGTGGCCCTATGAACGAAAGACCTGAGTATTGTTCATAAAGTTTCCAGAAGCAAGCCGTTTCAGAAGTGGATGCCACTCCTGCTTCCAAGCTTGTTTTAATCAGGAAGCTCCACCAAACACTGTCCACTATGGGTAACCATTACTGACTTTGGCAATCAGTGTCACACTTAATATAGTCACCCAATAAAAGGAATTTGACAGTTTTGGAGGTTAGTGACTTAATTAATTTTGCCTTTCCCCTTAAATGCCTGGCTTAGCATCAGAAGGGGAAGAATTTGTTTGATTGCCCAAAGGGCTTCAAACTGGTTCATCCAGTTTGACCTTCCTCTTGAGAATTTGCATTTCCCCCAAATATACTGAATCAGAGTTTACATTTGTAAAGACTCACCATCTGATTCTTACACATACTTGTATAGTTTGTTAAGTAGGGTATGGAAGCAGAGCAAGTCAGTTCCAAGCACTAGTTTCCTAAGATTGCTTTAACAAATTTCTGCAAACTCAGTATCTTAAAAAACTAGAAATTTACTATTTCATAATTCTGGAGGCTGTGAGCCTGAATCAAGTTGTTACCAGCCCTGTGCTTCCTCCAAGGACTCTATGGGATAGTTCATTTTTCTTTTATTTTCCAGTGCTGGTGACTACTAACATTCTGTGGCGGTCCTTGATTTGTAGGTACATTACTCCAACTTCTGCCTCCATCTACACATGGCCTTTATCCCTCTATCTGTGTTTCAAATGTCCCTCTCCTTTTCTTATACAAGCATCTAGCTTATTGTTACTAAGAGGGACTCAAACAATAGTTAATCCTCCAGGAGTTTTCCAAGGATTTAAATTGGATGCGAGGAGATTGCCTATCTTTTTTCTGTGGAGCAACTAGTGGATTCCAACAGTCGGAGAATTCTGATGTCCAAATTACAGAATTTGGATTAGTAGTGAAAATCCATACAGACTACACCACCAGGGCTCCCCTTAAAAACCACTTTTGTTGCTGTTGTGTACCATCAAGTCAGAAATGACCATAATTGACCATTCTATGGGTTTTCAGAGTCAGTTAATTGCATTGTCCATATTTCTTCCATGGAGCAGCTGATGGATTAGAACTATATGCCTTTGGGATTGCAATGTACCTTCTTGCCATGAGGCTACCAGAGGAACCTTAAAAAATGCTAAGCAGCAACAATTTTGAAAAGTACTGTATTACATAAAAAAGACTGGAGAGCATTATGCTGAGTGAACTATCTCATTCTCATAAGGACAAATACTGCATAAGATCATTATTGTAAAAAATATAAGGATAACTAATAAAATGTGGATAAAAGTCCAAAGGGAAGAGGGAGACAGGGGGCTGAGGGGGGGAGGGATAGAAATCATGGGATCACAGAGTTCTGTAGGCAGAAGAAGTAAGGAATTAGGAAAGATCCAGTGGGTACCTAAAAAGATAGGGTGACAGTAGGCATAGATCAATGGTGATTCATTTTATAAAACACAATATATCAGAATTATCATATGAAACACAATGTGAATGAAGCACAGTGTACATGAATGAAACACAATGTATATGTATTTTGTATATAAACCAATCTAAAAGTTTAAAAATTTAGACTGAAAAAACAAAACACTAGCATTTGGATTTTTATGGCTCACCCCAAGTCTAGGAGAATCTTACCTCAAAATCTTTTTTACATCTGCAAAAATCATTATTCCAAATAAATTCACATTCTAAGGCTGTCATGGACTTGGGAGGACACCATTCAATCTACTGTAAGTGATGATTGCCATTTAGTGCCAGAGGGACAGCTTCTCAGAGGGCACCTTTTATAGTAGAGTAGGAAAGACCACATATAATAGTCAAATGAATAAATATAGTAAAACTAATGAGTGATTACATCTGGATAAGGCAGCCTGACACAAAAAACCATACACACTTGAGGCTCTCATTTTAGTAAAATAAGAACAGAAATACCAGAAAGTAAGTGTTGGGCTGATAAGCATCATGAATGACCACTTGCTCTATTGGAGAAAGATGAGAGTCTGCCTCTGAAGAAATGGGCAGCCTTGGAAACTCTATGGGGCAGTTATACACTGTGAATTAGAATCAACTTGACAATCACTACTATGACAAATGATGTCTGGTTGGCTTTTTGTTAAGAGGCTAGATGTTATTTGAAAACATCATTCTAAGATAACTTTCAGGGGAATAAAATATTTTGCCATTGTCAAAGTTCTTTTTTTTTTCTGTAATCTTATCAATCAGCTTAATTGAAGAAAAAGAGGAAAAAATGAAGGTTTCTCTTTTAACTTTTGTACTTCTGTGGTCTTGGCCTCCAGGTCACTGTGAAGCCCCCAGACAATTTCTATTTGCCAAGCCTATAATTCCGATTGAGGAGTCTGAGTTTCCAATTGGGATTTATTTGTATTACGAATGCCTTCCTGGGTACCATGGGAACATCTTCTCTATTACCTGCCAGGAAAATTTGGTCTGGTCAAGTGCTGAGGATGCCTGTACAAGTGAGTAGCTCTGAGTTCTATTTGTCAAACTGTCTGTGAGACATAATTCGTTCAAGATTTGGAGGCAAGATATCTGCTTCTATGGAAGGTAACCTTTAAGTAAACCATTTTCATTGCTTGAATGTCTGAACCTTGACTAGAATTTCATGGAAAAGGCCTTCACAAACAGAGCTGAAGGAAAAGCATCCATTCACTAGGAGTTGGAAGTCACTTTTAATGGCAGAAACCATAAAATAGATTAATCCAATGTTCACATTACACCGTTGGCTGTTCCAGATTGTTTATGCTCTTGTTATCCAAAGTTTATTAATGGCTACCACATATGGATTGTTATCATTGTTGTTGCTGTTGTAGTTGCTGGGTTTCATCTGGTTACCTATGCCTTACAAAGAGCCTGTTAACAACACTATTCTGTACCATTCCACAATCTCTAATAAGCTTGAGCTCATTCTACTACTTGTAGTGTCAGTTTACTTCATTGAAGGTCTTCCTCTCCATCTTTCCCAGCATGGTGTCTTTTTCATTTCAGTTTAGGCAGGTTTTCGAGACTGGCCCCTCATGACAACATGCCCAAATTCTGTGAGACACTTTCATCCTCCTTCCCTCTAGGTGCACCTCCCTGAAGACCACCTGGTTTGTTCTCTTAGCTGTTAAGAATTCTTCACCAACACCACAATTCAAAGGCATGTTTCTTCTTTTGCTCTTCCTTATTCATTGTTAATCTTTCAAATGCCTAGGAAGTAATTGAAAAGACCATGGCATGGATCAAGGCTTAGTCTTTAAATTAACATCAATGTTATTAACACTTTGATAATAGATTTTCCCAATGGAACCACACAATGAGTACTGATTGGTTGTGAATCCATGAAAAATTCAGTAATTGACAACTTTAATCTCTTCTCCAGCAATCATGATGCTTCCTATTGGTTCAATAGTGAGGATTTTTGTTTTCTTGATGTAGAGATATAACCCATATTTTAGGCTGTATTGTCTTTGATCTTCTCTCATATTCTTCATTTCCTACAAGCAACATTGTGTCATCTGCCTAATGCAGACTGTTAATGAGTCTTCCTCCAAATTTGATGGTTGATGTTGTGATGTGCTATCAAGTCACTTGCAACTCATAGCAACCCTATGTACAATAGTCCTGAAACCAGCTCTATTCTGTGCCAACTTTATTGTCTCTGATAACATACCCTCAATACCACAGTCAGTGTATCAAACCATCTCATTGATGGTCTCCCCCTCTTTCTCCATCACACCACCCTTCCAAGCATGATGTCCCTCTCCAAGGACTGGTTCCTCCTTGCAAAATGCCCAAAGTATGTCAGATGAAGCTTCAGAATTCTTGGCTCCGAGGAGCTGGACAGTTACACCCTCTCTAGGATGAACCTGTTTGTTCTCCTGGCAGTCCATGGTACATTCAAAACTCTTCTCCAGCATCACAGCTCAAAGACATCAATTCTCTTTCTATCATCCCTAGTCATTGTCCATTTCTCTGATGCCTAGCAAGCAATTGTGAAGACTATGGCCTGGATCAGGTGCACCTTATTCTCCAGACTGATATTGTTGCTCTTCAGTGCTCTGGAGAGGTCCGTGATAGCCAACTTTCCCAATATAATTTGTCTCTTGATTTTCTGGATGCTGGTACCAAGCAAACTAAAGCTGTTAACAGTCTCAAGCTCTTCACCATCGATCATGATGCTGCCAATTTGGCCCAGTGGTGCGAAGCTTTGTTTTCTTGATGTGGAGCTTCAATCCATATGAAGGCTGCAGTCCTTGATCTTCTGCAGCCAACACATCAAATACTCCTCAGTTTCAGCAAGCAGGGTTGTGTCATCTGCATAACGCAGGTTGTTCATGAATCTTTCGTCAATCCCAAAGGCATATTCCTCCTCATAAAGCCCAGCGTCCCGGATAACCTGTTCTGCATAGAGATTGAAAAGGTATGGAGACAGAATACATTCCTGGCATACACTCTTCCTGATTTTAAATCATGCAGTGTCTCCTTGCTCTGTTCTGATCACTGCCTCTTGGTCCAAATATAGGTTTCATGTAAAGGAAATCAAATGTTCTTGCCCATTTTTCCCAGAGTCAGCCACAGTTTGTTGTGATCCATACAGTCAAATGCCTTTGTATAGTCAATGGAACACAGTGTTTCCTCTGGTACTCCCTGCTTTCAGCCAAGATCCATCTAGCATTAGCTATACTATTCCTAGTACTACGGCATCTTCTAAAACCAGCCTGCACATCTGGCATTTCTCTGTTGATGTACTGCTCCAGTCATTTTTAAATGATTTTCAGCATTCTTCTTTATATAGTCCAACTTCTCAAATCATTTGCCCAGCTTGCATATTGAATACATATAAAGAAATGGTGTGACCCTGACACAAGCCTTTACTGAGTTAAGTCATGCACTGCTTTCTTGTTCTGTTCAGACAACTGTTCTTGGTCTACTTGTAAGTTTTGCATAAGCACAAGTAAGCGTTCTGAGATTTCCATTCTTCTCAACATAATTTGTTATGATCTACACAGTCAAATGCATTTGTATAGTCAATAAATCACAAGTAAGCCTTCCCTCCATCCCTACTCTTTCCCCCCCTCATCCTTCTATTTTCACAGTAGTGAGGGTTTTGTTTTTATTGTGTTTCACTCATGTACATTGTTTTTTGGGGGGGGTTTCCCACCCCTTTTCTCTACTCACCAACCTGTGACCCCATAATATCCCCCCCTTCACACCCCTGTTCCCTCTCCTTCCCTCATTGGTTAACCATACACATCTTACCGGTTATCCTTCTGTTTTTACAATAAGGTCTTGTACAGTTCTGTTTCACCTGAGTTTTGTTCACTCACCATAATGCTCTCTAGCCTCTCCTGTGTTACACAGTATTTTTAATAATTGTTGATCCTGAGTGTCGCACAGTTTTCCATCATGTGAATGTCCCACAATTTCTCAATCCAGTCATTTGTTAATGGACATTTGGGCTATTTCTATGTTCTTGCTATTGTGAATAAGACAGTGAACTTTTTTCTGGTATTCTGTTCCTTCAGCCCAGATCCACTTGTTGTTGTTGCTGATGATGATAATGATGATGATGATGATTGCCATTGAGTCAAACACGACTCGAAGTGACTCTATGAACAAAAGACCTAATGCCTTTCCCTAACCATCATCGCTTCTCCAAGTTCAAAGAGTTTTCAGAGGCATATGGTTTAGGAAGTGGATGCCACTCCTGCTCCCAAACCTGTTTCACAACTAGGAGCTCCACCAAACACTGTCCACACTGGGAAACCATTCTGGTATTTGATACCCCAATGGCTCAAGGTTCAGCATCACAGCAAACCCAGGTTACTTCATACAGCACATTGACAAAGAGTGATGTGCAAAGTGAAAGGGTGTTCCTCCAGATATAACAGCAGTGTCACCCTGGAGACTAAGGTTGGTCTTTGCAATCACTTGTTATGCATCAGAGAGTTGGACAATGACCAAGGAGGACAGAAGGAGAATTGATGCCTTTGAGCTGTGGTGCTGGAGAAGAGTATTGAGAATATCATGGACTGCCAAGAAAACAAACAGTTTGATCCTGGAAAGGGTTAAACCAGGTGGCTCCTTGGAGGCAAGGATTCTGAGGCTCCGTCTAACATACTTTGGACATGTTGTGAGGAGAGACCAGCCCTTGGAGAGTTTAGGGCTGTTGTACGTAGGGTCGCTATGAGTCGCAAGCGACTCGATGGCACATAACAACAACAAGTCACACTTAGCAGTGGTTAAGTGTCATCAAGTCGAATACAACTCAAAGTAAGCTTTGCAAAAAGATTCTGTTCTATAACATCATTTCTGTACATTGATAGAGTTTAGAGAATTTGTAGAGTTTCCAGAGGCATCTAGTTTAGGAAGTGGATGCCACTCCTACTTTCCAACATGAATGATCTGGAGGCTCGTCCAAACATTGTACATAATGGGTAACCATCATGGTATTTGAC
Organism: Elephantulus edwardii; assembly: GCF_000299155.1. Classification (NCBI taxonomy): domain Eukaryota; kingdom Metazoa; phylum Chordata; class Mammalia; order Macroscelidea; family Macroscelididae; genus Elephantulus; species Elephantulus edwardii. The sequence continues at coordinate 8,083,868 of NW_006399813.1, forward strand.
ATAACTATGGGACAGTGTGCAGCATCACAGCAACCCCAAGTTGTTCAGGAACTAAAGTAGACTTACAAAAAATATTTGTATCTTCATGTGTTGGAATTTCCCAGGAATTTGATAAATTATCAGCATTAATATCCCTCATGCCAGAGGGGCATGTTGTCATGAGGTGCCAGACTTGACAACATGCCTAAATTGAAATGAAAAAGTCACCATGCTGGCTGGGAAAGGTAGAGAGGAAGACCCTCAATGAAATAGATTGACACTACGAGTATTAGAATGAGCTCAAGCTTATTAGAGATTGTGAGACGGTACAGAATAGTGCAAGGTTCAGATCTGTTGTTCAGGCTTTTTTTTTAGGCTCACAGGAGCAGAGGAGTCTCTGGGTAGTACAAAGAGCTAATGCGCTTGGCTACTAACCAAAACACTTCAGGTTCAAGTCCATTCAGATGTGCCTTAGAAGAAAGGCCTGGAGATTTACTTCTGAAAAATCAACCACTGCAAACCCTATTCAGCAGAGTGGCTCTCTGGCATGCATGAGGTCACCACCATAAATCAAAGTAGACTTAATTACAACTGGTGTGGGTGGGAGCAGAAGCCATATATGACCTTCCTTAAAAAGGCAAAGTAGCCTTTTTAAAAGTGATAGTCTTTAATTGTGTCATTTTGAAATTATAGTTAGTTTCTTGAAACTAGCCAATTCTATGAAATAATCACTCTTCTCTCACTCAGTATGCTACCTTCCAACGTGAAATTTATAGCAAAAGGAAATTGAACTCTACAGCTGCTCCCAAATTTTTTGGTTTTATTCTTCTAGGGAAATCGTGTGGATATCCTCCAGAACCCTCCAACGGAATGGTGCTTATAAACACAGACGTCTTGTTTGGCTCAACAGTTAATTATTCTTGTCATGAAGGGTGAGTTGAGAGCATGGCCTCTTGCCATGCGTTCTAGAACATCAGTGCCCACCTCTAACCTCATCTTCATACACAGTCTTAGCTAGGCAAAACACACTGCTGCCAACTACGCTTTCAAAAGTATGCAATAGGATAAAAACAGTGACTGGAGTACAGGAATATAACCAGAGACTAGAAAAACCAGGAGCAATCTATAGTAAACCAGAAGAGGGCACCACACTCTGGTTGAAGACAATGTATGTCAAAGCTGCTGTAGTATTCTGCTTTAAAAAGAGCAGTCTATCAATTAACTAAAAGGGAAAATGTTATTTGACTCATATGGACATCCTTAGCTGAGACCAGCAAGTACTGTATCTGACTTGGAGAACCCTAAAGCACCTATTAAGGAGCGCTTGTGTGGTGTAGGGAACTGTGTTGTAAGTCAAAACCAATCCTATCTGGTGATTAAAAGCCACCAGCAACTTCACTGAGGGAAGATAAGCAACCGTCTCCTATGCAATTTATAGCCTCAGAAACCAAATGAGTCAATTCTGAGTCAGAGGCGGGGAAGGGAGAAGGAGGAAGAGAGAGAGGGAGGAGAGAGGGAGGGAGGGAAAGTTGATGGAGAGGGAGAGGTAGAAGAAGGGATGGAGGGAGGGAGAGGGAAAGAGAGCATGCGCGCACATGTGAAAGATAAACAGCAACTCTGGGAAATGTAGGCATCAAATTGCCCACAGGGTGGGGACATAGATGAGTTTTTTGTGCTTTATTTGCACATTGACTTAACTTAGTAAAAATAGTAATAATTTTAGTACTTAGAACTTTAGGATTTTAGTACTTAGTGCAAGAATGTACTAATTTTCAACTGCCACAATAAATTAAAGGAGAAAATAGACACAGGTTAAACCTCCCTGAAAAACTTCCCCTGGTAATCAATCCCATGCTACTCTACCCAAGCACTGTTATGATCTAGCAGGTTTGAAGAAGGGTGAAGCAAGAGGGGTGAATTCACTCTTTGTCGCTTTGTCTGAGCCTGGGAGATCTTAACAGCTTTCCACACAATCTTTTGACAAATGACTTCTTATTCTGAATCAGCATAGATCTCTCCATAGTGAAAAAAACAACATATTATCAAACACAAGATAAGATACAGGGGGAAAAAAATTAGGGTCCAAAATAGGAAGTCAAAGAAGATCCTTCCACACCACAGCCAGTAAACAAGGGGAACCATGAAAATCTCTCCTGTGCTTGTAGCCAAGAGTCTGTAAACTATGGGAGCCATTTACAAGATTGAATGATCAGAGATCAGGAAAGTTTACATTTTAATGTTACACACAGTCAAGTACAAGGAGTACTGAGGCATAGGTTAGATGGCCCCATCCTAATAGAAAAATATTTAAGAAATCATGAGAAATTCTCCCAAATTCATTAAGGATAGACAATACAAAGATGGGAGGTGAGGGAGAAATATTCTCTCTCACATGTATAAACATGCAGCTGAAATTCTAAAAAAAAATAAATAAATAAATAAAGCAAAAAGCAGTGAAGGATTGCTGTATATAAAAGGGTCGTTGTTGTTGGTGTGTACTGTCCAGTCAGAATAGACTCACAGCTGACCCTTTAGCAAGTTTTCAGAGGTATTTAATCCCATAGGAGGAGACTGCCCATCTGTCTCCCATAAAGCAGATGGTGGCCTCAAACCGTGCACCTTCAGGATTGCAGCACAGCATCTTGCCACTAGGCCACCAGAGCTCCCTAAAGGAGGATATAGCAAAAGAACAGATGATCCTAAAGAATAACTAACAAATATAAGAATAATAACAAAGGGCCCATTCCTACAGAGAAGAAATTTGGGGTAAAGGAGGACTAGATAGATGTAACATAAGACTAGATGATCCTAAAGAATAACAAATATAAGAATAATAGTAAGGGGCTCGATCCTACAGAGAAGAAATTTGGAAAAAAAAAAATGCATAGATATAAAAACCTCACTGTCATTAAGTCAAAACCAACTTATAGCTCACCGGGTTTCCGAGGCTGTCTGTTGAGCATACAATCACCTCCATGTAGCAACACTCTTTCCCACTTTCCTGTTTCCATTAGTTCTTTCCGTCCCCTTCCCACCTTCTAGCTTTGCTTTTGAGCAAATGCTGTTCTTTTGGTCTCACATGGTTCTTTGTTTGAGGAACATGGGTGATGCTTTTCACTATATAGGCCTATCTATTTGAAGCTTCACCTGACATACTTTGGACATGTTGCAAGGAAGGACCCATCCTTGCAGAGGGACGTCATGCTTGGGAGGGTGGGGGGACAGCACAAGACAGGAAGACCTTCGAGATGGATTGACTGGGGTAATGAAAGTAGGTGTTTTAGAGAAAATAAGATTGGCACAGGATAGAGCAGATTTTAGGACTGTTGTGCATAGGGTCGCTATGAGTTGCAGGCAACTCAACATCACTTAACAACAACAGCATTTGAAAGCTGACCATTGGGAACAAGTTCAGTTCCTGGCCTAAAGGATACCTAAGGTTCATAGTCTTGGAGTTTTGTCCATTTCTAATAGACAAGTAAGTCCAGGACATGTGTGTGTTTTATGGCGTTTAACTTTGTCCTGTTTCTCCCCTACTCTGTTCTCCTATTGTGATCGCAATCAGAGCTGTCAGTACTAGCTGAGTTCTTCTGGAAGCCTGTTCTTCTAATGTAACCTGAGTGGTTCATGTTCTTTAAGTCTGTGGACTAAATATTTCCTTGGGTATTTTATTTTCTTCACTCTTCTTTGATCCTGGGGGGGTGGGGTGGGGGAGGAAAGACCAATATGCCTCTTGGATGGCTGCTTGCAAGCTTTTAGGACTTGGGTTACATGCTCACCATAAGTTATAGAACATTTTCTTCACAGCCCATGCTTCTCCAGTTGGCCTGGCTATCCATCCCCTATGACCATCGTCCTAAGCCCCATGATTTGGTCCTTCAAGGTGTTGGTTATAGCTCAGAAGTTTCAGTACTTTTGTCCTATGTATGCATCTGGATAAATTTTAATATATTTATTGCACATACAAACACATACATAGAAATATATCCTCTGTAGAACCTACGTACACACTTCTATATACCATCCCATCCTGTTCAGTTTGCCCTCTACCTACACATTCACACCTAAATTACTTTGTTATTGACGTTATTACAGGATTGTGTACATAATAGTATTTACTTTATTGCTTTTCACTGTTGCCTACTTCTTGGTGTCTTCACCTTTATCTTGATCATGTTATGCTGACCTCATTCTTGCTGCATATTGCTTTCTCCTTCACCCAAGTATATGTCTATCTACTAGGATATGTCTTTCCAATTACTGATGTTCACTCTCTTCACCCGCCAGCCATCAAAGAATGTTTCCTTAGTGTATATAAACCCTGTCTTGACTCTTTTGCAGTATTTGTCTCATACAATAATTGTTATTTTGTGATTGACTTATTAAATCCAGTATCATATATCTCAGGTTCATCTGTGTTGTAATTTGCTAACCATACAATTTATGTCTGGGTTCTGTTACACCAGTTCTGTTTCACTGGTCTTTATGTCTGTCACTAGACTAGGAACAGATTGTTTTGAGTCTCATGGCTCTGAGATCCAGTAGTGCAAGGCTTCCTCCTTCAATCTGAATAAGTCATTCTTTACTTATCCAGGCCCACTTTCATTTCCACACAAAGTTTGTGATTAGTTTTTTCATCTTGTTAAAGAATGCTGTTGAAATTTGGATCAGTATTGTATTATGTAGAACACGTTGGAAAGAACTGATATTTTTAGTGTTAAAGCTTCTTATCCAGGAGCAAGGTATGAATTTTCATTTATGCAAATCTCTTTTGGTTTCTTGCAGTTCTATGTCAAATTTTGCATTCTTCCCCCCCCCCCCCACCAAGGGGTCTCTGGTGGCATAGTTCCTAGAGAATTGCACAGCTAACTCAAAAGCAGCAGCCTTGGTGATTTAAATATACCAGCACCTCTCCAGAGGAAAGATAGCCAACCTTCTCTCATGAGATTTACAGCCTTCTGAAAACCTGCTGGAGGGCCAGCTATAAATCAGTTTTGATTCAATGACAATGAGAGGGTAAAAGAGTTTATATCCCTGGTTATATTTCTTCCTAATTGTTTTAACCTTTGGAAAATAATTGTTAAGTGGTATTATTTTCCTGATTTCCTTTCAATGTTCTGTCAGGTCTTGAGGGAAATGTCTGTCCTTTCAACATCTGTGCATTGAGTGTTCCTTGGAGGTATCCAAATGTTTTTGCTTTCTCCTGAGGAGTCAAGGAGGCTCCCAGCACAGGGACTTGGTTGCAAAGGTCACACTCTGCTCCAAGCTCTTCTTTCTCACTGTTACTGTTTACACAACAGCCTCCTGGTCCAGGTATAGGTTCTGCATGAGCACAATTAAGGGATATTTATGATATTAGTGATGCTTTATGTTAAAAAAAATCTTTGAAAATTCTCTCTGTAGTTTTGTGTGTATGTATTTTTTATTTTTTGCCTCCTCCTATTTTGGAATTCCAGTCACTTAAATTCTTAGCCTTTCATAATTTTCTTTCTCTCTTCTCCTATTTTATTTTATTTCCCCTTAAATTTGCATCAAGGAATTTCCCCTCAATTTTAGAGATTTAGTCTTTCTTCCATTTCTGCTTCTGTGTATTTCCCTTGGATAGTCTATTTCTGAAATATTTTTTAAATATTTTGGATTTCTGCTTGCCATTTTTGTATGATTTTAATTGTATGTTTACTTTGTCATTTTGTTCTTTATATTACTTCCCTCAATTCTTTTGAAAATTCTTTGTCAGGTAGTTCACTACTACCTAATATTTTCTCTTCTGGTAGGTTTTCTGATTTCCCCCCCCCCCTTTTTGGTCACATACTGGAACCATCTTGTCCAGTGTCTTTATGTGATTTTATATTCTCTATTGGCTTTGTAGTCTTGAAATGGCATAATATTTATTTGTTTCTTCATACTAGGCATGTTTTGGGGTTTTTCTCTGCATCCTTGGTTTTTATTTTCTTGTATTTTGGTATATTCAGGTACGCAATCTGCGTGCTTCTCTAGCCTCTAGTCTATTCACAATAAAGTTTTCGTCAACTATCTCTGAGTAGGTAGGGCATTGACTGTGTATGTGACTGCAAGTCTCTGTTCATTGGGCTCAGCGGGAAGCCAAAGATATAGGTAGCACACTACCAGCGAGATATGTCAATCTAGCAGTAACTTGTGATTGAATATAGGAAGCATTCTCATCGGTTCCTGGCTTGTTATGTTTGTATGTGCACTACTTGTTACTGGGTGGTCAAAGTGAGGGTTCACAGGTCACTGGGTGGGTGATACAGAAATTCTCATCAACTGTCCCAAATAGGCAGAACTACACAACAGTGGTCGGAGCAGACAGAAATCTCCAGTTGCAAAGGGAAGGGTGGTGCTTAAAGCATGATCTGAGAGCTGTCACTAGTACACAAGTACTCCTAGGTGGGTATTATTATGTATGATGTCAGGGGCAGTGCATCAGTCCTGGGGTCCCCAGCAAAAACGGCTGGAGGAAGCAAAAGTTGTCCCTCGGAGGGAGTACAAGGTATCACTAGTGTGCTGGTCCCTAGAACCAGTGACAGGGCAGAGTGGCGAGCATTGTCAATGCATGGGCCGGCCACTGGTACAGTTGGGAGTATGAATGAGACTACTGATCCTCAGGCCCCTGGCACAGTGAGCTGGACAGAAGAGGGTGTTCCAATGATTCTCCCACCCATTGGCACTGGTGACCAAGAAGAACAGCATACGCTTGTGATCCATGGGCCTCATCTTAATCATCTTAGGAACTGGCATCATCAGCCCACAGACTCTCAACATGGATAAGTAGGCTGAAGAGGGAGGTGCTGCTGGACAGCAGGCTCACAGTGCAGCTATGTGGGCAAAGGGTGGGACACTGTCCATCCATGGACTCTGAGCACGTCTGGCTGGGCCAGTAAATGGGTGGATCACAAAGTTCATTTAGGTGGCTAGCAGCGAAGATATCACCATTCCATGGCCCCACAGTTCAAATGGTGCTATTTTGCCAGACTCCAGTGGTAGAGAGGCTGCAACTGCCAGTCCATCAGTTCCTGAAACAAGTAGTGCAATAAAGGAATAGACTGGTCCCGGGGCCCCTGGCTCTGGGGGCAGGACAAAAGTAGGTGCTTCCAGATAAAGGTCTCTTGTAGGAGTTGAACGAAATTTGTGAAAGAAAAGAGGGACATCATAGGTCCATAGACCACTGGCTCAGAAATGAGTGCATGTAACTTTTACAGGGTAGGAGGAACTCCTGGCTAGCACTGGGCATTGGTGAAGAGCCGCTTCTGCTTGTTTTCACAGGTGGTGGGGACACCCACTGCGAATGCTGCTTGTTTGTCTCAGTATGACCCTACTGTGTAGCTTTATGTGGCGGGGAACTTGAGATTCAAAGTCCTCCATGCCCATTGTTTTTATATAGCCTCTCCTTGTACTTGGTCTGATTCTTCGGGTTTGCCTTTGATGCTCCAGGTTCCAAAGTCGTCCTCTATAGCTAATTTCTTTTCTCAGGTGGTAAGAGGAATGTTAGGAGGGGATCTGATTATGCTGCAATCTTGGAGTGCCTTCATATCAATAATAAATATTTGCAATTACATAATATATCAAGGATAAGGAACCCTAGTGGTTGGTAGTCAATTACTGGGTTGCTAAGTGGTTTGGACCCAGTGTCTGCTCTATGAGAGACAGATAAGGATGTCTGATCCGTAAAGATTTATCATCTTTCTTGGTGACCACTCTAAAAAGGATCATCACAGAAGGTCATGGACAGTGGATAAAATGCACAGAATAAAAATCAGAACACACAAAAACTGTCAGCTTACTGGTCTGATAGAAACAGATGGAACCCTTGAGACTATGGCTCTTAGTCACCCTTCAAACCTAAGACAAAATATGTTCCCTGTGTCTCAATGTTCAGCCCAGCAGTAGACAGGCCTATAGGGAGAGCATTAACACCTGGGAATGGTCACTGCTAAGAATTACCAATCATGCAGTTCAAAGGAGCAGCATTCACCCATGGATACAGCTGACAAAACCAGAAAGGATAGGATAGAGGGATTAGTGGAAATGAGAATCACAGGCAAGAAGCAGCAAGAGTGCTGTCATACTTGAGTATTATAATTAATGTTATAAAACAAATGTAGTTTAATAATTGAATGGAAAACTGATTTACTTTGTAAACTTTCACTCACATAAAAATTGAAAGAAAAATATTTATTACCTTGCAAACTGTGAGGTGGGAGTTGTCCTTTGTCTTATAGGTTTGCTATGAGTTGAAATGGATTTATTAGAGAAACAATGATAAATAAAGTAAATTTGTTATCTTTAATGTGGACATGAAGCAAAACATAGTTTAAGTATAGCAGGATGAATTAATGTAATAAAATATAGTAAGGAATTTCTCTAAAATAACAAATTTCTCTTTAATTAAAGATATTTAATTAAAAATAAGATAATTAAGAAGTTATGCTGCAATCTGCAAGGCACATCATTCAAATCCACCCGCAGGTCCATCAGGAAAAAAAGGGCAGTCTCCTCCTGTGTGTTTTACTGCCTCTGAAAAACCCACTGGAGGGCCACCTATCTTCTCCTGTGAGTTGGTTCCCATTTGTGAGCACACAAAAAAAACACTAAAAAAGGGAAGTTGGCACAGAAGTAAGAAAACCTATGTTAATAGATAACACATGTTTGAGGGGTTTTGCTTTTAAGGTGATTTCATATTTTTATTTCTTTTAAGTTCCACATTATATTTTGTATAGACATAATGCATGTAGTAGGAAGGAGAGCTGTACCACAATCCCAAAGGCACGCAGTTCAAATCCACCAGCTGCTCTGTGGAAGAAAGATGGGCAATCTCCTGTAGGATTAAAGTGCCTCTGAAAACTCACCGGAGGGTCGGCTATGGGTCAGTTCTGACTCAACAACAACAAAAAACAACATACTTGTAGCATATACAAATAATGAAGTATAGTAACAAGATAAACATTCAGAAACATCTATCTTTGAGGATTAAAATGTTACAAATATTGCTGCATTTACTTCTGTTTCCCTTTGATCTATCTCATCTTCTTCCTCTCAAAAGTAACCCACCACTAAGCCCCCAGCCGCTGAGTTGAGTTTACTCTGACTCACAGTGACTTTCCGGGAGGTTTCTGAGGCTGTGAACTGAGGGGACTGTCTACCTTGCCTTACAAGCAATTAATGGATTTGAACCACCAACCTTCCAGTTAGCAGCCTGTTACATACTATGACACCACGGCTCCTTCCAAAGAACACAGTGTTACAATGTTTTTCCTTGTTTTTATTAATTTTAATGAAAGTTTACAGAGACTTAGGGTTTCTAGTCATTCATTGTTGCACTTTTCTCCCTGCCCACCCCCTCCACCCATAGTCACTCTTCTTGAAAAGTAAAAGAAAAAATCTTTCATTGTTATACAATGCCTCCCCCCAAGTCCACTCCTCTGTGCAGCCTTCATTCTGAACTCCTCTCATGACAATAATACCCAATCTTATATCCCTTTTAAACAATTCTCTCCCTCATCTGTTTCAATGCAGTATACATCATTCCTCCCCTTCTTTTCTTTCTTCCCTGAAAGATATTATGCTTAGTGAAATATCTCAGTCACAAGAGGACAAATATTGCATAGGGCCATTGTTGTAAAACAGAACTTACATTGGAGTTGAGATAACACATGTTTTTTACATTAATTTTTTAAAATCTTTTCCACAGAAACATATAACTTCAAAATCACAAGAGCAATTAAAAAATCAAAATCACAGGTCCATATAACACAGACATTCATTGGAATTTGGATTGTCAGTTTGGCTTAAAAACCCATAATGATAAACTTTGCATTATCCAATTCTTCTGCTATAAATGCTGATGCATTTATGCAGCTGCCAAAACTATCCTTCTTGTTGTTGTTGTTGTTGTTAAGTGCTGTCGAGTCACAGACGACTCATAGCGACCCTATGAAGGAGAGTCTTCGATGCTTGGGTGCCTTTCATCCTCTCTCCAGGTTCACAGGGTTTCCAGAGGCAAGTTATTTATGGAAGTGGATGCCACTCCTCCTTCCAAGCTTGTTTTAATTGGGGAGCTCCACCCCACTCTCTGTCCGCATTGGGTAGCCAACCATTAACACATTTGACACATCAGTGTCACAGTGTTCAGCCTCACAGCAACCACAAGTGACCGCGGTACAGCAACTTGTACATCAGGGCTATACAACCTAGAGGAAATTTTAGTACTTTTAATTGGCAAGAAAAAATTTAAATAGATAAGAAAACCATTTTACCTAAAATTTCAGATTATTAAAATATATATGTAAATAGGAAGCTAGAATAAGGAAATAAAAAATAAATGAATACAAGAAAAATGAAACAATAGAAATGATGAATCTAAGAGCAAGTTATTTAAAATGATCAAACAAAAACCAGAACTTGGTCATTTCTCATTTCACAAAATACCAAGTCTACAAACATGCATGAAGGAGAAAGGAGAGACTGCCTTAGATACTAAAGATATTCAATACTTTATAAAATATAATTCTATCATTTTCCCCAGTAAAATTGAAAACATCATAAAATGTGTCATTTCATAGATATTTTCAACTTCACAGAAAAAAAATGCTATTTTTCAGGATATAACTGCAAAATTTGCAAAATGCTTAAAACCTATAATGAAAAAATTATTTGGGAGAGTAAAAAATATATTAGTTATATCTTGCTGCTTAACAAATTACCATTAAACTTAGTTTAGAACATCAAGTTTATTACCTTACCCCATTTCTAAGGGTCAAGAAACCACAAATGATTTAGCTGAGTTTTTCTCATTCAAAATTTTTTGTGAGATTACTGTTAAAATGCTAGCTAAGCCTGCAATCTTCTGGAGACTTGACAGGGTTTGGGAATCTGCTTCCCGGAATCCGTCTAACGTGACTGTTGGCAGGAGGCTTATGTTAGTCTCTACATGAACCTCTCCAAAGAGCTGCACAGAATATAGCAGTTGGCCTCTCCCATAGTGAACAATCTTAAGTTGAAGGAAAGATGTTGTGGTGCTTTGTAAAAGCAAATTTCCAAAAGTGCACATTTTCACTACCACATTATTCATTAGGATTAAATCACTAAATGCAGCCCATATTCCTTTCATGAGTTAGCTTCCACCACTTGAAGAAAGATGTCTCTTTGGACAACCATAAAGAAATAACTTTTAAAATGTGATGGCCCAGTTTTGTGCCTTCTTTTTTATTATTTCCATAAATTTTTAATTTGTGTGAAGGTATACAAGTTATTTTTTTTAATCCTTCTTATACATTCTGCCTTATAAGATTAATTACTATGAGTAGTGGTGGTTGTTACTGAGTATCATTGGGTCAGAACCAATGCCCCTAACATTGATCAGCTTAATTAATATTAACTGCAATCTCTACCTTATTGTGTATTACCTTTCCTTTGTAATTATCTTTCAACTATAAGGAATAGTTTTGAAATTGTTAAAGGACAAAACCATAAAATCACACCCATACTAAAATTTACCAAACATTGAAAGCAAAAAAGAAATGTATGTAAACTTTGTAAATAAATGAGTATTCTTAAAAAAAAAAATAAATAAAAAACCACTGTGGTACTATATCATTTGCTAGAAAACTCTAGTGACAGGCATAGTCTGTAGGGAGCTGTGCTGGGCAACCAAAGGCTGAACTTCTTTGGCAGTTTAAATCCACCTGCAGATCAAAGGCTATCTTTATCCAAAGAGAAGCAATCTCCTCCTGTGAAATTTTCAGCCTCTGACCCAGTGAAGGATCAGGTATAAATAGGTCTGACTTGAGAGCAATGAGAGAGAGAGAGAGAATACAAGCAAAATGCTAAATTAAATATTGTTTTAGTTGTGTACCATTGAGTCAGAAGTGACCCTTAGTTGGCCCTCCAGTAAGTTTTAAGAGACAGTAAGTCACACAGGAGTAGATTGTCCATTTTTCTTTCACAGAGGAGCTGGTGGATTCAAACCATATGTGTTGGGATTGCAGCACAGTTTCTTACCACTAGGCCACCAGATAAGTACAAAATAAAAAATGACATTATTTAAAATGTAGAATTATTCTAGAGATAGTTCAAAACAAGGAAATGTATTAATTTATTTTATAATATTGTAGAAAGTATATTTCCTTAATTTAATATAAGTATACTGTGTCTTATTGCCAGTACAAGAAAAAAAAAATACTGTGTCATACCAAAAACATTAAAATTATTTGTTAAAATCTGGAAATATTTCAGGTATCATGTAATTAAAGCTAGAGAAAGGAAGAAATATTTTGATATCTTTCTTATTACTAAAAATTGTTTATGTAAATGCAATAAATTAGAACCTTCTTTGGCACTCTCCCAAATACACATACTTACATACAGATGTGTAGCGATATACACAGAAATAGACAGACAGGAAAGCTACGCTTAACAGATCACTGTTAACCTGAAAATCTAAAAGAATTAGCTGAAAAGCTTTCAGAATTAATGGGGAATACTATGCTGCAAAAAATTTCATAAGTTAATTATTTTCCTTCTGTAAATAACAACCAAGTAGAATATTATGGAGAAAGATAATTCACCATCTGAACAATTGGTATCCTGTCAATTCCCGGGGCCTTATTTTTCGCCAGTGCCTTCAGTGCAGCTTCTACTTCCTTCTTCATTACCACTGGCTCATGCTCCTATACTTCCTGAAATTTTTCAGTGTTAGTCAGTTCTTTTTAGTACAGCGATTCTGTGTATTCCTTCTATTTTCTTTTGATGCTTTCTGAGTCATTCAGTATATTGCCCATAGCATTGCATCTGTCAATATTTCGACTTGAGACCTAAATTTGATTTTCAGTTCTCTCAGCTTGAGAAAGGCAAAGCATTTCCCTTTTTATTCTCCAATTCCAGCTCTCTGTTCATTCCGTTATAATACTTTGCTTTGTCCTCCTGAGCTGCCCTTTGAAATCTTCTGTTCAGCTCTTTTACTTCAGCATGTTTTCCCTTTGTTTTAGCTTTGTTTCCCTCCTTGTTTCAGTTAACAAATGCAGGCCTGGATGTGCTCACCAGTCTATGCCAGGAAATTTGGAAGACAGTTCCCTGGCCAATGGATTGTTCCCATTCCTAAGAAAGAAGACCCAATAGAATGTAGAAACTATCAAACATATCATTAATATCACATCAAGCAAAATACTGCTGAAGATCATTCAAAAATGCCTAGAAGAGTACATAGAAATGGGAACTTCCAGAAGTTCAAGGAGGATTTAGAAGAGGCCACGGATCCAGGATTATCACTGCTGATGTATGATGGATCATGGCTGAAAGTAAAGAATACCAGGAGAATGTCTATTTATGCTTTACTATGAAAAGGCATTTGACTGCGTGGATCATAACAAGTTATCGCTAATATTGAGAAGAATGGGAATTCCAGAGCTAATTGTGCTTATGCAAAACCTATACCAAGACCTGGAGGCTGTTGTGTGAACAGAACAAGGGAACATTGTGTGGTTTAAAATTAAGAAGGGAGTGCATCAGAGTTGTATTTCCTCTCCAAACCTATTTAATCTGTATGCTGAGCAAATTATTCAAGAAGATGGACTCTCAATCCCAGAGGCACACGGTTCAAATCCACCAGATGCTCTGCCGGGAAAAGGAGGGACAATCTCCTCCTGTACCAATCAGATCTGATTTGATGGTACACTCACACAAAAATAAAATAAAATAAAAAAAGAAGATGGACTCTCTGAAGAGAAATATGGCATTAGGAGTTTACAGAGACTCATCAATAACCTGTATAATGCAGATGAAACAACCTTCCTTGCTGAAAGTGAGGAGGACTTGAAGCATTTGTTGCATAAGATCAAAGCATACAGCCTTCAATATGGATTGCATCTCAATGTCAAGAAAACAAAGATTTTTACCACTGGACCGATAGACAACATCATGATAGATGGAGAAAAGATTGAAACTGTCAACAGCTTCCTCTTACTTAGATCGACAAGTAACACTCTTGGTACTAGCAGCCATATTACACTGGAAAAAGGCTGCACTTAGTGGCTTTTCCAAATTATTGTTGAGTAATGTCAGTTTGAGAACCAAAGTGCGTCTGATTCAGGCCTTGGAATTTCTGATCACTTGCTATGCATCTGAGAGCTGGACAATGAATAAGGATGACAAAGGAAGAATTGATAACCTTTGAACTGTGGCGTTGGAGGAGAGCAGTGAACATTCCATATACAGCCAAATGGACAAATAGATATGTTTTGGAGAGGGTGCAGCCAGAGTGCTCTTTGGAGGCAAAGATGATTAGGCTTTACCTCACATGCTTCAGGCATGTTGCTAGGAGGGGCGACTCATTGAAAACGGACATGATGTTCAGAAAGGTAGAGAGTTGGTGAAGGAGAAGAACACTCTCGACCAGGTTGGCTCGATGACTGCTGCAACAGGCCCTAATGTGTTAGGAAGTGTGAGGATCGTACAAGATAGGACAGGGCTCAGATCTATTGTTCATAGTGTTGCTATGAGTTGTACTCCACTTGATAGAACCTAACAATAACAACAATCCCAACAAAATCAACTAGACACAGTTTAACGAAGTTAATAAAAAATATTATAAAGTCTTTCTTGGGAGACATAAAGTGCTTGGGGAAACGGAAGATAAGACTTTCTATTTAAAAGAGGATTTAATATTATAAACATGTTCATTATCTTTGAATTAATTTCTAGATTTCCAAAGGGATTCTTTTTTAATTTTACAAACTTATGCCATGAGACTCAGAAGTAAAATTTCCTGGAATAATATAAAGAGGAAATGTGATTGTCAGAGTATATATTATAAAGCATAATTAATGCCCAATATATTTTAAAAAGAAAATAATACAGGATAAGAGTAAAGATGAAGAGTCAAAAGAAAAAATACAGAATTCACAAGATAGATATATTTCTGGTAAGAATTTAGGAGGGATAAAGATGGCCTTCCAGGGCCTGGAAAATAGAAAGTATTCATTAGTAAGGCACCTATATTAAAAATAAATTATGGAAGGCAGTTTAGCGCTTCCTCTAAAAGCTGAACATATGACCCAGCTTTTCCATTGCTTGGAATATACCCCAAGAAAATGAGAACTGAGGCACAAATAGACACTTGTACACCAATGCTCATAGTAGTGCTATTCACCATTGCAAGAATATGGAAACAGCCCAAATATCTGAACACAATTAAATGGATTGAAAATGGAATACTATGCAGCACGCAGGAGCAATGATTTTGTAAATTATTGCTTAACTTGGGAAGGACTGGAGAGCATTATGCTGAGTGAACTAACTCAGTCCCATAAGGACAAATACTGTATAAAACCATTATTATAGAATGAGTATGAGGATTCAAGGGAGGGGAGGGTGAAAGCAGAGGGGTGAGAATGTGCAGAGGGGGAGGATTAATCATGGGGCTGCACAATTTGATGGATGGGGAGTGAGGGAAATGGGAAGGATCTGGTGTGAAACACAGTGTAGTTGAATTTTAAACTAGTATAAAAATTAAGTAAAATAGAATCTATATGAATGATTGTATGAAATATAATATAAATGAAAGTGTATAAATAATGTATATTAATGAAACTACTATAAAGGTATTATTATATGAAAATCAATTAGAAGTATTTAAAAAAGTAAAATAAATTTGATCCCCTTCTTCATATCAAACACCAAAGCAAAATACACCTAGACTAAAAATTTTAAATGTTAATAATACATAATATAATTGGATTAATATAGGCACGTAGGTTTATGGTGTGCAGCAAAGCATCAAAATATTTCTCTGTATAAAAGTTATTGAAGACAGACAACAAACAACGAAAACTCCATAGGTAGCTCTTCCACAGCAATAAAAAAATAAAGATTAAAGTTTATGGGCAAATAATTTCTAAAAGAAAAATTACAGTCCAGTAAATATCTGAGCAAGTCTCACATGGACAACACAGACAATAAAAAGTAAGTTATTGTAGAATGTTCCCGATTCTGTGTCTTGATCTGGATGGTTTAAGCACAGTGGATAATAATAACCCCTGCCTTGCACTCTTAATGTGTGAACACGCTAACAATTTCAAGCCTGATTGGGTTGCCACTGGCTCTTGTTTATAGAATTTTCAGAGTAAAGTCACTCCTCCTTCATTTACTCAGCAAATCCTTCTTGAATACTGCTGGTCCAAATCCTTTAAGGAAGATGTTACAAAGTGTTAGATATTTCAATACTAGTTATCATTTCCTGAATGGAAAGCACACATGGACAAAAGGACTGTGAGATACTCTAATGACAAGTACAAAAACACCCCATGATAATAAGGGAAATAGCCCATTTACTTGTGAAGAGCTAAAATTTTGAATTAAGAGTTAAGAACTTTAACAGTGATTTGTCCCTTTTGTGATTTTTTTCACTCAGCATAATATCCTCTAGACTCACCCGTGTTCAGTGTTTCATGAGGCCCTGGTTGTTTTTCCTGTGTTTTTTAATACTGTGTTTTTAATGTATTTAATACTGTGTTTTTATGTATTTAATACTGTGTTTTTAATGTATTTTTTAATACATTGTGTGAATGTACCACAATTTCTCTGTCCATTTGTTTGTTGGTGTATACTTAAGCTGTTTCCACCTCTTTGCTATTGTGAATAATGCTGCAATAAACACAGGTGTGTATCTATCTGGTTTTGTTGCTGCTCTGATTCTTTTAAGACATATTCCCAGTAGTGGAATTGCTGGATCAAATGATATTTTTTAAAGTGTTTAAAGGAAAAGGGACAGTGAAGGAGAAAGGAGGAAAAGAATGGACAAATAATGAACACTAATAAGATAAGGGAAGGGAAGGTCAATCTGAAATGAATGGATGATCAGACACAATGTATATTACAGCTACCAATCTGGAACAGGACGTATATTATGGATTGGATAGGAGGGGATACACATGAACGAGTGAATGAAAAACCAATTTCTTTGTAAACTGTTATTCATATCACAATTAAAAAAAGTTAAAATGTTTTTAAAAAATAACTGAGAATCTAAACTTGTCCTTAGATATAAAGGCTTCATTTGCATATAGAGATGGCTATCTCCTTCCCAAATTCTCCTGTGTCCTAATTGGTCTTGTTATGTCTACCTGTCATTATTTGCTAAGCAATGCCTTGGTGGGAAATATGTAGTGATGATTTTGTTGTCTGTTTTACAGAGTCAATTTTATTGACTCCTAGAAATCCCAGGTAACAGAATAGAGCTGTCCCACAGGTTCTTGTAGGTTGTAATGTTTGTGGAAGACAGGCATCAGGTATTCCCATATGGACCAGTGGGTAGTTTATGTGTAAAGTATCATAATTTTTCCATTCTTTGTTCTTAGATTTCGACTCATTGGTTCTTCATCTGCTGCTTGCCTCGTCTCAGGCAATGATGTCGTTTGGGATAAGGAGACACCCATTTGTGAAAGTAAGTTGGAATACCCACCCCTATTTCCTTCAGTTGACTCCTTTGAGCTATGGTGTTGAAGAGCCCTGAACACGCCATAGACAGCCAAGAGAATAAACAGATATATCTTGGAGAGGGTGCAGTTGGAGTGTCCTTTTCAGGCAAGAATGATGAGAATTCACTTCACATACTTCAGGCATGTTGGTAGGAAGGGCTATTCCTTGGAGGAGGGACATGATGCTGGGAAGGGTGACAGGTTGGTGAAGGAGAGGAAGATCTTCAAACAGCTGGATTGACACGGTGGCTGCTGCACTGGGCTCTTGTGTTTCAAGAAGTGTGAGAATGGCACGGGATAGAACAGGGTTCAGATCTTTTGTTCATAGGATCGCTATGAGTCATACTCAACTTGATGGCTCATAACAACAACATTCCCTCTAATTGATCTGATTTGTCTCTAGAATGACAAAATTAAATGCCATCCTTCTTGTAACAGAGTAGTCCATAGCATATTTGAAAATAAAATTTATGTACTCCATCACCCTCTTGGTTTTCTTTATCTTGAAAGGTAATTTCTCTGAAATAGTGGACTTAATCCACTTTTCCTATCTGATGGTAGACTCTTTCTAGTATAAATATAATTGTCTTAAGTGAGTAAATTTTAAAGACAGGAGAGAAAACTTAAGGTGTATTCCTACCAACTCTTAATATCACATTATTATCCTAAAAGTTTATTACTCCCTTATTTACTGTTCTTAATGTGAAAAATAAATGGGGCTGATTTTCTAACTCTCAGAAATGTCCCTAGTTGTAGGGCTCAAGATTTTCCCCAATTCCTCTGGTTATTCTCAGCTCTGATCTCCCTTCAGGGTTCAATCAGAATCATGGCCTTGAGTGTATTTGTGCTTGATTAGTGGACCCTCCATATTTTATATATGGTATTTTTAAGTAAAACTCCAAAAGTTTGAGGAGCATGGAAGGATGACTACAACCAATTGGCAAAGATTGAAGCTGTCAGGAAATTAGCAAAACACTCAGGGTTAATGGAAGTGAGAGTGGCCACAAAATTGGGAAAGCTAATGGGCAACCAATATAAAAACCACTTTACTGTAAATACTATTTCATCTGGCAATTCCACTTCCCAGAATCTATCCTAAGAAAATAGAAGGAATTGTTCCATTATTTCTAATGGAACTTTCCCCATTAGAAATATGAAATTTTTCCATGGAATTTTTCCATTATTTCTAGATTTTTTTTTGCCAGAGATACTCATGCAGTATTATTTATGGTAGTGAAATTTATTAGAAACCTAAAGGTTCAAGGGAGTTCTGCTGGCCTAGTGGCAAGAAGTTGCACTGAAATCCCAAAGGCTTGTGGTTCAGATCCAACAGATGTTCTGCTGGAGAAGGACGGGCCCCATCTCCTCCTGTGCCAGTAGGAGCCAATCCAATGGTACACAACAACAAAAACAACAAAAAACCCACCGAAAACCCAAAAAACAAAACAAAACACCTAAAGGTTCAGCATGATTTGATAAGAAGCTATTTCAAAAGATCAGCCTTATTAAAAATGTCTAACTCCTTTAGTAATCAATGCCCATAGAAACAGAGGTTCAGAAATCAAGTAATGTATGGTCGTAGACAAACCTGCTATAACATACCACTTTGAAAAAACAAGGATATCACTTTTATGACTAAGGTGTGCTTGACCCAACTCATAATATCCCTGAGCATTTCTTATGTGCACATAAGGTAGGCATTATAAAAGAAAAAAGAAGAGTGGCTACATTCATGATGTGATATATATGTGAGGAATATTGATTATGCCGTGACTCCCAGAAAAACAAACAAATCTTAGAAGAAATACAAGAATTCCCTTTGCAAATGAGAATAGTGAGACTTCACCTCGTTTACTTTGGCCATTTGATTGGGAAAGGCTAGAAAAGGATATTGTGGTTGGTAAGGTAGAAGTCAGCAGTAACAAGGAAATGACACAGTCAGTGCATTGACTCTCACAACTATGGACAAAGCAGTGACTATGAATAGGCCAGTACTGGGCAACATTATTCCGTTACACATTAGTCAGAGCCTACTCAAGAGTGACAACAATTACAATTTTTAAAAAGGGCAGGAGTTGGAACAAGAAGTCCATTACAAAGTGAGTTGGAAAATTTGACAGGGGCGGGGGTGTGGGAAATTGAAAGAATCTGTTCTCCAAAACAATGTATTTGAATTTTGTAAGTAAGCTAGTGTAAAATTTTTAAAAAAAAGAAAAAGAAAAGGCAGGAGTGTTCCACAAGGAACTAAAGGAAGAGACATCTCATTCAAGTGGAAGCAGTTAACATATCTATATTTACGTACTATTCAATCACCAAATATGATTGTAAAAAATATTTTATACACATTTGTGTGTGTATCTGAAAAAATAAATATATATTATGCTCTTAAGAAAAGCTATCTTTAAGATGTTCTGGTGGCCTGATGGCAAGAAGCTGTGCTGTAATCCTGAAGGCACGTGGTTCAAATCCACCAAATGCTCTGCTGGAAAAGGAGGGGCAATCTCCTCCTTTGCCAGTTGGATCCAATTTGATAGTACACAGCAAAAAATAAAGAGGGAAAAGAGATTTTTAAAAAATAGCCATTTTTGAACTATTATAATTTTTTCTTTTAGATGTCATTATTCCCTAAATTTCCTGTAGTGTCTGTATATTATATTCATGTAAAAGGAGCACTGACTTTTAAAGACTCAAAGAAATGCGTGAGAAACCACAAGAGGCCTCCTTTATCTGCTTGCAATTTTTTATTTTCTGGAAAAAAAAATCAGATTATCAAATAATTACCAGCTCACTATAAAAGGTGGGGGGGGGGGGAAGATTATCTAGGACTGACAACTATTAGGTTGTTATCATCTCTAAAAAAGTTTTAATTTCTACCATATTTATAGGTCAATATGCATTTGATTGATTCAATATTACCTATAAATGTGTGCGTGTATAAGCAGTGACTGATGCCAGTATTTTGAAGGTCATTGTCCTAAAATGGAAGATGCTATTTATCATTTCATATGATGTTACTCTGGAGACTAAGATGCGTCTGATCCAGGCCATGGTCTTTGCAATCACTTGTTGTTAAGCATCAGAGAGTTGGACAATGACTAGGAAGGATAGAAGGAGAATTGATGCCTTTGAGCTGTGGTGCTGGAGAAGAGTATTGAATGTACCATGGACTGCTAGGAAAACATACAGATTAATCCTGGAGAGGGTTAAAGCAGGCTGCTCCCTGGAGGCAAGGATTCTGGGTCTTCGTCTGACATACTTTGGGCATGTTGTAAGGAGGGACAGGTCCTTGGAGAGGGACATCATGCTTGGGAGGGGGGAGGGTGGAGGGACAGCGCAGGAGAGGAAGGCCCTCTATGAGGTGGATTGATTCAGTGACTGGGATAATCAGGATGAGGGTGTCAGAGGCAGTGCGATTGGCACAGGATAGAGCAGTGTTTAGGGCTGTTTTACATAGGGTCGCTATGAGTCGCAAGCGACTTGACGACACATAACAACAACAATCTATGATTAGTTAATTTCTCATGCCTTTTTAATTTTTTTTTTTGTCTGTGAAAGACGGTATATCTAACCTTCAGAGTTGCTGTAAGGTGCTGTACAGTTAACGATGACTCATAGTGACCACAACAGATGGTAATCCTGCCCTATCCTGCCCTGTCCCCGTGTCCAGAAAGCTAAATGAAAGCCTTTGGTAGTAGTCAGTATGTCAGTCCATCTTGTTGAGTGTCTTCCTCTGTATCTGTGACCTTCTGCCTGTCTCAGGATGATGCCTTTTCTCAAGGATTGCTTTCTCCTGATAACATGCTAAAGTATTTAATAATGAATAATTATTTAAACTGTCATGAGCTATTTAATAAAGAAGAGGGGGGAATAGTCTAATGGTAAGTAAATAATCCTCTCTGATAAAAGAGTAGATTATCCAC
>NW_006399813.1:8105502-8111502 GCF_000299155.1 Elephantulus edwardii
ACTGAGGAGGACCTGAAGCACTTGCTGCAGAGGGTCAAGGACTGCAGCCTTCAATATGGATTGAAGCTCAACATCAAGAAAACAAAGATTCTCACTGTGGGCTGATTGGAAGCATCATGATAGACAGTGAAGAGACTGAGATTGTTGATAGCTTTAGTTTACTAGGCTCCACAATCAACATCGTTGGTACAAGCAGCTAGGAAATAAAAGATTAATTGCATTGGGAAAGTCTGCTGTCAGAGACCTCTCCAAAGTCCTAAAGAGCAACGATGTCAGTCTGGAGACTAAGGTGTGTCTGATTTAGGCCATGGTCTTTGCAATCTTGCTGTGCATCAGAAAGCTAGACAATGACTAGGGATGATAGAAGGAGAATTGATGCCTTTGAGTTGTAGTGCTGGAGAAAAGTATACAATAGATCATGGACTGTTAGGAGAACAAACAGGTTCATCCTGGAGAGGGTGAAACCAGGCTGCTCCTTGGAGGCAAGGATTCTGAAGCTTCGTCTGACATATTTTGTACATGTTGCAAGGAGGGACCAGTCCTTGGAGAGGGACATCATGCTTGGGAGGATGGAGTGATAGTGCAGGAGAGGAAGACCCTCATTAAGATGGATTGATTCAGTGACTAGGGTGATGGGGGTAGGTGTGTCAGAGACAACAAGGTTGACACAGGATAGAGCAGGGTTCAGGGCTGTTGTATATAGAGTCACTATGAGTCACAAGTGACTCGATGGCACATAAGAAACAACAATAGACCTAAATTACATATTCAGAAATTTTTAATATTTATAAATATGTCTATTAATAAATATAGGAAGAAAGTAGCAGAATTATAAGTAGGTACAGCTTAAGAAGTCACTCCATTCTTTATATTTATCATTTAAACTCAAACTATAATAACTCACATTTGGGGGGGTGGACACTGTTTAATATCCATGTCCTTTTTCCAGGCATCACTTGTGAGCCACCTCCAACCATAGACAATGGATACTTCCTCAACAGTAACAGAAAGATTTTTCCATTTGGAACATTGGTAACTTACTATTGTCATGTTGAGCAATATGGGGAGAAGTTGTTTGACCTTGTGGGGAAATCATCAATATACTGTACCAGCAGAGATGATCAAGTTGGTGTTTGGAGCGGCCCTGCCCCTCAGTGCATTGCTTCTGAAAAGTGCACAGCTCCAGAAGTTGAAAATGGAGTTCTGGAACCCGGAGGCAGAAGGTTCTTTCCCTTAAATGAGATTGTGAGATTTAGGTGTCGGCCCGGCTTTGTCATGAATGGGGCCAGCACTGTGCAGTGCCAGATCAACAACAGCTGGGTGCCTGAGCTGCCGCGGTGCACCCAGGGTAAGTCTGAGCATTTGAAACGTTGCCATGGGAGTGAGAGTGGTGAGGAATGACAGGCTTGGGGAAATTCAGGGAGAAATGTGTATGGGTGTCTGTGTGTGTGTATACATATGTGCACATGTTGTTGTGTATTGTCGAGTCACTATCCACCCATAGCTGACCCTCCAGCAAGTTTTAAAAGCAGTTGATCACACAGGAGGAGACTGCCCATCCTTCTCCTGTGGAACAGCTGGTGGATTCGAACTACATGCCTTCGGGATAGCAGGCAGCTTCTTGCAACTAGGCCTCCAGAGCTCCCTACACATAGTGAAATATCAGCTCCTCTGTTATCTGTAATAGTAAAAAAGGAGAGGTTTGCTCTATGCCTCATGTGTAACCAATGATGGTGCTGATTAGAATCATTTACTATTTATAACAAATACATAAGGTGGAAATTATTCATACCTTCATTTGATAGTAAGGAAGTTGAGACTTTGAAGTATTAAATAACTTTTCCCAAGGTGACAGAGCTAACCAACAGCACAATGCCTGGAACATAATTCCGTTTTTATTCCAGAGCCTAAAGATAACGTACAGTGATAGATATGATGAACAGTGATGAATAATGGTGATGCTGATAGATCTATCACTGGAGGAAGCCAGAGGATTGAACTCATATTTGATCATATTCGGGAGACTACAGCATTAAAAACCATATTAGGAATGTTTTTGTTGTTGTTGCAAGATGCTGCTGAGTTAACTGACTCACAGTGACCTTTTGTACAACAAAACCTTGCCTAATTCTGTGCTATACCCAAGACCTGCTGCACTTGACCCCTTATTGCAGTCACTGTATCAATTCATCTGGTTGAAGGTCTTCCTCTAGTTCACCGATCCTCTTTCAGCTCTTCATCTGGTGACTTAAAAACCTAGGCTCTAGAAAGATTAAATGACTTTCTCAAATACAAGTACTTTTTTTTTCTCCATTTCCTTCCTTTAAGATGTTGTTATGTGCCATCAAGTCACTTGTGACTCATAATGACCCTATGTACAACAGCTCTGAACCCTGCTCTATACTGAGCCAACCTTATCATCTCTGACACACCTACCCCCACTATTCCTATCACTGAGTCATCCTTGTCATCAAGGGTCTTCTTCTCCTGTGCTGTCCCTCCACCCTTCCAAGCATCATGTCCCTCTCCAAGGACTGGTCTTTCCTTGTAACATGTCCAAAATATGTCAGACGAAGCTTCAGAATCTTTGTCTCCAAAGAACAGACTGGTTGCACCCGCTCTAGGACAAACCTGTTTATTCTCCTAGAGGTCCATGTTAAATTCAATACTCTTCTCCAGCACCACAGCTCAAAGACATCAACTCTCCTTCTATCATCCCTAGTCATTATCCAGCTTTCTGATGCATAACAAGTGATTGCAAAGACCATGGCCTGGATCAGGCACACCTTACTCTCCAGATAGACATTGTTGCTCTTCAGTACTTTGGAGAGGTCTCTGGCAGCAGGTTTTCCCAATGAAATTAATCTTTTAATTTCTTTGCTGCTGGTACCAAGTATGTTGATTGTGGAGCCTAGCAAACTAAAGCTATTAACAATCCCAATCTCTTCACTATCATGATGCTTCCAATCGGCCTAGTGGTGAAAATCTTTGTTTTCTTGATATTGAGCTTTAATCCATATTGAAGACTGCAGTCCTTGATCTTCTGCATCAAACACTTTAGGTCCTCCTCAGTTTCAGCAAGCAGAGTTGTATTGTCTGCATAACACACGGTTGTTGATGAGTCTTCCTCCAATCCTGTTGTCACATTCCTCCTCATAAAGCCCAGCCTCCCAGACGATATGTTCTGCATATAGATTGAAAAGGCATGGAGAGGAGATACATCACTGGCATACACCCTTCCTGATTTTGAACTATACAGTGTCTCCTTGCTCTTTTCTGACAACTGCCTCTTGGTCCAAGCAGAGGTTTCACATAAGCACAGTCAAGTGTTCTGGGCTTCCCGTTCTTCTGAGTCATTCACAGTTTGTTGTGATCCACATAGCCAAACAGCTTTGTGTAGTCAACAAAACACAGATAGACATTCCTCTTACTCTCTGCTTTCAACCGAGATCCATCTAACATTGACTTTAATAACCCCAGTACACTACACGGCTTCTTCTAAACCCATTAAGATTGAGTCTGAAAATATGTTCTCTTGTCCAGAACATAACTCATAACTCAGTGCAACTGTGACTGAAGATTGCCAAAATTTGAATGAAAATGTACTCTGAACAATATGTTCACTCACAAAAAAAAAAACAACAAAACAAAAAAACCAACCCTGCTGCTTTATTTAGATTTTGTTCTCAGTTGCTTCTCCTGGCTTCTAATTGTGAAATGACTAGGTTGGCAGCACAATGAGAAGGTAGAGAAGACCAAAGAGACAGCTGAGAGGAACCCCCCTCTCACACACACACACACACACACACACACACACACACACACACACACACACTTTAACTAAAAGAAGAGCCACGAGGAACGATAGGAGGAGGATGCTGCGATGACTGCTGCATAAAGCTAGAGGAGGTCTTTGAAGTAAGATTTGGGAAGGGTATCCCTCTTGTTCAAATGATGATACCTGAAAGGTTACCTTTCTAGGAAGTGTACAAGTGAGACATCTGTGCCCAGTTGTATGCTGGAGCATCAGTACTTGAGAGCAAAACAAGTCTTCTGCCTTGTAGTCTTAGAAATGAATTTTGGTAGAAAAGATACAGGCGAGGTGTTTGAGAAACCTTCGCTCTAACCAAGCTCTGTTGATGAGCCGGAAGACCTTGGCTTTGCTTTTGTATCCTTAGTTTCATCATCAGGAAAACAAAATATTGAGATTAGGGTTTTCTTTTATCATCTCTCATTCTGTACTGGAACGTGGAAATTATCCAGGAGTATCATTAATATCACATGCAAACAAAATATTGCGAAAGATTATTCAAAACTAGCTAGAATGGTACATCAACAGAGAATTGCCAGAAGTTCAAGCTGGGTTTCAAAAAAGCTGTGGCACCAAGGATATCATTGCTGATATCAGAAGAATCCTGGCTGAAAGCAGAGAATACTGTGGGATTGTCCATTTGTGTTTTATTGATTATGCAAAGGCATTTGACTGTGTAGGTAGTGGCAAATTGTAGTTAAAATAAGAAGAATCCCAGAACACTTAATTAGGTTTTTATTAAGCTTTATATGTAGATCAAGAAGCTGTTGTCTGAACAGAGCAATGGGAATAGTGCATGGTTTAAAACCAAGAAAGGCTATGTCAGAGTTGTATTCTTTTACCATAACTATTCAATCTTTGTGCTGAGCAAATTATTTGAGAAGCTGGACTCTCTGAAGAAGGATGTGGCATCAGGATCTGAGGAAGACTCATCAATAACCCGTGTTACACGGGTGACACAGCCTTGCCGCTGAAAGTGAGAAGGACTTTAAATACTTGCAGCAGAAAATCAAAGCCTATGGCCTTCGATATGGATTGCATCTCAATGGAATTCCTTGCCACTGGACTAAGAATCAACATCATGATAGATAGATATGTTGTCAATTATTTCATCTCACATGGGTTCACAGTCAACACCCAGGGTACCAGCAGTCAGGCGGTCAGGAGATATATTACACTGCTGTTAGAGACCTCTTGAAAGTACTGAGGAGCAATGATGTTAGTGTGAAGACTAATAGAGGTATGCCTGAGTTAGGCCATGCTCTTTTCAGTCACTTGCTATTCACCTAAGAGCTGGACAATGAGTAAGGATAACAGAAGGACTGATTCCTGTGAGTTGCAGTGTTGGGGAGTACTGAATATTCTTTATACTGCCAAAGGAACAAACAGATGTGCCTTGGGAAAATTACGGCCAGAATGCTCCTTCAAAACAAGGATGGGAAGCTTTATCTCACATACTTTGGGCATATTGCTAGGAGAGATTATTCCTTACAAAGAGACATCATGCTTGAAAAGGGAGAGGATCAGGAAAAGAGGGGAGACCGTCAAAGTAATAGATTAACACAGTGACTACATCAATGGGCTCAAGTGTGTCAGAGATGATGAGAATGGCACAGAAAAGGACAGAGTTCAGATCCATTGTTTATAGAGTTGCTATAAGTCATACTTAACATCAAGGCACCTAACAACAACTTCTGTAATGACGGTGTTCAACCTACCTGTCATGCATGTAGGTGGTGGTGGTGGTGGTGGTGGTGGTGGTGGTTGTGTACAGCAGAGTTGGAACCAACCCATAGCTGACTCTCCAGTGGGTTTTCAGAGGCAGTTAATTACATGGCAGGATATTGCCCATCCTTCTCCCACACCTGGCATGAATTGTTGTTGTTGTTTTGTGCTGTCAAGTCGTCTGCAACTCATAGCGACCCTGTGTACAACAGCTCTAAACTCTGCTCTGTCCTGTGCCAATCACACTGTCTCTGACACTCCCATCCCGATTACCCCAGTCACTGAATCAATCCATCTCATTGAGGGTCTTCCTCTCCTGTGCTGTCCCTCCACCCTCCCAAGCATGACATCCCTCTCCAAGGACAGGTAACTCCTTGCAACATGTCCAAAGTATGTCAGATGAAGCCTCAGAATCCTTGCCTCCAAGGGGCAGCGTGATCTCGTCCTCTCTAGGATGAAACTGT
>NW_006399813.1:8111602-8148511 GCF_000299155.1 Elephantulus edwardii
TCCATCTCATTGAGGGTCTTCCTCTCCTGTGCTGTCCCTCCACCCTCCCAAGCATGACATCCCTCTCCAAGGACTGGTCCCTCCTTGCAACATGTCCAAGGTATGTGAGATGAAGCTTCAGAATCCTTGCCTCCAAGGAACAATCTGGCTTCACTATCTCCAGGACAAACCTGTTTGTTTTCCTAGCAGTCCGTGGTATATTCATTACTCTTCTCCAACATCACAGCTCAAAGGGATCAATTCTCCTTCTATCCTCCCTAGTCATTGTCCAGCTCTCTGATGCATAACAAGTGATTACAAAGACTATGGCCTGAATCAGGAGCACCTTAGTCTCCAGACTGACATCCTTGCACTTCAGCACTCTAGAGAGGCATGCATAGAAGATAGCAAATATTTCTTCATAGCTAACAAGTGCTTTTTGAGTCTATTCTTTGCATAGTGTGTCAGCTGTCTCCAAAAGTTCTGCATAGTAAGTATTCCCCTCACAATAAGGACAGTTTTCTCCCCAGGGAAGATGTGTTCTACAGATGTGAGAGTACCTATTGTCCCAATAGATCTGCTTCTCTGCATTGTACGTCCCAGGGAAACTGGAACTATGCAGTCTTCAGATGTGAAACACACACATCTCTTTTGTAAATCAAGTTCTTCTTTGCTCACATGACAGTGATATTTTTGTTTTGTTTCCAGTGAAAACCTGTGATGATTTCCCAGACCAACTCCCAAATGGCCGTGTACTCGTTCCTCCTAGTCTCCAGCTCGGGGTAAAAGTGACCTTCATTTGTAATGAAGGGTGAGTGCGATCTGAGATAGAAGCCAAAGATTGGATGAGGGACAGCAACTCTTACAGTTGATATTTAACCCAAATGGGGGGGCATAATCTACTGGGGGGAGTCATCTTTTAAAAGGGAGATGAACTTCATGAAGAGTGATTTTAAAATAAAGGTAAAGACTCATTAGAAACACAACCAGGAATAAGTAGAAAACAGCACATGTAACAAAATGTCAAGTATAAGCATAAATACAACCTCTGATCATGACTGCTTGGTAGGAATTTGAATAGGTAATATATTGAATAGGTAAGTAGTTTGTTGACTAGGGAAATTTTTAGAAAGTTTGCTAGGAAAGAGTTTGATGTATTTGTTTGCAATGTGATAAGTCAGGCAACAGTTGTTTTAGGAAACTTAAAACCAGTCAGTGGTGGAATTCATGTTAGTATGAGTATTTTTAAATCCAGTGGTGTACCTTCCTATCAGTAATGGGGTTTTGACATTGATATTTAAAAAAATGTCCAATGTTACTGTTTTCAGTAGTGTTACTAGCTGTTCACGGAATTCTGATAATCTCAGTGGGGTGCATTATCAGTCTTCAGGAAATAGCAAAACTGGTTATTGAAGCAGTTCTTTTTAATGTGTTCCCAAGGACTTTATGGTGTTTACAAAAAAATCTCCCACTCAGTAATAATCAGCAGATTTGTGAGCAAAGGATCAGATAATAAGATGGGTCTTTCAGGGGTAACTTTCTGAAAAGAGGCTCCTCCCTTCACCTTATTTTCATTTCCTAGAACATTTTCTACCCTCTGTGCTTCTGGGAACCTCCATCTGTCTTATTGGAAATGTGGGACAAGAAAAAACAGTGTCTTCTTTCTGCTTTACACATCCAGATCGAGAGCTGTTCCTCTGTCTTCTTTCTGAGCTACTAATAGGTAGTATTTGGAAGCAGGAGGGGCATCCATTTCCTAAACAGCAAGCCTCTGGAAACTCTGTGAACTTTGATAAATAGTGATGGTTGTGCAAGAGCTTCAGGCCTTTTGTTCATGGGGTCGCTATGAGTCGTGCTCGACTTGATGGCAATCAACAACAACAATAGGTATTCTATCAGAAAGTCATAAAGAAGAATGAACTTAAAAAGGACTGGATCTCATTCATGAAGTCGGTGATGCCCAACTGCTGTGTCTGTGTGATTATTACATATTTGCCAATCACAGGATACACCTAGTCCTTAGAATAATTTGGCCTCTAAATTCCTGTCAGCTGCTAAAGCCCGGTTCCTATTGAACCATGACTTTTAGCTGAACCTGCACTGCACATAAGAACAGGATTGTATTTAAACTGACGTGACGTCACTGAGCGTCTAACAGAGAAGAGATGAAGAGAAAGGAGTTGCTCATGGATTCACTGCTGCTTTTGTTTCTTCAGGTTCCGACTAAACGGCAATTCTGTTAGTCATTGTGTTGTGGCTGGAATGAAAAGCCTTTGGAATGGCAGTGTTCCTGTCTGTGAGCGTAAGTAGAAGGAATAACAAACAACGCAGCCCGAACATGCTTTTTTTTTTCTCTAGTGTGTTTTACCTCATGCCATTCCCTGCTGTCTGTATCTCTGTTTAGTTAACTGAGCGAGCTCCTGCAAGAAGTTCTTGGGTTAGGCTAGTGCTGCTAACTAAAAGGCTGTCCTCTCTGGCAGTTCGAATCCCCCAGCTGTTCCTCTGAAAAAAAGACAATCTCCTCCTATGCTATTTACTGCCTTGGAAAACCTAGAGGGTCCCCTGGGACTCATCTCTGACTCAAAAGCAGTTGGAGGTGGTTTGGGGGGGGGGGGGCTTTTTAAAAAAACTAAGTTACCGAAAGAGTTCTCTGTTGAATTTCAAGGAGCGTCTTCTAGATCTTGTACAGCATGTATGTTTATGACACTAATTTTTAAGTCACTAGTTTAATAACAGTGTTGATTTGGATAGGGAAATGTGGGGAGAAACAATGTAATGTGATAACGCATCACGTTTTGTTTATTAATTTATTCTTTAGTTTTGTGTTATTGCTATGTACCATCAAGTTGGAGGTGATTAATAGTTGACCCTGCAGTGGGTTTTCAGAGGCAGTAAACTGAACAGGAAGAGACTGTCTGTCTTTCTCCCATAGAGCAGCTAGTGGATTCAAATTGTGTATCTTTACATCGCCTGTGCAATTCTTTACCATTAAGCCACACCAGAGCTCCCTATTATTTTCTCTTAAATGCTTATGCCCTCAAGTCTCATACACAGCTCAACTATTTATTTATCCTTTTATTCAATCCAAAAGGAGCTTTGGTGGCCGAGTTCATAGTGTGAAGTGCTGCTAACCTAAAGTTCAGTGGTTCAAATCCACCAGTGGGAAAAAAGATGGGCAATTTCCTTCCAATAAAATTGCAGTCTCTGAAACTCAGGTCGCCATGAGTAGGAATTGCCATGAGTTTGTGTGATTTTCATGATGTTTGTTCTTTGAAATCTAGTCCAAAATATTTATAAGATAGAGACTTGTCATGCCCAAGACCTGGCTTGAGAAAGTATGAATGTATGAAAGTATGAATGAGGAATACTCATTCCTGCTCTCATAGACTTTACTTTCTAGGTCAAGAGGTGAACAATGAACAAGGAAGCAAATAAATATGCAAATTAAAAAATTAAACCACATACAATGATAATTTACATAGTAATAAGTATAATTTAGAAAATGAGAGTCTTGTGCCGTTTAACTCATAATAGCTCCAACTCCGGACATCTTTGGTAAAGGACCAAAGACTGATAAATTCCAGAGTGAAACCTGAGTATAGAAAATGAGAGTCTTGTGATGAGTTATAATGTCAGAATACTTTGTTATAAATCTGGACATCTTGTGTTGAGTATGGTGATGAGACTTTAAAAGGAAATTTAATATTTGGAAGCTAAAAATAAAAATATATCAATAAATTCTGGGTAAACCTAAACAAATAGATAAATTCCAGCAATAGGAGGTCATCCATTATTTAATATACAAGGCCCTACTTCAATTATATACACAATTCTCCCAGACTTGGGCACCTCTTCCTAAACCACATCAGATTTGAAGTGCCCAGTGAATTTTAGGGAGAGGGCTTCTACAAACAGACAGATGGAAAGCAGGAATTCCCAAAGGAAAGACAAAATGGAATGAAAATCAGTGGTACTCTGGAGCCATTTAATCTGATTATATGGTGATCAGTGTGTTCTGATGACACTATTGGATATTCATTATTGGTGTTGGAGAAGAGCACTGAACATCCCATGGCCTTCCAAAAGAACAAACAGATATGGCTTAGAGAAAGTGTAGCCAGATTGCTCCTTGGAGGCAAAGATGATGAGGCATCACCTCGTGTGTTTCAGGCATGCTCTTAGGAGAGGCTATTCCTTGGAGAGGGACATCATGCTTGGAAAGGTATCGGGTCAATGAAGGAAAGGAAGACCGTCAATCATATTGATTGACACAGAGACGGCTGCAGTGGGCTCTAGTGTATCAGGAAGTGTGAGGGTGGCGAAGGACATGACAAGGTTCCGACCTGTTGTTCATAGAGTCTCTATGGGTCATACTCAACAGTACCTAACAACATTGATAAAAACAGATATTAAATAAGAAACATTTTCTTACTTCTGTTGGAGATAATAATAAATGCTTAATAAACTTCACAAAGATTTCCTTGGAGCATAAAGTATTTTAGGGCCAGAACGCTGTCTTAAAGCCTACACCCATTCTCAACCCAGGAATCTTATGATGTCTGACACAAAGTGGATGGTCAAATGTTCCTTTAATGAAATTATTTCTTTTCCAAAATAGTCAAAACCGCTTTAGAAGTTTTATCTCTTGGGGGGAAAAAAAAGTTTTATCTCTTGGAAAAACTGAACTCTCTGGAGGGTCCAGAAAAGTTGAACATCATTAAAGCTTTTGGAATAAAATACTACTCAGTTTTCATGTTAGTTTGTTCTTTCCTGGCAAAAGTCTCACATACCACCAGCTGCTCAGCAGGAAGCATGGGCTGTCTACTTCCGATTCACTGCCTCTGAAAACCTGCTGGAAAGTCAGCTATGAGTTGGTTCCAACTCAACAGGTCCACAACCACCACCACCAACAACAACTTCGTTAGTTAGATTCTAAGGGAATAAAAATTTCTTCTCAAGACATCACACATAATACCCTAATTAAAATTGTACGGCAACTTTTTTCTAGCAATCTTTTGTCCAAGTCCTCCGGCTATCCTTAATGGGAAACACACAGGAAATCCTCTAGGAAACATTTCCTATGGAAAAGAAGTCTCTTATACATGTGACTTTGACCCAGACTCGGGGATGACCTTCCGCCTCATTGGGGAGAGCACCATTCGTTGCACGAGTGACAACCATGGGAATGGCAAGTGGAGCAGGCCCGCCCCTCGC
This sequence comes from Elephantulus edwardii, assembly GCF_000299155.1. NCBI lineage: Eukaryota > Metazoa > Chordata > Mammalia > Macroscelidea > Macroscelididae > Elephantulus > Elephantulus edwardii. The sequence continues at coordinate 8,116,796 of NW_006399813.1, forward strand.
TGCGAGCTTCCTGTTCCTCTAGGTTAGTACACATTTCCTTAAGCCTCACCTGGGTCAGATTACCTAAGCTAGAACTTCCTTATTTGTGTAATGACAGCAATTGTTGCTCAGGAGCCAGCTCAGTTATGAATGCAGAGACAGAAACCCCCGCAGCTGGTCGACATGTGGGTCTGAGTACACGAAGTTGTCCCTTCCTGCAGGGGTGAGGAGAGTGAGTGTCAAAAAGAGTCAAGAACAGCAGGGAACAGTCTTGTAGAGATATTTACAAAACCTTGAAAACAAAAGGTAGAAGATAAAAAAATTTAAAAAACCCCAACCCAAACCTGTTTTAGTAATTAGACAGTTACTGGTTGTCTTTATGCTATGTAGTCTAGAAAGATGTGCCTAATACAAAGTTAGGGAACTCTGGTGGCCTACTTTAAGGAGATGTGCTGCCAGTCTGAAGGCATAGGGTTCAAACCCACCAGAGGCTCTCAGGGAGAAAGATGGGCAATCTCTTCCTACGTGATTTATAGTCCCTGAAAACCTACCTGCTAGAGGGTCAGCTGTAAGTGGGTTCCAACTTGATAGCACATAATAGCAACAACAATACACAGAAAGTACATGTTGAAGGCAGTACTTCAGAGTTGATGCTGTAAAAAAATTTAAAGAAATTCAGATATAGGCATTTATATTTTTGTTATTTCTAAGTGTTTAAAGTCTTGCATTATGGTGTTGGAAAAAAGTACTGACTATCCCATGGACTGCCAAAAGAACAAACAGATGTATCTTGGGGAAAGCACAGCCAAGGTATTCCTTAAAGACAAGGATGGTAATGCTTTGTCTTACATATTTTGAGCTACAATGGGCATATTGTTAGGAGAGACCAGACTTTGGAAAAGAACATCATGCTTGGAAAGGTAGAGGGTCAGAGAAACAGAAGAAGATCCCCAATAAGAAGGATCAACACAGTGACTGTAGCAATGGGCTTACATATATCAGGGATGATGAGGATGGCACCGGAGAGGGCTAGGTTCAGATCCTTTGTTCATAAGGTTGCTATAAGTAGTGGTCAACTCAATGGCACAACAGTCTAAATGACATGATAGTCACAGGCTCAGCTGCGGCTCTGACTGAGCCCACAAACTTCATCCTCCAGAAAGGACAGAATGTTGAATAGGCAGCTAACAGAGCCCTTGATAAATCCCATCTGAGATAGTTTTCTTTTTTATTTTTTTTAAGATAGTTTTCTAATACGAGAACACAGAGGACCATTGTTGAAGGCTGAGAAATCTGGGTTTTAAAGAATCTATCTTTCCACTGATCATAGACTCCTTGGCATAGGACCAACCTATCTCAGGTCTTTGTGTGCCTCTTATTGGATGTGTTGACTTGCTTTTATTTCTATGCTTAATTGAATGCCCTTTTCTGTGTTTGTGTGGGAATTTACCTTTAGCATGCCCTCATCCACCTAAGATCCACCATGGACATCACACTGGAAGCCGTGTGTCTTACCTTCCTGGGATGATAGTCAACTACGTTTGTGACCCTGGCTACCAGTTGGTGGGAAAGGCCTTCATCTTCTGTACACACAAGGGAACCTGGAGCCAATTCTTTCATCATTGCAAAGGTATGTCATGTCCTGATTTCTTAATCTTGGTGGATTAATGTTATGGGGCTAATAAGGCTGAGAGATCATTTCTGAAAAGACAATGAAATAATTACCAATAAAAGAAGAGAAAAGCAGGACAAGGAAGGAAGGACCTTCACCTCCAACAACTCAGTACAAAGAGTTGGTGGGATTTCTAGTTAAGCAGTAGAAAACAAACCACAACTTAAAATGCTTTACTAGAATTTATCTAATAAGTTATAAAAGAACTTCACAGTAGGAGTCAAAGGTAGTCCTCACATGGAAAAATATCCTTAGCAAGTAAATGAGGCACTAGAAGCTCTCTTTGTTGTCTAGTGAAGGAGTATCTTATCAACCGCACCTGAGCAGAGATGCTGAGAGCAATTAACTTCTGCATACAGAGTGACAGTAATGCCAAAGACCAAAGGTGGGAGTTTGTTTATTTAATCTCTTCCATGGAAGGAACTCCTCAGGAATTATTTCTTTTATTACTGCTTGTGTTTGAAGATATATAACTTTAAAAGCCTTTGGTTAGCAGCATGCTTAAAAAGCTACAAAACAAGAATTTAAAATAATATCCTATGACCAAGTACTATGTTGAACTAATTACAAAAGCTTTTGTGTTAAAGCAAGCAGTTTGAAATCACTAACTGCCCCGTGAAAGAAAGATGGTCAGTTTTCTCTTGTGCATTTTACAACCTCTGAAAATCCACTGAAAAGGGTTAACTATGAGTTGGTTCCAACTTAATGTCAATGAATTTGAGGTTTTTTGAATAAAGATGTCTAGAAAGCCTTGGAAAGGCCAAACTGTAGTCACAGCAAGGAGAACAATGATTGCCTGAGATGTGAACTGAGGAAAGGGATCAAAGGGCATCAGAACATTTTCTATAATAACACCAGGCTCCTCTTCCTCTCTCTTATTGTGATGTGGTTATGTAACTATTTATAAATATTAAAATTCATTGTTGTTGTTGTTGTTATGTGCCATCAAGTCATCTGCGACTCATACCGACCCTATATACAATAGTCCTAAGCCAGGCTATGTCCTGGGCCAGTCTCACGGTCTCCGACACACCCAACCCTCATTACCCCAGTCACTGAATTAATCCATCTCAGAGAGGGTCTTTCTCTCCTGTGCTCTCTCTCCACACTCCCAAGCAGTATGTCCCTCTCCAAGGACTGGTCCCTCCTTGAAACATGTCCAAAGTATGTCAGACGAAGCTTCAGAATCCTTGCCTCCAAGGAGCAGCCTGGTTTAACCTGCTCTAGGATGAACCTGTTTGTTTTCTTAGCAGTCCATGGTATATTCAACACTCTTCTCCAGCACCACAGCTCAAAGGCATTCCTCTATCATCCCTAGTCATTGTCCAGCTCTCTGATGCATAGCAAGTGATTGCAAAGACCATGGCGCGTATCAGGCTCACCTTAGTCTCCAGAGTGACATCATTGTTCTTCAGTACTTTGGAAAGGTCTCTAGCCGCATGCTTTCCCATCATAATATGTCTTTTAATTTCCTGGATGCTGGTGCCAAGAATGTTGATTGTTGAGCCAAACAAACTAAAGCTGTTAAGAATCTCAATCTCTTTACCATCTATCATGATGCTGCCCAGTGGTGAGAATTTTGTCTTCTTCATATTGAGCCTCAATCCATACTGAAGGCTGCAGTCCTTGACCTTCTGCTGTAAGCGCTTCAGGTCCTCAGTTTCAGCAAGCAGGGTTGTGTCATCTACATAATGCAGATTGTTGATGAATCTTCCTCTAATCCTGATGCCACATTTCTCTTCATAAAGCCCAGCCACTCAGTTAATCTGTTTCTTTAATCTTACAAAATTATAAGTACTTTTGGTTTTAGTTTTCTGTTCTTTTATTCTTTAAAATAATACTAGCCAAGAGCAAAGAAGTTCTAGACTAAGGGCAGGAAGAACTTGGCACATGCCCATGTTTCCAAAGTTAAGGAGCATTTGGCCTCATGGGCTGCCCTCATTAGAAAATTGTAAGGTCCATCTTGTCCTAAAAGTCTCAGAAATTCTTTTCATTCTAGTTCTTCTTGTAGTTGCTATGTTCTCTTGAGTTAGAACCAGCTCATACCTTACCCTCCAGCTATAAATCACATGGAAGGAGATTGTCCATTTTCCCACTGAGTAACTGGTAGATTCAATCTTTGGGTTGACAGTACAACACCTTACCCATGACTACACCAGAGCTCCCTCTAATTTCCTTGATCTTATCATTTTATAAATAGAGTTAAGAGACCCATCCCCATGATAGCAAGTGACAGTCTTCTGTTCATTTTTAAGTATGGAATGAGCAAAATAATACTTTCTGTGATGCTTTCAGTATGGATTGTGTCTTAATATTAGGAAGGCAAGGATTCTTGCCACTGGACCAATAGGCAGTGTCATGATGGATGGAGAGGAGATTGAAACTGTCAACAGCTTCATCTTCCTTGGATCCACAATTAGCACCCTTGGTACAAGCAGTCAGAAAATAAGGAGATGCATTGCAATGGGAAAGTCTGCAGTTAGGGACCTTTCCAAATTATTGAGGAGTAGCAGTGTCAGATTGAGAACTAATGTGTGTCTGATTCAGGCTATGGTCTTTCCAATTACTAGCTATGTATCTGAGACCTGGACAATGAATGAGGATGGGGAAAAAAAGTAATTGATGCCTTTGAGCTGTGGGGTTGGAGAGGAGCACTGAACATCCCATAGATGGCCAAGACAACAAATAGATATGTCTTGGAGAGGGTGCAGCCAGAGGGCTCTGTGGAGGCAAGAATGATGAGCCTTTACCTAACATACTTTGGACATATTGCTAGGAGATGCTATTCCTTGGAAGACATTATGTTGGGAAGGGTGGAGGGTTGGCAAAGGAGAGGAAGGTCCTCAATCAGGTAGATTGAAAAGATGACTGCTGCAGTGGGATCTTATGTGCCAGGAAATGTGAGGGTGGCACAGAACAGGACTAGTTTCAGTTCTTTTGTTCATAGGGTCAGTATAAGTCATACTTGACTCCATGGCACCTAACAACAACAACAAGTGATGCTATAGAAGCCTGAAAACGCATCCCAAAAATGCATCCCTCTTTGTTTTAGCCACCTACAGAAACAGGACAATTCTGGGAATATTTTAAAGATTAAGTATAGAAATGAAGGGCTCGCAAAGGATTATGTTGTTCAATTGATAACTGCTTTCTTTTCATCGATGTAAGAGGTATTTTGCCCTCTCTGTCCGCCCAAACATCTTATGGCAGTGGACTATCTGTAGCATAATCAAAATTAGCCATAAACTGTGCATAAAAGTCAGATTCTTAGGCTCTGTTCTCATAGACTCCAGTTCTAACTATTTTGAAGGAGGAAGTGGTCTAGAAGGCTATTTCTCACAAACCCATCGGAATATTCTAATGTAAAATGATCAGAGACCACACTTTGAAAAATACCCCTTTACCTTGCTGATTTTCATAAAAGAAAACAATTAGGCCGATTCTATAACTGTTGTTGTTGTTGTTAAGTGCCGTCAAGTCACAGGCGACTCATAGAGACCCTACCCTATAAAGGAGAGTCCTTGACGCTTGGGTGTCTCTCATCCTCTCTCCAGGTTCATAGGATTTCCAGAGGCAAGCTATTATGGAAGTGGATGTCCCTCCTCCTTCCAAGCTTGTTTTAATCGGGGAGCTCCACCCAACTCTCTGTCCACATTGGCTAACCAGCCATTAACGCAGTTGACACATCAGTGTCACAGGGTTCAGCCTCACAGCAACCACAAGTGACCCTGCTACGGCAATTTGTACACCAGGATTATACGACATAGAGGAATGTCTGAACAAAAACAATGAAAGACAGGCCCGAGGGCTGCAGATTAAGAGTCACCCACCTTTGGCTTGGTAGCATTGCTTTTTCTGTCCACTGGGCCAGCTAATCCCTCTCAACTAGAAGTAAAAAAGTAGACATTGCTTAAAGTTGAAGCATATGTTGATGAGTAAGCAGAAACAAAATAAGATTAAAAGTCCAAATCAAACACATAGCCATCAAGTCAATGCAGACTTCTACCCACCCTACAGGACAGAGTAGGATTTCCCGCCTTCAGTGGTGCAAACCACCCATCTTACTCCTCCAAAATAAACCGAGGAAGACTTAAAGGAAACAAAGTAAATGAAGTAGTAAAATTATGTTTTACATTCAGAATCATGATACACTAACATCTTTGTTCCAAAGGCAAAAATGTACCCAAAACATATTTAATCATCATGGGGGGAAAAATACCAGTATTTGTTTTATATCCAGAGAAAGTTAATTTCTGTTTTCTTATGGTTAAGCCCACATAGATCCAGGTCTAAAGCATGCTTATCCTAAGCCATGATCTTTCCACAATTTTCTGTTTGCAGAATTGTTATAATTGTTAATAATGACGATGAATATGTAGTATTTTGCATACTCAATATGGGTAGGCCAATAATGCTTGATTGCAAATCTGTTTTCTCTTTGCTGAGAGCAAGGTAGGTTTAAAGGCATAGATCTTTCCATCATGATATTCTCAACTAATAATTAACAATAAAGTAATAATAAATTACTAAATAAATAATTTCTTCCTTTTCCCAATTTCAGAGGTAAACTGTAGCCTCCCACAGTTTATAAGTGGAATCCGGAAGGAATTGAACTACAGGAAGATTTATCACTATGGAGATAACGTGACTTTGGAATGTGAAGCTGGATACACTCTAGAAGGCAGTCCTAAGAGCCAGTGTCGGGATGATGACAGATGGGACCCTCCCCTGGCTCATTGCACCTCAAGTAAGTGGAAATGCTTGGAAAGAAGTGGCCCTGCCCAGTTACATTTACAGTTCATTCACTCCACAAGTATCACAGGTATCAAGAGAAAGTGTAATGTGTGGTATGTTTTAGGAAGTAAGGAGTGCAGTGTGTGCGCCCCTCTTTTTCTGAATCACCCTAACTAATGACAGTGAGGCTGACTTCACATTCCTCATACTTCTGGCCCCATCTTGAGTACTCATCCATCTCCTCTCTAAGTCCACTCTCAACCCCTTTTGTTTATATCACTCTGTTTTGCTATGCATCACAACATCTCGTGCCCTTAGAAGTCAGGAGCATGTTACTGTTGATATAAGCCCTTTATGCTTTCAGGAGGGTAGAGCAAGACAGCAAAACCAGCAGATATTAGCATTTACAGCTCCAGCAAATAACCCCCGACCAATAAATAAGAACATGCCCAGATAGAGGTCTCAGGACTCTGAACAGCAACTGAGGCATTAGGCACTTGGGGTGATTCCAGATGCAGTGCAGAGAAGTCGGGGGATTACACAGAAGCTGGAAGAACCTACGTGTTAACATGAGGAACTCACGCACGTCACTGCCATTTAGGGTCAGGGCTAAGTGCCGTGTGTCAGCTTGGCTGACTCTACAATCATTCCCTTGAGATTTCACATAAGCATTTCCTTGATGAGGAATTATGTAATGAAATCTGCTTTCAGCAGCAAATTAGTTGCAAGGGAGTTTTATCAGAGATAGGGCCTACATCAAATACATAGATGAACATCTGACAAAGCTCTCTGGCTTTTGTTCAGTCTGCATCCTGGATCTGGCTGCTTGCCTTCGGCTTGCCTTACCTGCCAGTCTCGCATTCATCATTCTCTGCAACCAGCAAGCTGATACCTTCCCTTGAATTTATTAGTCACCATAGCTGAGTCAGGAAAAGTCACTCTCCCATGATCTGACTCACAGACCGGGGGCTTACCCTCTATCAGCGTATACGCTCCTACCCTCAGCACAGAAAAGTTGATCCCTGCTATTTACATCAGCGTCCGTAATCAGATACCACCACCACCACCTCCTACACCCATGTATACATATGGAATTTCAGAGACTTAGTGTCCAGAACTCCTGAACCGACAGTGAAAAAAGCCCAAGGATAAGAATATCCTCGAATTATTCCCAGAAGATACTGAATCCCCTGCTGCTGAGTCTGTTCTGACTCACAGAAACCCCGTAGGGCAAATGGAGCAGCCTCCATGAGATCCCTAAGGCCCTGATTCCTGGCCGCAGCGGACCGCATGTCTTACAGAGTGACTGGGAGGGGCAGGCTTCCGTCTTTAAATGGCAGACAGATATTTGAGGGAACTAAAGCAGAAAATCCTCCTGCAAAAACCAGGATAGAACCTTTAAGGTAAAAACATAAAAGCAGGAGAGTCAGGGTGAGACGAGCCAATCAAAAGCAAAATATAAAGAAACAAATTCCTCCTGGGGAGACAAGACTAATTGGAAAATTTGAACTCATTGCTGTCAAATCTGACCCTCCATTGAGGTTCTGAGGCTGTAAATAGTACAAGAGGAGATGATGCATTTTTGTGCCCTCAAAACTGCTGGTGGATTTGAACAAACATGAAAGTGCAGCCTTGGGGTTAGCAGGACAGCTTCTTAGGGACTACGTCACCAGAGCTCCCTAACTAACTCTAAGAATTGATAATTTTCAGACCCAGATGCTAAATCTATTTAAAGAAATACATATAAAAAAAAAATACCAACCCAACCTCTCACATAAAACAAACTTGCAGATCAGGAAAGACATTAGGGAACAAAATGTGAGATTCTAAAAGGAAATTGAATGTATGACAACAACCTGGAACAAGGGGTGCATTGCAGGGAGGACTAGGAGGGGGGAAGGAGAGTAAAGAAAATGTGCAATAATGGCAAAAAATAAAACTATTTTCGATGTCTAAAAAAAGTAAATTGAGGACATAGTAATGAACTCTTGTGACTGAAAAATAAAGGGACTAAGTTGGGGGGAAAAGCATAATAAGAACTTAACAATTGAGTTGAAGAGACAGAACACAGAATAAATGAAATTGAAGATTTTGTACTGAACTAAGTCTCAAGAGAAAAGGCAAAGGAAAGCAAACAAAAACTAAAGGAAGCATGAGATTCAGTTAAGAAATCTACTCTTAGAATTACTAATAAAGATAGAAAACAACTTCCAAAAAACTTCTAAAAAACTTTCCTTCCCCCCCCCCACAACAAAAAAAATATTTCCCGTACTTTAAGAAACAACTAAACCTGCAAATACGGGAAGTTACATAAACTAATCAGTGGACAGCCGGTTTTGTCAACTCTATTCAGGGGAGATTTAATAAAAGATGCTAGAAAATAAAACAGGACTCCTGCTTCACACAATACGTAAAAACAAGTTCAAATGTATCAAAGACCTAAATTTTATTTTTTAAATTATGACTTGAAGATAAGTTTACCAAGAAAAGTTGTTATTCTCTCATTTATTTATTTATATACGTTTTGTTTTATTATCGCATTCACTTCAATCACCACAATGTATTCATACTTTCTCCACTTCTTCCTTGTTAGTCCATTAATCCTTCTTATCCTCCCACCCGCCCACCCCCTTCTGCCTTCAGGACTTGATCCTTGGGTAAGTACTACTTTTTTTGACCTTATATAGTTAGCTATTCTAAGGCATGAATGACTGCCTCCCTGATGCTGTTGGCCTCCTTGTAGACCTGTTGTATGGCTGAAAGTTGTTTTGTTCCAGGTTCAAATAGTGACCAAGGGTCATGGTCTCCGGGGTCTCACCATTCTCTGTTGAATGGGCAAGGCTGTCTTTTCTATAATTTTTTGTTTTGTTCCACATTTCTCCTCACTATCTAAGAACCCTTACTAGGGTCCCTTTTACAGTGGTTGATAGTGGTAGTGGGTGCCATCTGGTTCTGCTCATCTCAGGATGGTGGAAGTTGACATTCAAATGGTCCATTAGTTCTTTGGACTAGTTGTTGCAGTATGTCTTTGCTTTTCTTCCTTGTTTTTTGTCCCAGAACAAGAGAAACTAAAAATATCACCATACGTGGCTGCTCAAACCCTTCAAGGCTCTAGTCACTCTAGTCACCAATGTAGAATGTAGAACATTTATGTTATGTCTACTTAGCTTAATATAAAAATTTACTTAATAAAATTACTTAAACCTAATGTCTACATTATGCAGATAACACACTCTGCTTGCTGAAAACTGAGGAAAACCTGAAGCACTTGCTTCAGAAGGTCAAGGACTTCAGCCTTCAACATTGATTCAAATTCAATATCAAGAAAACAAAGAGTCTCACCGCTGGGCCGCTTGGCAGTATCATGATAGATGGTGAAGAGATTAAGATTGTTAACAGCTTCAGTTTGCTTGGCTTTACAATTAACACTCTTGGTACCAGCAGCCAGGAAATTAAAAGACGAATTGCATTGGGAGAGTCTGCTGTCAGAGACCTCTCCAAAGTACTGGAGAACAACAATGTCAGTCTGGAGACTAAGGTGTGCCTGATACAGACCATGGTCTTTGCAGTTACTTACTATGCATCAGAGAGCTGGACAATGACTAGGGATGATAGAAAGAGTGATGATGCCTTTGAGCTTTGGTGATGGAGAAGAGTATTGAATATACCATGAACTGCTAGGAGAACAAACAAGTTTATCCTGAAGAGGGTGAAGCCAGGCTACTCCTTGGAGGCAAGGATTCTGAAGCTTCGTCATCTGACATACTTTGGCCATGTTTGCAAGGCGTGATCAGTCCTCGGAGAGGAACGTCATGGTTGGGAGGGTGGAGGGACAGCACAGCACAGAAGTGGAAGACCCTCAATGAGATGGATTGATTCAGTCACGGGGTAAGAGGGATAGATGTGTCAGAGACAATAAGATTGGCAAAGGCAGCACTCCTTAAAAAGAGAAACAAGTTAGGAGGCATCTCACTCCCTGATTTCAAATCCTACTACACTGCCATGGTGGTCAAGACAGCTTGGTACTGGTACAATGACAGACGCATAGATCAGTGGAATAGAATTGAGAACCCGGAAATCAGCCCATCTACCTATGGTCAACTGATTTTTGACAAGGAGATGAAATCAGTTAAGTGGGGAAATGATAGCCTTTTTAACAAATGGTGTTGGCAAAATTGGAAAACTATCCTCAGAAAAATCAAGCAAGATCCACACCTCACTCCATACACAAAAACCAATTCAAGGTGGATCATGGACCTAGGACTAAAACCAAGGACTATAAACTTTATTAAAGAAAAGCTTGGAAGAACGCTAGAAGTTCTAACCCAAAACATAAATAGTCTTCCAAGCATCCTGAAAAATCTACAACCAGGAGAGGATAAAGTGAATGGGACCTTCTAAGAATCAAATCCCTATGCACGTCCAAAAACTTCTCCAACAGGGTAAAAAGGGAAACCACAGACTGGGAAAAAGTATCCAGTAATGACATGTCAGATAAGGAACTTCTATCTAGAATTTATAAAATACTCAAGCACCACAACAAGATAAAGGTAAATAAACCAATTGAAAAATGGGCACAGGATGTGAAGAGACACGTCACCAAAAAAGACATTCATGGCAAACACACACAGAAGAAATGTTCAAAATCCTTAGCTCTAAGAAAGATGCAAATCAAGACAACTATGAGATCATCTCACCCCAGTAAGAATAGAAAAATTTAACACAACAGCAAGCAACAAATGCTGGCAAGGTTGTGGAAAACCTGGAACCCTTATTCACTGTTGGTAGGAGTGTAAAATATTTCAGCCACTATGGAAGGCTGTATGGCACTTTCTTAAAAAGTTGCGAATAGAAATACCTTTTGACCCAGCAATTCCACTACTTGGAATACACCCCAAAGAAACCATAACTGCCACCCAAGCAGATATATGCACACCATGTTTATCGTGGCTTTGTTCACAATAGCAAAGAGTTGGAAACAACCTAAGTGCTCATCAACAAACAAATGGATAGAGAAGCTGTGGTATATTCACACAATGGAATACTGCACTGCATTGAAAAACAAGAAACTCATGAAATATTATTCAAAATAGGTGACCCTGGAGGACATTAGGCTGAGTAAAATATTTCAGTCACAAAAGGACAAATACTGCATAATGCCACTGTTGTAAAACAGGACTGACATACAGGTTGGGGCGGGGGGGGAGACTGAGAAAGATGGGATAAATAATGTGTACTGCACTGAAATAGATGAGTGAGAGAATTGTTTAAAAGGGATATATGATTAGGTATTATTGTCATGACAGGAGTCCAGAACAAAGGCTGCACAGTGGAGTGGACTTGCAGGGAGTGATTGTATAACAATGAAAGAAATTTTTTTTTATTTTTTTTTACTTTTCAAAAAGAAGAATGTGCATGGTGGAGGGGACCTGGGGGAGTGTTTGTAAAACAATGAAAGAATCTTTTCTTTTACTTTTCCATAATTTTTGGACTCATGTACCTATAACTTGTTAGTCAAATTCGTGTCTTCTAGGTTGCAACACCCCCATGATACATCTTGAAGGATATGTACATGTACAGCCAAGCACAATCAATAAGAGTGCATCTGAATTCCAAAATCAATCTCCATAATAGTCTATGTGTTTCCTACTGCCAAAGGGGCCCTTTAGAGTAGTGAGAGAAGATCTTCACCCTGAAACCCACAGCGTCCCTTTTCAGCAGGAAGTAGCTAAGAGAATACGCCGTCCCCTTTTCCTTATGACTCAGGGTGAAGTCTCTCTCAGGGAGGAGTGATAGGGAATGGCAAAGGATACACTGACAAAGAAGATTAATCAGAACTGGCTTTGACAAGCACTGTGGCATCTGGACAAGAACAAACTGGGAGGAGGGTGGAGAGAGTGGTGCAGCAATGAATGAGTGGAAGCCCAGAATCTCTGTAAATGTTTATGAAAATTAATAAAATATAATTATAGAGAAAAAAAAAAGAAGAATGAACTAGGGGGAAGGGGTGGGCAGGGAGAAATGTGCAACAATGAATGAATGGAAATTGAAAATCTCTAAATTTTCATTAAAATTAATAATAGTAATAATAATAAAACTTAAAAAGAGAGTGGGAAGGGATGGAACAGGGTTTAGGGCTGTTGTACATAGGGTCTCTATGAGTCACAGGTGACTCAACAGCACATAACAACAGTAGCAACAAAGTCATAAAAATACATATGGATTTGTATAAGCATATTTATATACAGGTTTATATGTACATAAATTTTAGAAATAGTGATTTCTATGTATATTGTTTGCTTGTACCTTCAAGTCAAAACTAACCCAGAGATAACCCTCCAGTGAGTTTTCAGAGGCACAGGCGACTGCTGCTCCCATTGGTAGATTTGAACCACTTGCCTTTGGGTTGGCAGGACAACCCCTTATCTCTAAGCCACTAGAGTTCCAGTAATGTCTATAGACACATATATATACAAATGTGTAGGTTATGGCATATATATTCCTTGAAGATATGAATGCAGATACTCCTCAGACATAACCAAACACCTTCCAACATTGTTTTTCTGGATTTGAAATCTTGGGCCACAGTCTAATGGGACAACTCTGTCAATTGGTATAGCATAATTCACAAAATCTATATCCAAGAAAATAACAAGTGGAGTTGTAAAAGCCTATAGGTGACTGTTTAAGAGGAAAACTCAGATTCTTTAAGAAAAAAATCCAGAAATACTGGAATAGCAAGAAGAAAGGATTCCCTGAGATACGCCTTAAACTTAGAATCAAGCCTAACTCTTAAAACCATCTTTCAGCAAAATAGATTGACATACAAAATAAATAATATTATCCTTATGACAGTTGCTCTATTTTAAAAGCATCTGTTGATCTACAGATCAACAATTATTTAAAAGCAAAGATGAGGCAAGGAAATTAGACTACTGGAAATGAAACCAACTAAATACAGTTATAGAAAATATTGAAATTCTGTAGCATGCAAAGAAAAGCAATTTAGAGTTTCTCTCTCCAATTTTTTTTGCTATTTATCTACATTGTATTAAATATCAAAAGCTCAAGACTGAACTAAGTATTTACATGTTTCTGTTTTAATTTGTCTTATTTGTAAAAGTAGGCAAATACTCATATAGAATAAAAAGAAAGAAAGAAAATGTTGATTCTATGTCACTAACAATTTGGGTCACAATTATCAAATAAGGACCCAGTTTTCTCTGTAAACTCTTACCGAAAACTCAATAAAATTTTGTTTTTAACAAAAGAAGAGGGAAGAAATGCTTCTAGCAGGCATCAGGCACCATATGCTAGGGTGAAAAGAGCTGTTGTTTGTGGTCCCTTACTACCGTTGGCTACAGCATTGTACGTTTGCCTTCTTCCATACAACAATTCAGCAATTATGTGTCTGTATGAGAGTAGCCCTCTGCTGACAACCAGAAGGTAACAGAAAATGTTAGAGTGAGCTTGTACCCTTCAAAGGGCAGGTGAACAAAATTAATAACGTAATAGACTTTTCTTAACCCATGTTAGTGCTGGTCTCTCCAAAGCACACAAACACTCACTTAGGCCTAAGATCACACAGTTTGGGAAGGTTAAAGGAAATGGGAAAGATCTGGCAGGGATCTGGAAAGACAAGGTAGTGGTGGCCATGGTTAAATGGTGATTGATTTTATAAAACATAATGAAGCATAATATGAATGATGGATAGTGGGAAACAATGTATATGAACTTCATATGCAAACCAATGTAAAATGTTTAAAAATAGTAATAAAATTGTATGTACATATTAAAAAGTGGCATACTCTGATGATTATTATTTATAATACAAAGACCCATGTTTACAGTTAATCTTGTAAATGTATCAACTAATGCAACTCATGAATAATATTTATGAATTATAAAGTAGGTTTTCCCTTAATATTGAATAAAATCTACATCTTTGGCAAAGAACTCATTGACTGACTGGGTGCCTTTGGAATGATCTGGAGATCTGGCAGTGAGTCACAGAAAATCCAGTTAATTGGAGAGCCAACTCTACAAAATGTTTAAAGAATATATATTGCCACAAGACAAATCAATTTGTGTCAGCATAAGTAAGAACATATAAATAAATGGAATAATAGAAAGGTTATTATAAATAACAAAATAATTATTTTGCAGATAAAATATAATAGCTGGCATAAGTCAAATGGAATAGTAATAATGTTAAAACAACGTAGCGAGAATTAGAAAAATAGTCTTTCTATTTAATTTATAAATTTCAATAAAGTATTATATTTTTAAAGCTCAAACTATAGAAGAGCTAGAGTTTTAAACAGAAGATGATTTATCATAAAAACTGGAAGGAGGCCAACATCTTAAATTGAGGTTATTCTACAAAAAAAATAAATCATAAAAGAAAAATCAATCCTTTATGTACTTTAAAAGTCAATTAAGAAAGTAGTAGATAAGCTGGAAATACATGGAAAAGATAATAAAGTTAATAGTGTTATCATATTATACACGTGATAGTAGTTGTAGTGGTTATGGTAATAGTAAAAATCATAAAAATTAATATATATTAAGCACTTAGTAATTAACATTACTCAAAAATATAAGTAAGTAGTTAATCCCTTTTGCCCTCGTTGCTCAGCTCTTTACCCTACCTAATGTTGCTGTTGTGTGCCATCAAGTCAGAATTGGCACATAGCTGATCCTCCAGTGGGTTTGCAGATAACTACACAGGAGGAGATTGCCCATCCTTCTGCTGAGCAGTGGAAGGATTTGAACCATGTGCCATCAGGATTGCAGTGCAACTTCTTGCCACTAGGCCACCAGAGCTCCCTAATCTAATGTTGTACTGCTTTGTGGTGACAATAGGTGGATAAAGATGAGGCCATGGGGAAAATACACCCCCCCCACCCCCCAAAAAAAAAGCTTTAGAGAGAGTGATTACTCACCTTGGTAGTCTTAGACATTTCTAAAAAAGGAAGCTGATGAAAGTAGATAGATTGGGAAGGAGATAGAGATAGTTGAGAGTTAAAAGCAAAAAGGGACCTCACAGTGGTAGTTTAGTGTCACAAAATAAAAGATTTCTTAGAATTCCCAGATCTCCCCCATCCCCCACTTCAGTGGCCCAGATGTGTCACAAGCCTGACACTTGGTAGTGTTTTTCTCAGAGCAGAGGGAAGGCGCTCTTGAACTCTACGTCAGCCTCAGAATTTGTCACTAATACCAAACCTGATGAGATTTGTGGAGTTGTGTTACACAGGGGTTTCAACTGCTGGTTTTTTGGAAGTAGATCACCAGATCTTTCTTTTTTTATTAATTTTTTTTTATTTTAAATTTATTTTAATGAAAGTTTACAGAGACTTTGGATTTCCATTCATTCATGGTTGCACTTTTCTCCCTGCCCACCCCTTCCCCCAATTTGCTTTTCCTTTTGAAAAGTAAAACTCTTTCATTGTTATACAATCTCTCCCCCCAAGTCCACTCCACTATGCTACCTTCATTCTGGACTCCTGTCACAATAACACCTAATCATATATCTCCTTTAAACAGTTCTCTCCCTCATCTGTTTCAAAGCAGTATACTTTTTTAAATTTTATTATTTTTTTGTGTGTACCGTCAAATCAGATCTGACTGGTATAGGAGGAGATTGTCCCTCCTTCTCCAGCAGAGCATCTGGTGGATTGCAGTATACATTATTTATCCCATCTTTCTCAGTCTCCCCCTAACCCATATGCTAGTCCTCTTTTATAACAATGGCATTATGCCATATTTGTCTTTTTGTGACTGGGATGTTTCCCTCAGCATAATGTCCTCCAGGGTCACTCATTTTGTGTAATATTTCATTAATTCCTTGTTTTTCAGTGCAGCATAATATTCCGTTGTGTGAATATACCACAACTTCTCTATCCATTTGTTTGTTGATGGGCACTTAGGTTGTTTCCAACTTTTTGCTATTGTGAACAAAGCCACAATAAACACAGATGTGCGTGAATCTGTTTGGGTGGCAGTTACGGTTTCTTTGGGGTATATTCCCAGTAGTGGAATTGGTGAGTTAAATGGTATTTCTATTTGTAACTTTTTGAGAAAGTGCCACACTACCTTCCACAGTGTTTGCAACATTTTTTTGAGGTACTTCTGAATGAGCTTAAACCTCCAACTTTTGAGTGAAAGTTTACAAATTTCATTGTCTTTTTTTTCAGTCATTCATGCACATTTTGTTTCATAACATTAATTATGCTTTATTAAAGCATTTAGTAACAATGTCTAATCAATCCATATTCTATGTTGCCTTGCCCTTCATATAACTTATATATTTCTTAAATTTTACTCCCTTCTCCTGCCCTTTTTATCCAAGAATGATGCCATCTGTGTATTCCTTCCCTTATCCTTTGAGATTCATGGTTTTATATAATAATTGTTCTTTTATGAGTGATTTATGTCACTCAGCATAATTTTCTAGGCTCATCCCTGTTGTGCAGTACTTCATAAATTCTTGATTGTTTTTTAAGTGATGCATAATGTTCCATTATGTGAATGTACCATAGTTTCTTTATCCATTATTCTGTTAATGGGCACCTGGGTTGTTTCCAGCTCTGCTATTGTAAATGTTGCTGTTGACTGCCGTCAAGTCCAGCACAAACTCATAGCAACCCGATAAACAAAAGGCCTGAAACCTTTCTATAACTATCGTCATTTATCAAAGTTCATAGTTTCAAGAGGCATGTTGGTTAGGAAGTGGATGCCACTCCTGCCGTTGTTAATAAAGTTGCAATAAGAATGGGTGTTCTTGTGTCAATTTGTGTCCATTTCTTTGGGATACATACCTAGTAGAGGGGATTGCTAGGTCAGATTGTTCTTCTGTTCCCAATTTTCTCAGGAAGTATCAGTGTATTTACCATAGTGGTTGCATTATTTTATATTCCCACCCATAGTGTATGAGAGTTTCAGTCTCTTTACACCTTTGCCAGCGTTTCTTTGCTGTCTTGTTGATCTTTGTTAGTGTTGCTGATGTTATAAATCTTACTAGGAGGACACTGTCCACCTTTCTCCATCAGAGCCGTATACCACCAGAGTTCCTTATGAATATACAATGGAAGGCATTAAATAAACTAGGATTTATCTACTAGAATTTATTCTGTTGGCTTGCCTCTGTGTAATTTGCATTTCTGTGTCATGTAACTGTGAAAACTTATATGCATGGAAAAATATAACAGAAAAAAAATGTACCAAAAATCTTTAAGACATTATGGTTATGGGTAATGTTATTCTTTTTTCCCCTTATGCAAGTTTTCGTCTATGTTTGTTTATGATAATTATTTATGATAAAAGAATAATTTAGAAAGGAAAAATAAGTATCATTAATTGTACAAGATAACATTATATTGTGCCCATGAAACCAACGGCATTTTATGTTAGGAAAAAATTAGACTTGTGCTGAAGAAAAACCAACAAACCACTGCTTCTTGGCTGAGAGATCCTGTCTGACCATATTAAATTCTCGACTAATGTTTTATGCCATTTGTCTTTCTTTTAGGCTCGCAAGATGTGCTCGTAGTTGGTAAGTTTTATTAAGGACTAGCTGAAGAACTCTAGCATCTTTTAACAGTAAGTTCTCATTTCTAATGAGTAAAATATATAATAATAATAATACATAAAATACACTGCAAATAAAGCTTTGTCTGACAGACTTTGGACATGATGCAAGGAGGGACCAGTTCTTGGAGAGGGACATCATGCTTGGGAGGGTGGAGGGACAGTGCAGGAGAGGAAGACCCTCGGTGAGATGGATTGACTTAGTGTCTGGGGTAATGGGGATAGGTGTGTCGAAGACACACAGGTGAGATTGACACAGGATAAAGCATGGTTTAGGTCTGTTGTACGTAGGGTCACTATGAGTCACAGGCAACTCAATGGCACATAACAACAACATTGCAAGTATAATTACAAAGAAAATAAAGGATAGTGCAGGTTGGTGTGGGAAAACAGATATTCTTATATACATTTAGTGTAACTCAACAATTCATCTCATTGCAGTTGAGTTGGAATTGACCCATAGCTGACCCATCAGTGAACTTTCAGAGACACCAAATTGTAAATCACATGGAAGGAGGTTGCACATCTTTCTCCTGCAGAGCAGCTAGTGGATTCAAACCACTTGCCTTTGTGTTGGCAGTACAAGTCTTTACCCACTAGGCCACTGGAGCTCCCTAAAGCTAAATCTGACCTCACTCCACAAGGAAGAACTGTCCCCATGCACAACATCTACAACACAGAACCAATTTTCATGGGGCCAGATATGTTCCCCATGCTTTTACATCTACTTCTGCCAATTTTGATACCAGTTGTCCCTCCCAGAGCATTAATTGCTCTACTACTGAGTCCACTAACCTCTTGTAATGGCCTCATAGAGCTCACAGAACCCTAATCCTGATTGTGGTGTTTATGAGGAAGTTAACAAGTTACCATTCAAGATGAGACAGGATACAACTCTTCAGTCAGGACCTCTGTAAATTTGCTGGCAGGCCCTTTGACCTTCAGCCTCAAGGCTTTAGGGCAGTATTAAAAAACTCCCTTTGTTCCTGCCAATGACGTGCTTCTTTCCTGCCCATCTTCCTCCACCACCCAGTCCTGGGCAAAGGCCTCTGGCATTGGCTCTGTGAGGCAGAAGTCCCAGATCAGTTGTGTTTCACCTCAGTCTCTGGTTCTCTGCAGCTGCTGTTCTCCACAGGTCCTGTTTTGATGGGTGCAGGCATCTCTGGTCCCAAAGGACAAATTCTGCATTCTGGGCCTCTTCTTTCTAGCTAGGAGTGTGATTCCAATTTTCTGCTACTGAACTTGCTCAATTTAAACTTTGTGAGATGACAAAACTGACCAGTCTCATCATGAGTAACTTACACGCCTGGTTTACACATTCTAGTCCAGCCACGTGGTGGAAAGCAAAGCTAATGGGCTAGAAAAGCCATTTTTCTACACCACAGGATCCTTCATCGAAACATCTTTTCTTGTACCTTTGTAAATGAACAGTTATTCCTCAATGTCAAAAATTCTTTCTTTTAATTAATTTTAATGAAAGCTTCAGAGACTTAGGGTTTCTAGTGATTCATTGTTGCACTTTTCTCCCTGCCTACCCCATCCCCCCAATTCACTCTTCTCCTTGAAAAGAAAGAAAAACTCCGTCATTGGTTATGCAATCCCTTAATTGTGGCTGGATAAAACAAGTTCCTTATTAGTTTATAACCTGGAAACAGGACTCAAGATGATACTTAGGGTAATTTGCGCAAATTAGCACCACGCCCACCAATGGATGTTTATGCTGCAGTTAGAAGCCAGGCTGGCCCTGGTCCACAAGAAACTAGTTTTGCAAGCCCATTCCTGTGATCTGTCTATATAATAGGAATACCTTTTGTGATAAATTCGTTTCATAAAGAACTATGGACATCTCCATAGGACAGTCAGTATTTCATGGCTTCCACAGATGCATGTACAGGGCATAGAGGCTGGAGGCCAGGAGGTACAGAGCTGGCTCTTACCACCCACTTGTTGGTACTTGAAAGGCTGCTGTTAGAGTAAATGTTCAAAATCATTCGGCTCACTGCTTCACAATAACCTTATGAAAATAAGACTGGTGTTCTATATTAAACCTGAAATAGTAGATCAATCAGAAGGCTTAACCTGTTTATTGGTCTGTTTAAAAAAATAATTTGTACTACACACACACACACAAAAATATCATTGACATCTCTAATGAGATTTGACATCAGGATGGAGTTTAAAACCTAGGGGTTATATGTTCTATTCGTTAATCATCTTGTTTTATACCTAGGTGTTTTCTTTGGTGTGTTCTTCTTTATTTTATTCATCCTTGGTCCCTTCTGGATAATTCTAAAGTCCCGAAAATGGTAAGTTCATCTAATTCTTTTCAGAAATGTTAAAAACTGTGACTACTATTTCTTAGAAGCAAGGAAATAAGGAGAAAGTAAACCCAAAAAATCCTACTAACTATATAGATATGGGGTGGGGGGGAGAATCCTTGACATACACTATGGACAGAGAAATACACAAAATAAGGCACTAAGTGAGATAAACATCATATAAAGAACACTTTTTTTAAATGCTTAGAATTTTAAGAAAGAATAGGTTTTGCAGTAAGAGAAAAGATGACAGAGTTTTCTGAAGTATTGATGATATATTTGATATGCTAGTTTTGCTAAACTATTCCAAGTACTGGGCTTAAAACACAAATCCTATCATGACATTAAAAATTAGATTTCATGTGCCCCTGGTACACACATCGCAAGCTGCCAGTGTGGAAGAATTGAGACATTGCCTTACATGTTTAAAAGTAAGTCTCATATAAACATTTATTTTTTTTATCTTTAAAAAAACTTGCAAAGATTAAGATACAAATAAACTAACTTTTTTTTACTGCACATATGCACAGCTCTTGTGTTGCTTGGTTTAATGATAACAAAATTCATGAGGTCAGAGTCTATGAGAGAAATGTTTTCATGTTAATGAGCAAAATCATGTTCTATAAGAAACAAGAGTTTATAACTTTAAGGGACCTGTTTCCTGTAATAAGCATTCTAAGTAAATACATTTTCCTACAACATACTTGTGTTGTTGTTATTGTTGTTGAGGATGATGTTGATTACCCATTGAATTGAGCGCAACTCACAGCGACCCTATGAACAAAAGACCTGAAGCCCCTCTACAACTATCAACATTTATCAGCATAGAGTTTCCAGAGGCATGTTGTTTAGGAAGTGGATGCCATAACATGCTTACAGTATTTAAAGTTTAGATATGTCATTTGAAGCAACAGTAAACATTTATTATTACTGTTATTATTCATTTAAATGAAAGTTTACAGAGACTTTGGATTTCCATTCATTCATTGTTGTACTTTTCTTCCTGCCCAAACTCCCCGGCTCCCAGTTCTCTCTTCTCTTTGAAAAGTAAAGGAAAAATTCATTGTTATACAGTCCCCCACCCCCCACCCCAAGTCCACTCCACTATGCAGCCTTCATTCTGGACTGCGGTCATGACAATAATACCCGACCATATATCCCTTTTAAAAAGTTCTCTCCCACATTTGTTTCATTGCAGTATGCATAATTTACTCCATCTTTCTCAGTCTCCACCCAACCCCAATGTCAGTCCCATTTTACAACAGTGGCATTATGCAGTATTTGTCCTTTTGTGACTGAGATGTTTCCCTCAGCATAATGTCTTCCAGGGCCACCCATTTTGTATAGTATTTTATGAATTCCTTATTTTTCAATGCAGCATAGTATTCCATTGTGTGAATATACCACAGCTTCTCTATCCATTCATTTGTTGATGGGCACTTAGGTGGTTTCCAACTCTTTGCTATTGTAAACAAAGCCATGATAAACATGAGTATGTATATATCCGCTTGGGTTATGGTTTCTTTAGAGTATATTCCCAGTAGTAGAATTGCTGAGTCAAATGGTATTTCTATTAGTAAATTTTTGAGAAAGCGCAATACAGCCTTCCATAGTGGTTGCACCATTTTACACTCCCACCAACTGTGAATAAGGATTCCAGTTTCTCCACGATCTCACAAGCATTTGTTGTTTGCTGCTCTGTTGAATTTTGCTATGCTTACTGGGATAAGATGGTATTTCATAGCTGTTTTGATTTGCATCTCTCTTAGAGCTAGAAACATTTCTTCATGTGCTTCTTGGCCATCTGAATGTCATATTTGGTGAAGTGTCTGTTCATGTCCTATGCCCATTTTGCAATTGGGTTGTTTACCTTTATCTTCTTGTGGTGTTCAATTATTTTATAAATACTAAATATAAGTCCCTTATCTGACATGTCCTTACCGAATACTTTTCCCCAGTCTGTGACTTCCCTTTTTACCCTGTTGGAGAAGTTTTTTGGATGTGCATAGGGATTTGATTCTTAGAAGGTCCCATTCATCTATTTTATCCCCTCCTGGTTATAGATTGGTCAGGATTCTTGGAAGATTGTTTATGTTGTGAGTAAATATTTTTTAATCACAATATCACAGCTGAACTTGCAAACAACCTAGTCAGGAGCTCAATTTCAAGATAGAATAAAGAACTAGAAATTTAAGTTAAAGTGTCATCTTTTTATGGTTTAACATATACATAATCTTTGCTCTTCCTCACAAGAAAACCTAAGTAGCTTGATGCTTTAGGCGAGCAAAACTATTATTGTCAATAACTTTTTATCCTTAAGGTTTTTCATTAAGCACCATTGTCATTTGTTCAAACTCAAAATTCATTGCCATTGATTTGAGTAGTCATAACTGACTCATAACTGACCGTCCAAAGGGTTTCTGAGGCTGTAAATCACATAGGCGATTCACCTGTGTTTCTCTCAAGTGGGTTTGAAAATCACATAGGCGATTCACCTGTGTTTCTCTCAAGTGGGTTTGAACCATCAGAGAGGTGTGTGTTCTTTAGGTTGTTGTTGTTGTTATGTGCCGTCGAGTCACTTGTGACTCATAGAGACCCTATGTACAACAGCCCTAAACTCTGCTCTGTCCTGTGCCAATCGCACTGTCTCTGACACTCCCATCCTGATTACCCCAGTCACTGAGTCAATCCACCTCATTCATAGAGGGCCTTCCCCTCCTGCACCGTCCCTCCACCCTACCAAGCATGGTGTCCCTCTCCAAGGACCGGTCTCTCCTTACAACATGTCCAAAGTATGTTAGACGGAGCTTCAGAATCCTTGCCTCCAAGGAGCCACCCGGTTTGACCCTTTCCAGGATGAATCTGTTTGTTTTCCTAGCAGTCCATGGTATCCTCAATACTCTTCTCCAGCACCACAGCTCAAAGGCATCAATTCTTCTATCCTCCTTAGTTATTGTCCAACTCTCTGATGCAAGTGATTACAAAGACCATGGCCTGTATCAGACACGCCTTAGTCAAAATCCCTATGCCACCAAAGCTCCTTAATTTGAGAATTAATATTTTTAAAAAATTTAACTGAGATTGAATTAGATTTGTTGAAGATTCTAACTTTTTAAATAATGCACTAATCTTTGATTAAAACCAAATTATCTCTTCCTTTGGAGTGCTTCAAGATGATCTCTCTTCCACAGACTTCATTCCTCATCTCCTGTGTCCCATTCCTTGTTAATTGCTAGAGGATCAAATTCTGTCTAACCACTGATTTTTTTTAAAAAAATAGTGAATTTTTAAAAAATCAGTGGTTAGATGGAAGTTAGTTAGAATCAATGGTTAGACTGGTTAGATAGATTCTTTTTTAAATCAGTAAATCATTGTACATCAATGAAAGAATTCTTTTTTTCAAAAAGAAAAGTGAGCTGGGGGAGAGGGAAAGGAGAAAAATGTGCAACAATGAACGAATGGAAATCCACATTCTCTATAAACTTTCATTAAAATCTCAATTTAAAAAAAAATCAATGGATCAAATTCCATCCAATCATTGATTTTTGAACTGCATGTTGGAACTCATTTCCTCATATTAGTCATCCTCAGACATCACCCATACATAGACATAAAACAACATCATGAAAATTATTTCCTTAGAAATTATTGTTTTGATTATTACCCATTTAGTCTTAGTCCATACATAAGGTGTTTCTGTCTCTTAAAACTTACCCTCCTTTTATTCATATTCTATGAGAATGCAATGTCCATGGTACAATCATTGTTTCTCCGACCAGTAAAAACTAGGAATATAATGTGGAAAAAGAGAGCAGTCCTTAGCCTCAAAGTTCAGGAAGATAAAACCTCTCAGATATCCAAGTAGCTCACTTCATGAAACAAAGAGTGTGTTGCTATAATAATATACTATTTATTTTTGTACTGGAAATAATGCATAAGTAAATGGGGAATATTAAATAATCAGAACACAGAAATCTCTTGGAGGTGAGCTCACTAATTATTCAATCGTACTTTGGTTAGTGGATGAAACTGATAAATAGATATGGCTCTGTTGTTATTAAGTGCCATAGAGTCACCTATGACTCATAATGACCCTGGGAACAACAGATGGAAACCTTGCCCTATCCTGTACCATGTGGTAGCATAGTCTGTAGGGAACTGCACTGCTAATACAAAGTCCACGCTCATCTAGCAGTTTAAATCCACCAGCCTCTCTGCGACAGAAAGATGGTGTGTCTCTTCCTGTGTGATTTTCAGCTTTGGAGAGGGTCAGCAGTGAATCAATTTTGACAGCAATCAGTTTGCATTTTGTTTGAATACATTGCATCTAGTCAGTTTATTCATTTAGAGCTGGTTCTAACTCAATGGCAATAAGTGAGTTTATTGAAATGGATGTCAAGAGACTCGGTTATCCCTCATCAGGAAGGAACTCAAGATTTTCTCACAGGGAGAAAATCACGTAAGCATCTTCAGGGTTAAGAGCAAGATGCTAAGGAAGAGACGCTAAATCCAAGAACGGAGAAGACTTTAAGAAAGCCACCTAACCAGAAGAAAAGTCAGCAACCCACCAATGTTTCCTTTTGTGGCAGCTCTCTTAAGTGGTGCTTAGTGCACATATTCATTTAGCAAACAGACATTAGATATGTCTTTGTGCCAGGGATAGTCCTGCAGCTTGTTAGGGACCCACAGGTGAAGGAAGTAAGTGAAGATAACTAACAAAACTCTCTATTCTCAGGGTATTTACTTTCTTTCTAGTAGTAAGAGAGAGACAATAAATCCAATTATTAGACAAGGAGACAGATACGATGTGGTGGAGGGTGGGGGGAATAGAGCCAGGTAAAAGGAAGTCAATTGTCGGGAGGTGCAATCCTTAAGAGATCTGTGTCATGAAGACTTAAAAGACCTGTCTTACGAAGACACTTGTTTAAGTTCTGGCTTAAGTTCTGGTGGCCTGTTGGCAAGACGCTGCAGGGCAATGCTGAAAGCATGCAGCTCCATGGGAGAAGGATGGGCAACACTTGGGACCAAGCAAAACAGAGGCTAGACCTCAAGGATAAGAGTCAGATAGAGAAAGGGTTGCCTTTTGACATGACTGAAATAGGCTATCTTGACTCAAAACCTGTATCCTGCATGTTCCTGATTTGAATTTTAATATGTTACTTCCCTAATAAAACCTAGAAAAATTTTGAGCATTATCTGTGAGTTCTGTGTGGCCATTGCAATAAAATGAGCCTGGAGAAGTAGTGAGTATCATAGGAAGGATGGCTGACATTAGATTTGGTTGAAAAGGTGTGAGGCCTGGGAGGGGAGCAAGTCTGATCTCTTAAGAATTATCTTTGTGCTTTTGATGAAAATTCTTTCCCCTTCTAAAGCTGGTGGCGGTGAGGCTTCTCTGCTTCTCCACTTGTATATGCTTAGACCACTGATGGTTGGAGTGACAAAATAGTTAGGACAGCCACTCTCAAGGACTCTGCATTTTCCTATGTTCGCGTTAATTACCATCCACTCAGTCACTCTCTGGAAGCTGACACTCCACTGGGTTTTTCCAGGCTGTGAATCAAATAGGAGGAAAGAACCCATCTTTCTTCCTCCTGACTACAAGTGGATCACTCACACTGCTAGAGCAGCATAGCCTTTGGATTAACAACACAGCTCCCTTCAGACTAGACTACTAGACCTCCTTTAACTACTGTTAACTGGAATGTCATTCCCTCGGCATTACTCACTGAGTTTATCCTAACCACGTATCTCTAGGTTGAGAAGTGGAGTCAAATATTTTAATCTCAAGACTACTCCCAGGATACCACTCCTCTAATGTAATCATCACTCCCCTGAAGTTCCAGCTTATGGATTTCCTATCTGGTCCCTGACTCACAGTCGTCTTTGCTATTGTCATTGTCATTTCATGAGAGAGTTCAAAGTAACTGAGTAATGAGGAAGTGAGTCATCTCATGTGTTTTTCTTTTCACATACCTAGTAGTGAACCTGTCAGACCCATAAACTGACATTACCCCCACCCCCTGCCTTGGTTTTACAATTTTCCACTTTTAATAGAGTGTAGTCTTACTACATAAGTATTTCTTATTTTAGTGGAAAATATTTTCCTTCTCTCATAGGGTCCCTCTTTCCAGAAGTTCCAACTTTCACAGATTTTAACTGTATTAATATAAATATAAAATCTGAAATGGCAATTACCATATTATTATTATTTGGTCTGTGTAAAAAAAAATGTTTATTAAGTGACCTCCAAAGAAGCAGTAAAGTATATGAGTTAAAATGGAGTGTACAATAATATGAATAGACTGTGTAATAAAACCCGAGTTCACGATCACTAGCTATGAGAACTAAGTACTTATTTTCTATAAACTGCATTTGTCTTGCCTGTAAAATTGAAATAATAACAGTTGCTTAGTACAGTGCTTCAGTTAGGGTAAGTTCCTATAAAATATTACTATTGTTATTTACATATAATTATTACTATTTAAATAAAAAAGTGATTATTTCTTTTTACTTTATGTTCCTCTACTTGTCTGTCAGATACTATTACAAAATAAAAAATAATTAAGACAGACTAGGAAGAAGGATTGGCCATCCACTTCTGAAATAACAGGCCTTCAAAAACCCTATGTACAACAGGGCACGCTTAGACTAGCAGATATAGCAATTGAGGCTGAGAAATCAGACATGGAAACACAAAGAAAGAGGAACAGTTGTAAGCAGACACTAGTGATTGGAACATGGAATATGAGAAGCATGAAAGTAGGAAAATTGGAGGTTGTTAAAAAATAAATGGAACGCATAATTATTGACATACTAGGTACTGATGAAGTGAGATGGCTTGGCATGGGATATTTTGGATAAGATGATCATATGATCTATGCGGGGGATGAAAAGGTGAGAAAAAATGGGGTTGCTTTCATAATTAAAAAATTCATTTCTAGATCCATCATGATAAACAGCATGGTGAGTGACAGGATGATATCCATAAGCATACAAGGAAGTCCAGTGAATAATACTATCATTCAAATATATGCACTGACAACTAGAGCCAGAAAGGAGGAAATAGAGGACTTCTACTAGCTTTTGCAGTCAGAAATCAATTGAACATACAGTCTAGATGCTTTGATAATAATGGGTCACTGAAATACAAAAGTTGGGAATAGGGAAGAAGGACCCGTAGTTGAAAAACATGGACTTGGTGGCAGAAATGAATCTCGAGATAGAATGATAGAATTCTGCACGTTAAATTATTTGTTCATTGCAAATACCTTTTATAAGAAATACAAATGCAGGCTGTACACATGAATTTGACATGATGGCATGCATAGGAATCAAATCTATTACATCTGTGGAAAGAATCGCTGGAGAAGCTCAACATCAGCTGTGAAAACCTGGCCAGATGCTGATTGTGGAACAGACCACCAACTACTCATATGCAAGTTCAAGCTGAAGTTGAAGAAAATGAAATCAAATCCACAAGAACCAAAATTTGACCTTAAGTCTACCCACTTGAATTTCAAAACCATTTCAGGAACAAGTTTGAGGCCTTGAACACCAATGAGCTGTGGGAGGATATCAAGAATATCGTCCATGAAGAGTGCAAAAGAAGAGGAAGAAAAAAACGAAGACAGATGTCAGATGAGACTCTGAATATTGCATTAGAGAACCAAGAAGCCAAAGCTAAAGGAAGAAATCAAGAAATCAAAGAGCTGAACAGAAACTTTCAAAGGGCAGTCCGGGAAGACAAAGCAAGGTATTATAATGAAATGTGCAAAGACCTGGAGTCAGAAAATCAAAATTGGCAAACTCATTCAGTATCTCTTAATCTGAAGGAATTGCAAAACAAATTTAAGCCACAAGTGGTAGTACTTAAGGATGCTTCAGGCAGAATGTTAAATGATCCAAGAAATATTAAAAGAAGATGGAAGGAGTATACAGAGTCACTATACCAGAAGAAATTGGCTGATGCAGAAGAATTTCATGAAAAAACACATGAGCAAGAGCCTGTGGTGATGAAGAAAGAAGTTAAAGCTGCTCTGAAAGAATTGGCAAAAAATAAGGCTTCAGGAGTTGATGGCATACTAATTGACATATTTCAACAAACAGACACTGCCCTAGATGTGCTCACTAAGTTGTGCCAAGAAATCTGGAGAACAGCAACCTGGCCAACTGACTAGAAGAGATCAGTATTTTTTCCCATTCCAAAGAAAGAGTGCGGAAATTATCGAACAATATCATTAATATCACATTCAAGCAAGATTCTGGTGAAAATTATCCAAAAATAACTAGAGCAACATGTCAACAGACAACTGCCAGATGTGCAGGCTGGGTTTAGAAGAGGCCGTCAAACTAGGGATATTATAGCTAATGTTAGCTGGATCTTGGATGAAAGCAGAGAGTACCAGAGGAATGTCTATTTATGTTTCATTGACTATGCAAAGGCATTTGACTGTGTAGATCACAACAAACTGTGGCTGACTTTGAGAGGAATGGGAATCCCAGAATATTTGATTGTGCTTATGCGAAACCTATACCTGAACCAAGAGGCAGTCATCAGAACAGAGCAAGGAAACACTGCATGGTTCAAAATTGGAAAGGGTGTGCACCAGGATATGGTTCAAAATTGGGAAGGGTATGCGCCAGGAATGTATTCTGTCTATGTACCTTTTTAATCTATATGCAGAAGAGTTCATCCGGGATGCTGGGCTGTACAAGGAGGAATGTGGCATCAGGATTGAAGAAAGATTAATCAATAGCCTGCGTTATGCAGATGACACAACCCTGCTTACTGAAACTGAGGAGGACCTGAAGCACTTGCTGCAGAAGATCAAGGACTGCAGCCTTCAATATGGATTGAAGCTCAACATCAAGAAAACAAAGATTCTCACCACTGGGCCAATTGGCAGCATCAGTTTGAATGATTAAGAGATTGAGATTATTAACAGTTTTCGTTTGCTTGGCTCCACAAATCCCATGATGCTTACTGCTTCTTTATTGAGTTGAATAATTATTGCAATGACTGCACAGAACTTACAGATAATACAGTTATGGAATTTATTAGTAAAGGTACAGTTAAGGTGCAGGAGGACATAGGAATCTTGTCAGCTGTGCCCAAAGGCAGGCCTTCCTCTGGCCCTTAGCCTTGGCCTCTGTCCTACTTGGAAAAGTGTCATGAAGTTCTTTTGGGTCTGCCAGTTATATACCACCCTCACTCTGCACTTGCTACGCATCTGAGAACTGGACAGTGAATAAGGATGACAGAGAGAGAATTGATGCCTTTGAGCTGTGGTGTTGGAGAAGAGCACTGAACATCTCATTGACGGCCAAGAGAACAAACAAATATGTCTTTATGGGATACAGCCAGAATGCTCTTTAGAGGTAAGAATAATAAGGCTTTACCTCATATACTTTGGGCAGGTTGCTAGGAGAGTCTATTCTTTGGAGAAGGACATGATGCTAGGAAGAGCAGAGGGTCAGCAAAGGAGAGGAAGACACTCAACCAGGTGGACTGACACAGTGACTGCTGTAACAAGCTCTTGTGTGTCAAGAAGTGTGAGAATGGCACAAGATAGAACAGAGTTCAGATCTTTCATTCATAGGGTCACTATGAGGCATACTTGACACAAAGGCACTTAACAACAACAGCAGCACTCTGCCAGTAAGTGTAGGCCCCGATGCACTTATCTGTAGCTCCTGGGCTAGCAGATTTAGCTCGCCCAGGAAGTGCACAAAGGCATTCCCCCTAACAGCAAGTCAGTCTCCCTCTGGTCTCTGGTTCTCCACAGCCTCTACTGCCACTGCCTCCATCACCACGATCTCAAGCTATCTAGCTCCCTGATGGTCTCACACCTTCTCTCTACTATCACAGTTCTCCTTCTCTAGTTAGTACAGGAATCACAGGCCCCAAAGCCTGATTCACTCACTGATTCTCCACTCACTGACCTTCACTCACTGATTCTTCTTTTTTGATGGTAGTGAGATCCCATTTTCCAACATTGGGTCTACTCAATTTAAGCTTGGCAGGATATCCAAACTGACTAACCCCATATTAGTATTCTGTACTTTATTTGTATGGTCCTACTAAAAAGAAGCTATATACATTATTAGCAAGCTATCTGATCTCCGTAGTGAGCCAAAAACACCTCACATTTGCATAGTCTTACCTAACCAAGTGAGAGTCACAAAAACAATAGCTACATCTACCCTATGAAGTAATCTAATGTACTACACCATGTCTTGTAAAGGTCTCAGGGACTTGAAGGAAATTGTACAACAAATTACAAAACGAAATCTACTGTTTCATTTCTTTCAAAAACAAAACATATGACTAAGATATTTTCCCTATCTTTCTCTCCTCTGTCAATTAGCAATAATGCAAATGAAAAATGTAAAGATGTGATTATCCATTTGAATCCTCAAGAAGACAGCCTTTCTCATCCTCAAACTCTGCAACCAGCTCAAGAAAATAGCAGGTACCTAATCTATATTTATAGAGAATGCAAATGTTTTTAATATTAAAAAAATACATAGAATAGAATTTGAATATGATATTGCAGTGGACAAGCCAAGTCATTGATACCAAAGAATTTTTTTAATTTTTCAGGAGCCAGAAACCACTTTTTGTTTCTTTCCTTGGCTGATTATTTCCAGGCATTTGGGGGTGATGACCTTGTGAGTACTCTGTACCAACACTGGGTTCAGAGCATGCCTGTGCATTTATTTATATATTTCTACCATAAACCTTTGAGAAGTTGCAAAATTTTCTTTTTCTTGTAGAACCTTAGCACTTGCCACCTGGCATAGCTCAAAGTACACCCATGTCACCTAAATGTGCAAATAGAAACAAGGAACCCAAAGGTCTCTGAGAATCCTGTGGAGACTGATGCTTTGTTGTTGTTGTTGTTGTTGTTGTTAAATGTCATCAAGTTGTAGATGACTCATAGAGGCCCTATGAACGGAAGATCTGAACACTTGTATAATGTTCATTGTTTATCCAAGTTCATAGAATTTCTGGAGGCAAGCTATTTTGGAAGTGGATGCCAGTCATGCTTCCAAGCTTGTTTGAATCAGGGAGCTCCACCAAACACTGTCCACAAAGGGTAACCATTCTCACATTTGACACATCAGTGTCACAGTGTTTACGGTGTTTAGCATCACCTCTGTACAGCAAATGAACAGACCAGTGCTATACCACTTAGAATAATATTTGACCAAAAACAATTAAAACCAGGCCTGAGGACCACAGATTAAAATCACCCACCTTTTTGACTCTGGAGAACATTATGCTGAGTGAAATATCCCAGTCACAAAAGGACAAATATTACATGATGCCACTGTTGTAGAATTGGACTGTCCTTGGGGTTGGGGAGAGACTGAGTAAGATGGGTTCAATAATGTATACTGCACTGAAACAGAGGAGGGAGA